>NC_137460.1:101150473-101579259 GCF_964235325.1 Thermobia domestica
ATCATAGTTTTGGTGGTGGCCAAGTTATACCAAAATTTTAAGAATTTTTTGATATAGATATATAGTAAATATTGAGATATCTGAATGAAATTTGGTGGATGTATTGGGGGTTTTGAGGGACATATTTGGTGGAAATTTGAAGTTGGTGGCCATCATAGTTTTGGCGGTGGCCAAGTTATACCAAAATTTTAACAATTTTTTTAATATAGATATATAGTAAATATTGAGATACCTGAATGAAATTCGGTGGATATATTGGGGGTGTTGAGGGGCATATTTGGTGAAAATTTGAAGTTGGTGGCGATTATAGTTTTGGCGGTGGCCAAGTTATACCAAAATTTTAAGAATTTTTTGATATAGATATATAGTAAATACTGAGATTTCTGAATGAAATTTGGTGGATGTATTTGGGGTGTTGATGGGCATATTTGGTGAAAATTTGAAGTTGGTGGCCATCATAGTTTTTGCGGTGGCCAAGTTATACCAAAATTTTAACAATTTTTTGATATAGATATATAGTAAATATTGAGATATCTGAATGAAGTTTGGTGGATATATTGGGGATGTTGTGGGGCATATTTGTTGAAAATTTGAAGTTGGTGGCCATCATAGTTTTGGTGGTGGCCAAGTTACACCAAAATTTTAAGAATTTTTTGATATAGATATATAGAAAATACTGAGATATCTGAATGAAATTTGGTGGATGTATTGGGAGTTTTTGCGGGACATATTTGGTGGAAATTTGAAGTTGGTGGCCATCATAGTTTTGGCGGTGGCCAAGTTAAACAAAAATTTTAACAATTTTTTAATATAGATATATAGTAAATATTGAGATATCTGAATGAAATTAGGTGGATATATTGGGTGTGTAGAGTTGCATATTTGGTGAAAATTTCAAGTTGGTGACCATCATAGTTTTGGCGGTGGCCAAATTAAACCAAATTTTAACAATATTTTAATATAGATATATAGTAAATATTGAGATATCTTAATGAAATTTGGTGGATATATTGGGAGTGTAAAGGGGGCATATTTGGTGAAAATTTGAAGTTGGTGTCTATCATAGTTTTGGCGGTGGCAAAGTTAAACCAAATTTTTAACAATTTTTTTCTATAGATATATAGTAAATATTGAGATATCTGAATGAAATTTGGTGGATATATTGGGGATGTTGTGAGGCATATTTGTTGAAAATTTGAAGTTGGTGGCCATCATAGTTTTGGTGGTGGCCAAGTTATAAAAAAATTTTAACAATTTTTTGATATAGATATATAGTAAATATTGAGATATCTGAATGAAGTTTGGTGGATATATTGGGATGTTGTGGGGCATATTTGTTGAAAATTTGAAGTTGGTGGCCATCATAGTTTTGGTGGTGGCCAAGTTACACCAAAATTTTAAGAATTTTTTGATATAGATATATAGAAAATACTGAGATATCTGAATGAAATTTGGTGGATGTATTGGGAGTTTTGCGGGACATATTTGGTGGAAATTTGAAGTTGGTGGCCATCATAGTTTTGGCGGTGGCCAAGTTAAACAAAAATTTTAACAATTTTTTAATATAGATATATAGTAAATATTGAGATATCTGAATGAAATTAGGTGGATATATTGGGGGTGTTGAGTTGCATATTTGGTGAAAATTTCAAGTTGGTGGCCATTATAGTTTTGGCGGTGGCCAAATTAAACCAAAATTTTAACAATATTTTAATATAGATATATAGTAAATATTGAGATATCTTAATGAAATTTGGTGGATATTTTGGGAGTGTAAAGGGGCATATTTGGTGAAAATTTGAAGTTGGTGTCTATCATAGTTTTGGCGGTGGCAAAGTTAAACCAAATTTTTAACAATTTTTTGATATAGATATATAGTAAATATTGAGATATCTGAATGAAATTTGGTGGATATATTGGGGATGTTGTGAGGCATATTTGTTGAAAATTTGAAGTTGGTGGCCATCATAGTTTTGGTGGTGGCCAAGTTATAAAAAATTTTAAGAAATTTTTGATATAGATATATAGTAAATATTGAGATATCTGAATGAAATTTGGTGGATGTATTGGGGGTTTTGAGGGGCATATTTGGTGAAAATTTGAAATTGCTGGAACTCATATTTTTCCCGGTGGCCAAGTTATACCAAAATTTTAACTATTTTTGATATAGATATATAGTAAATATTGAGATATCTGAATGAAATTTAACGGAGTTATTGGGAGTGTTTAGGGGCATTTTTGGTGAAAATTTGAAGTTTGTGAACATCATAGTTTTGGCAGTGGCCATGTTATACCAAAATTTTAAAAAATTTTGATATATATAAATAGTAAATATTGAGATATCTGAATGAAATTTGGTGGATATATTGGGTGTTTGAGGGGCATATTTGGTGAATATTTCAAGTTGGTGGAACTCATACGTTTGGCGGTGGCCAAGTTATACATAAATTTTAACAATTTTCTGATACAGATATATAGTAAATATTGAGATATCTTAATGAAATTCTGTGGATTTATTGGCGGTGTAGAGATATATATTTGGTGAATATTTGAAGTTACTGGCCCTCATAGTTTTCGTGGTGGCCAAGTTAAACCAAACTTTTACGAATATTTTGATATAGGTATATAGTAAATATTGAGATATCTGAATGAAATTTGGTGGATATATTGGGAGTGTAAAGGGGCATATTTGGTGGAAATTTGAAGTTGGTGGCCATCAAAGTTTTGGTGGTGGCCAAATTATACCAAAATTTTAAGAATTTTTTGATATAGATACATAGTAAATATTGAGATATCTGAATGAAATTTGGTGGATATATTGGGGGTGTTGAGGGGCATATTTAGTGAAAATTTGAAGTTGGTGTCCATCATAGTTTTGGCGGTGGCAAAGTTATACAAAAATTTTAACATTTTTTTGATATAGATATATAGTATATATTGAGATATCTGAATGAAATTTGGTGGATATATTGGGGGTTTTGAGGGGCATATTTGATAAAAATTTGAAGTTGGTGGCCATCATAGATTTGGCGGTGGCCAAGTTTTACCAAGCTTTTAACAATTTTTTAATATAGATATATAGTAAATAATGAGATATCTGAATGAAATTTGGTGCATATATTGGAGGCGTTGAGGGGCAATTTTTGTAAAAATTGGAAGTTGGTGTCCATCATAGTTTTGGCGGTGGCAAAGTTATACCAAAATTTTAACATTTTTTTGATTTAGATATATAGTATATATTGAGATATCTGAATGAAATTTGGTGGATATATTGGGGGTTTTGAGCTGCATATTTGATAAAAATTTGAAGTTGGTGGCCATCATAGATTTGGCGGTGGCCAAGTTTTACCAAGCTTTTAACAATTTTTTAATATAGATATATAGTAAATAATGAGATATCTGAATGAAATTTGGTGCATATATTGGGGGCGTTGAGGGCAATTTTTGTAAAAATTTGAAGTTGGTGGCCATCATAGTTTTGGCGGTGGCCATGTTTTAACAAAATTTTAACAACTTTTTGATATAGATATATACTAAATATTGAGATATCTCAATGAAATTTGGTGGATATATTGGGGGTGTTAAGGGCCATATTTGGTGAAAATTTGAAGTTGGTGGCCGTCATAGTTTTTGCGGTGGCCAAATTACACCAAAATTTTAAGAATTTTTTATATAGGTATATAGTAAATATTGAAATATCTGAATGAAATTTGGTGGATATATTGGGGGTGTTGAGGGGCATATTTGGTGAAAATTTGTAGTTGGTGGCCATCATAGTTTTGGCGGAGGCCAAGTTTTACCAAAATTTTAACAATTTTTAAATATAAATATATAGTAAATATTGAAATATCTGAATGAAATTTTGCGCATATATTGTGGGTGTTGAGTGGCATACTTGGTGAAAATTTGAAGTTGGTGGCCATCATAGGTTTGGCGGTTCCCAAGTTTTACCAAACTTATAACAATTTTTTAATATAGATATATAGTAAATAATGAGATATCTGAATGAAATTTGGTGGTTATATTGGGGGTGTTAAGGGGCATATTTGTTGAAAATTTGAAGTTGGTGTCTTCATAGTTTTGGCGGTGGCCAAGTTATACCAAATTTTTAACAATTTTTTGATATAGATATATAGTAAATATTGAGATATCTGAATGATGTTTGGTGGATATATTGGGGATGTTGTGGGGCATATTTGTTGAAAATTTGAAGTTGGTGGCCATCATAGTTTTGGTGGTGGCCAAGTTATACCAAAATTTTAAGAATTTTTTGATATATATATATAGTAAATACTGAGATATCTGAATGAAATTTGGTGGATGTATTGGGAGTTTTGAGGGACATATTTGGGGAAATTTGAAGTTGGTGGCCATCATAGTTTTGGCGGTGGCCAAGTTAAACCAAAATTTTAACAATTATTTAATATAGATATATAGTAAATATTGAGATATCTGAATGAAATTTGGTGGATATATTGGGGGTGTTGAGGGGCATATTTGGTGAAAATTTCAAGTTGGTGGCCATTATAGTTTTGGCGGTGGCCAAATTAAACCAAAATTTTAACAATATTTTAATATAGATATATGGTAAATGTTGAGATATCTTAATGAAATTTGGTGGATATATTGGGGGTTTTGCGGGGCATATTTGGTGAAAATTTGAAGTTGGTGTCTATCATAGTTTTGGCGGTTGCAAAGTTATACCAAATTTTTAACAATTTTTTGATATAGATATATAGTAAATATTGTGATATCTGAATGAAATTTGGTGGATATATTGGGGATGTTGTGGGGCATATTTGTTGGAAATTTGAAGTTGGTGGCCATCATAGTTTTGGTGGTGGCGAAGTTTACCAAAATTTTAAGAATTTTTTGATATAGATATATAGTAAATATTGAGATATCTAAATGAAATTTGGTGGATGCATTGGGGGTTTTGAGGGACATATTCGGTGGAAATTTGAAGTTGGTGGCCATCATAGTTTTGGCGGTGGCCAAGTTATACCAAAATTTTAAGAATTTTTTGATATAGATATATAGTAAATATTGAGATATCTGAATGAAATTTGGTGGATATATTGGGGGTGTTGAGGGGCATATTTAGTGAAAATTTGAAGTTGGTGTCCATCATAGCTTTGGCGGTGGCAAACTTAAACCAAAATTTTAACATTTTTTTTGATATAGATATATAGTAAATATTGAGATATCTGAATGAAATTTGGTGCATATATTGGGGGTGTTGAGGGGCAATTTTGGTAAAAATTTGAAGTTGGTGGCCATCACAGTTTTTCGGTGGCCATGTTTTAACAAAATTTTAACAATTTTTAAATATAGATATATAGTAAATATTGAGATATCTCAATGAAATTTGGCGGATGTATTGGGGGTGTTAAGGGGCATATTTGGTGAAAATTTGAAGTTGGTGGCCATCATAGTTTTGGCGGTGGCCAAGTTATACCAAATTTTTAACAATTTTTTGATATAGATATATAGTAAATATTGAGATATCTGAATGAAGTTTGGTGGATATATTGGGGATGTTGTGGGGCATATTTGTTGAAAATTTGAAGTTGGTGGCCATCATAGTTTTGGTGGTGGCCAAGTTATACCAAAATTTTAACAATTTTTTGATATAGATATATAGAAAATACTGAGATATCTGAATGAAATTTGGTGGATGTATTGGGAGTTTTGAGGGATATATATTTGGTGGAAATTTGAAGTTGGTGGCCATCATAGTTTTGGCGGTGGCCAAGTTAAACAAAAATTTTAACAATTTTTTAATATAGATATATAGTAAATATTGAGATATCTGAATGAAATTAGGTGGATATATTGGGGGTGTTGAGTTGCATATTTGGTGAAAATTTCAAGTTGGTGGCCATTATAGTTTTGGCGGTGGCCAAATTAAACCAAAATTTTAACAATATTTTAATATAGATATATAGTAAATATTGAGATATCTTAATGAAATTTGGTGGATATTTTGGGAGTGTAAAGGGGCATATTTGGTGAAAATTTGAAGTTGGTGTCTATCATAGTTTTGGCGGTGGCAAAGTTAAACCAAATTTTTAACAATTTTTTGATATAGATATATAGTAAATATTGAGATATCTGAATGAAATTTGGTGGATATATTGGGGATGTTGTGAGGCATATTTGTTGAAAATTTGAAGTTGGTGGCCATCATAGTTTTGGTGGTGGCCAAGTTATAAAAAAATTTTAAGAAATTTTTGATATAGATATATAGTAAATATTGAGATATCTGAATGAAATTTGGTGGATGTATTGGGGGTTTTGAGGGACATATTTGGTGGAAATTTGAAGTTGGTGGCCATCATAGTTTCGGCGGTGGCCAAGTTATACCAAAATTTTAACAATTTTTTAATATAGATATATAGTAAATATTGAGATACCTGAATGAAATTTGGTGGATATATTGGGGGTGTAAAGTGGCATATTTGGTGAAAATTTGAAGTTGGTGGCCATCACAGTTTTGGTGGTGGTCAAATTATACCAAAATTTTAAGAATTTTTTGATATAGATATATAGTAAATATTCAGATATCTGAATGAAATTTGGTGGATATATTGGGGGTGTTGAGGGGCATATTTAGTAAAAATTTGAAGTTGGTGTCCATCATAGCTTTGGCGGTGGCAAAGTTAAACCAAAATTTTAACATTTTTTTGATATAGATATATAGTAAATATTGAGATATCTGAATGAAATTTGGTGCATATATTGGGGGTGTTGAGGGGCAATTTTGGTAAAAATTTGAAGTTGGTGGCCATCACAGTTTTTCGGTGGCCATGTTTTAACATAATTTTAACAATTTTTAAATATAGATATATAGTAAATATTGAGATATCTCAATGAAATTTGGCGGATGTATTGGGGGTGTTAAGGGGCATATTTGGTGAAAATTTGAAGTTGGTGGCCATCATAGTTTTGGCGGTGGCCAAGTTATACCAAACTTTTAACAATATTTTGATATAGGTATGTAGTAAATATTGAGATATCTCAATGATCTTTGGTGGATATATTGGGGGTGTTGAGGGGCATATTTGGTGAAAATTTGAAGTTGGTGGCCCTGATAGTTTTGGCGATGGCCAAATTATACCAAAATTTTAAGAATTTTTTATATAGGTATATAGTAAATATTGAAATATCTGAATGAAATTTGTCGGATATATTGGGGGTTTTGAGGGGCATATTTGGTGAAAATTTGAAGTTTGTGGCCATCATAGTTTTGGCGGTGGCCAAGTTTTAACATAATTTTAACAATTTTTAAATATAGATATATAGTAAATATTGAGATATCTCAATGAAATTTGGCGGATGTATTGGGGGTGTTAAGGGGCATATTTGGTGAAAATTTGAAGTTGGTGGCCATCATAGTTTTGGCGGTGGCCAAGTTATACCAAACTTTTAACAATATTTTGATATAGGTATGTAGTAAATATTGAGATATCTCAATGATCTTTGGTGGATATATTGGGGGTGTTGAGGGGCATATTTGGTGAAAATTTGAAGTTGGTGGCCATCATAGTTTTGGCGGTGGCCAAATTAAACCAAAATATTAACAATATTTTAATATAGATATATACTAAATATTGAGATATCTTAATGAAATTTGGTGGATATATTGGGGGTGTTGAGGGGCATATTTGGTGAAAATTTGAAGTTGGTGTCTTCATAGTTTTGGCGGTGGCCAAGTTATACCAAATTTTTAACAATTTTTTGATATAGATATATAGTAAATATTGAGATATCTGAATGAAGTTTGGTGGATATATTGGGGATGTTGTGGGGCATATTTGGTGAAAATTTGAAGTTGGTGGCCATCATAGTTTTGGTGGTGGCCAAGTTATACCAAAATTTTAAGAATTTTTTGATATAGATATATAGTAAATATTGAGATATCTGAATGAAATTTGGTGGATGTATTGGGGGTTTTGAGGGACATATTTGGTGGAAATTTGAAGTTGGTGGCCATCATAGTTTTGGCGGTGGCCAAGTTATACCAAAATTTTAACAATTTTTTAATATAGATATATAGTAAATATTGAGATACCTGAATGAAATTTGGTGGATATATTGGGGGTGTTGAGGGGCATATTTGGTGAAAATTTGAAGTTGGTGGCCATTATAGTTTTGGCGGTGGCCAAGTTATACCAAAATTTTAAGAATTTTTTGATATAGATATATAGTAAATACTGAGATTTCTGAATGAAATTTGGTGGATGTATTTGGGGTGTTGATGGGCATATTTGGTGAAAATTTGAAGTTGGTGGCCATCATAGTTTTTGCGGTGGCCAAGTTATACCAAAATTTTAACAATTTTTTGATATAGATATATAGTAAATATTGAGATATCTGAATGAAGTTTGGTGGATATATTGGGGATGTTGTGGGGCATATTTGGTGAAAATTTGAAGTTGGTGGCCATCATAGTTTTGGCGGTGGCCAAATTAAACCAAAATATTAACAATATTTTAATATAGATATATACTAAATATTGAAATATCTTAATGAAATTTGGTGGATATATTGGGGGTGTTGAGGGGCATATTTGGTGAAAATTTGAAGTTGGTGTCTTCATAGTTTTGGCGGTGGCCAAGTTATACCAAATTTTTAACAATTTTTTGATATAGATATATAGTAAATATTGAGATATCTGAATGAAGTTTGGTGGATATATTGGGGATGTTGTGGGGCATATTTGGTGAAAATTTGAAGTTGGTGGCCATCATAGTTTTGGTGGTGGCCAAGTTATACCAAAATTTTAAGAATTTTTTGATATAGATATATAGTAAATATTGAGATATCTGAATGAAATTTGGTGGATGTATTGGGGGTTTTGAGGGACATATTTGGTGGAAATTTGAAGTTGGTGGCCATCATAGTTTTGGTGGTGGCCAAGTTATACCAAAATTTTAAGAATTTTTTGATATAGATATATAGTAAATATTGAGATATCTGAATGAAATTTGGTGGATGTATTGGGGGTTTTGAGGGACATATTTGGTGGAAATTTGAAGTTGGTGGCCATCATAGTTTTGGCGGTGGCCAAGTTATACCAAAATTTTAACAATTTTTTAATATAGATATATAGTAAATATTGAGATACCTGAATGAAATTCGGTGGATATATTGGGGGTGTTGAGGGGCATATTTGGTGAAAATTTGAAGTTGGTGGCGATTATAGTTTTGGCGGTGGCCAAGTTATACCAAAATTTTAAGAATTTTTTGATATAGATATATAGTAAATACTGAGATTTCTGAATGAAATTTGGTGGATGTATTTGGGGTGTTGATGGGCATATTTGGTGAAAATTTGAAGTTGGTGGCCATCATAGTTTTTGCGGTGGCCAAGTTATACCAAAATTTTAACAATTTTTTGATATAGATATATAGTAAATATTGAGATATCTGAATGAAGTTTGGTGGATATATTGGGGATGTTGTGGGGCATATTTGTTGAAAATTTGAAGTTGGTGGCCATCATAGTTTTGGTGGTGGCCAAGTTACACCAAAATTTTAAGAATTTTTTGATATAGATATATAGAAAATACTGAGATATCTGAATGAAATTTGGTGGATGTATTGGGAGTTTTGCGGGACATATTTGGTGGAAATTTGAAGTTGGTGGCCATCATAGTTTTGGCGGTGGCCAAGTTAAACAAAAATTTTAACAATTTTTTAATATAGATATATAGTAAATATTGAGATATCTGAATGAAATTAGGTGGATATATTGGGTGTGTAGAGTTGCATATTTGGTGAAAATTTCAAGTTGGTGACCATCATAGTTTTGGCGGTGGCCAAATTAAACCAAAATTTTAACAATATTTTAATATAGATATATAGTAAATATTGAGATATCTTAATGAAATTTGGTGGATATATTGGGAGTGTAAAGGGGCATATTTGGTGAAAATTTGAAGTTGGTGTCTATCATAGTTTTGGCGGTGGCAAAGTTAAACCAAATTTTTAACAATTTTTTTCTATAGATATATAGTAAATATTGAGATATCTGAATGAAATTTGGTGGATATATTGGGGATGTTGTGAGGCATATTTGTTGAAAATTTGAAGTTGGTGGCCATCATAGTTTTGGTGGTGGCCAAGTTATAAAAAAATTTTAAGAATTTTTTGATATAGATATATAGTAAATATTGAGATATCTGAATGAAATTTGGTGGATGTATTGGGGGTTTTGAGGGACATATTTGGTGGAAATTTGAAGTTGGTGGCCATCATAGTTTCGGCGGTGGCCAAGTTATACCAAAATTTTAACAATTTTTTAATATAGATATATAGTAAATATTGAGATACCTGAATGAAATTTGGTGGATATATTGGGGGTGTAAAGTGGCATATTTGGTGAAAATTTGAAGTTGGTGGCCATCACAGTTTTGGTGGTGGTCAAATTATACCAAAATTTTAAGAATTTTTTGATATAGATATATAGTAAATATTCAGATATCTGAATGAAATTTGGTGGATATATTGGGGGTGTTGAGGGGCATATTTAGTAAAAATTTGAAGTTGGTGTCCATCATAGCTTTGGCGGTGGCAAAGTTAAACCAAAATTTTAACATTTTTTTGATATAGATATATAGTAAATATTGAGATATCTGAATGAAATTTGGTGCATATATTGGGGGTGTTGAGGGGCAATTTTGGTAAAAATTTGAAGTTGGTGGCCATCACAGTTTTTCGGTGGCCATGTTTTAACAAAATTTTAACAATTTTTAAATATAGATATATAGTAAATATTGAGATATCTCAATGAAATTTGGCGGATGTATTGGGGGTGTTAAGGGGCATATTTGGTGAAAATTTGAAGTTGGTGGCCATCATAGTTTTGGCGGTGGCCAAGTTATACCAAACTTTTAACAATATTTTGATATAGGTATGTAGTAAATATTGAGATATCTCAATGATCTTTGGTGGATATATTGGGGGTGTTGAGGGGCATATTTGGTGAAAATTTGAAGTTGGTGGCCCTGATAGTTTTGGCGATGGCCAAATTATACCAAAATTTTAAGAATTTTTTATATAGGTATATAGTAAATATTGAAATATCTGAATGAAATTTGTCGGATATATTGGGGGTTTTGAGGGGCATATTTGGTGAAAATTTGAAGTTGGTGGCCATCATAGTTTTGGCGGTGGCCAAGTTATACCAAAATTTTAACAATTTTTAAATATAGATATATAGTAAATGTTGAGATATCTGAATGAAATTTGTTGGATATTTTGGGGGTGTTGTGGGGCATATTTGGTGAAAATTTGAAGTTGGTGGCCATTATAGTTTTGGCGGTGGCCAAATTAAACCAAAATATTAACAATATTTTAATATAGATATATACTAAATATTGAGATATCTTAATGAAATTTGGTGGATATATTGGGGGTGGCATATTTGGTGAAAATTTGAAGTTGGTGTCTTCATAGTTTTGGCGGTGGCCAAGTTATACCAAATTTTTAACAATTTTTTGATATAGATATATAGTAAATATTGAGATATCTGAATGAAGTTTGGTGGATATATTGGGGATGTTGTGGGGCATATTTGGTGAAAATTTGAAGTTGGTGGCCATCATAGTTTTGGTGGTGGCCAAGTTATACCAAAATTTTAAGAATTTTTTGATATAGATATATAGTAAATATTGAGATATCTGAATGAAATTTGGTGGATGTATTGGGGGTTTTGAGGGACATATTTGGTGGAAATTTGAAGTTGGTGGCCATCATAGTTTTGGCGGTGGCCAAGTTATACCAAAATTTTAACAATTTTTTAATATAGATATATAGTAAATATTGAGATACCTGAATGAAATTTGGTGGATATATTGGGGGTGTTGAGGGGCATATTTGGTGAAAATTTGAAGTTGGTGGCCATTATAGTTTTGGCGGTGGCCAAGTTATACCAAAATTTTAAGAATTTTTTGATATAGATATATAGTAAATACTGAGATTTCTGAATGAAATTTGGTGGATGTATTTGGGGTGTTGATGGGCATATTTGGTGAAAATTTGAAGTTGGTGGCCATCATAGTTTTTGCGGTGGCCAAGTTATACCAAAATTTTAACAATTTTTTGATATAGATATATAGTAAACATTGAGATATCTGAATGAAGTTTGGTGGATATATTGGGGATGTTGTGGGGCATATTTGGTGAAAATTTGAAGTTGGTGGCCATCATAGTTTTGGCGGTGGCCAAATTAAACCAAAATATTAACAATATTTTAATATAGATATATACTAAATATTGAGATATCTTAATGAAATTTGGTGGATATATTGGGGGTGTTGAGGGGCATATTTGGTGAAAATTTGAAGTTGGTGTCTTCATAGTTTTGGCGGTGGCCAAGTTATACCAAATTTTTAACAATTTTTTGATATAGATATATAGTAAATATTGAGATATCTGAATGAAGTTTGGTGGATATATTGGGGATGTTGTGGGGCATATTTGGTGAAAATTTGAAGTTGGTGGCCATCATAGTTTTGGTGGTGGCCAAGTTATACCAAAATTTTAAGAATTTTTTGATATAGATATATAGTAAATATTGAGATATCTGAATGAAATTTGGTGGATGTATTGGGGGTTTTGAGGGACATATTTGGTGGAAATTTGAAGTTGGTGGCCATCATAGTTTTGGTGGTGGCCAAGTTATACCAAAATTTTAAGAATTTTTTGATATAGATATATAGTAAATATTGAGATATCTGAATGAAATTTGGTGGATGTATTGGGGGTTTTGAGGGACATATTTGGTGGAAATTTGAAGTTGGTGGCCATCATAGTTTTGGCGGTGGCCAAGTTATACCAAAATTTTAACAATTTTTTAATATAGATATATAGTAAATATTGAGATACCTGAATGAAATTCGGTGGATATATTGGGGGTGTTGAGGGGCATATTTGGTGAAAATTTGAAGTTGGTGGCGATTATAGTTTTGGCGGTGGCCAAGTTATACCAAAATTTTAAGAATTTTTTGATATAGATATATAGTAAATACTGAGATTTCTGAATGAAATTTGGTGGATGTATTTGGGGTGTTGATGGGCATATTTGGTGAAAATTTTCAGTTGGTGGCCATCATAGTTTTTGCGGTGGCCAAGTTATACCAAAATTTTAACAATTTTTTGATATAGATATATAGTAAATATTGAGATATCTGAATGAAGTTTGGTGGATATATTGGGGATGTTGTGGGGCATATTTGTTGAAAATTTGAAGTTGGTGGCCATCATAGTTTTGGTGGTGGCCAAGTTATACCAAAATTTTAAGAATTTTTTGATATAGATATATAGAAAATACTGAGATATCTGAATGAAATTTGGTGGATGTATTGGGAGTTTTGCGGGACATATTTGGTGGAAATTTGAAGTTGGTGGCCATCATAGTTTTGGCGGTGGCCAAGTTAAACAAAAATTTTAACAATTTTTTAATATAGATATATAGTAAATATTGAGATATCTGAATGAAATTAGGTGGATATATTGGGTGTGTAGAGTTGCATATTTGGTGAAAATTTCAAGTTGGTGACCATTATAGTTTTGGCGGTGGCCAAATTAAACCAAAATTTTAACAATATTTTAATATAGATATATAGTAAATATTGAGATATCTTAATGAAATTTGGTGGATATATTGGGAGTGTAAAGGGGCATATTTGGTGAAAATTTGAAGTTGGTGTCTATCATAGTTTTGGCGGTGGCAAAGTTAAACCAAATTTTTAACAATTTTTTGATATAGATATATAGTAAATATTGAGATATCTGAATGAAATTTGGTGGATATATTGGGGATGTTGTGAGGCATATTTGTTGAAAATTTGAAGTTGGTGGCCATCATAGTTTTGGTGGTGGCCAAGTTATAAAAAAATTTTAAGAATTTTTTGATATAGATATATAGTAAATATTGAGATATCTGAATGAAATTTGGTGGATGTATTGGGGGTTTTGAGGGACATATTTGGTGGAAATTTGAAGTTGGTGGCCATCATAGTTTCGGCGGTGGCCAAGTTATACCAAAATTTTAACAATTTTTTAATATAGATATATAGTAAATATTGAGATACCTGAATGAAATTTGGTGGATATATTGGGGGTGTAAAGTGGCATATTTGGTGAAAATTTGAAGTTGGTGGCCATCACAGTTTTGGTGGTGGTCAAATTATACCAAAATTTTAAGAATTTTTTGATATAGATATATAGTAAATATTCAGATATCTGAATGAAATTTGGTGGATATATTGGGGGTGTTGAGGGGCATATTTAGTAAAAATTTGAAGTTGGTGTCCATCATAGCTTTGGCGGTGGCAAAGTTAAACCAAAATTTTAACATTTTTTGATATAGATATATAGTAAATATTGAGATATCTGAATGAAATTTGGTGCATATATTGGGGGTGTTGAGGGGCAATTTTGGTAAAAATTTGAAGTTGGTGGCCATCACAGTTTTTCGGTGGCCATGTTTTAACAAAATTTTAACAATTTTTAAATATAGATATATAGTAAATATTGAGATATCTCAATGAAATTTGGCGGATGTATTGGGGGTGTTGAGGGGCATATTTGGTGAAAATTTGAAGTTGGTGGCCATCATAGCTTTGGCGGTGGCAAAGTTAAACCAAAATTTTAACATTTTTTGATATAGATATATAGTAAATATTGAGATATCTGAATGAAATTTGGTGCATATATTGGGGGTGTTGAGGGGCAATTTTGGTAAAAATTTGAAGTTGGTGGCCATCACAGTTTTTCGGTGGCCATGTTTTAACAAAATTTTAACAATTTTTAAATATAGATATATAGTAAATATTGAGATATCTCAATGAAATTTGGCGGATGTATTGGGGGTGTTAAGGGGCATATTTGGTGAAAATTTGAAGTTGGTGGCCATCATAGTTTTGGCGGTGGCCAAGTTATACCAAACTTTTAACAATATTTTGATATAGGTATGTAGTAAATATTGAGATATCTCAATGATCTTTGGTGGATATATTGGGGGTGTTGAGGGGCATATTTGGTGAAAATTTGAAGTTGGTGGCCCTGATAGTTTTGGCGATGGCCAAATTATACCAAAATTTTAAGAATTTTTTATATAGGTATATAGTAAATATTGAAATATCTGAATGAAATTTGTCGGATATATTGGGGGTTTTGAGGGGCATATTTGGTGAAAATTTGAAGTTGGTGGCCATCATTGTTTTGGCGGTGGCCAAGTTATACCAAAATTTTAACAATTTTTAAATATAGATATATAGTAAATGTTGAGATATCTGAATGAAATTTGTTGGATATTTTGGGGGTGTTGTGGGGCATATTTGGTGAAAATTTGAAGTTGGTGGCCATTATAGTTTTGGCGGTGGCCAAATTAAACCAAAATATTAACAATATTTTAATATAGATATATACTAAATATTGAGATATCTTAATGAAATTTGGTGGATATATTGGGGGTGTTGAGGGGCATATTTGGTGAAAATTTGAAGTTGGTGTCTTCATAGTTTTGGCGGTGGCCAAGTTATACCAAATTTTTAACAATTTTTTGATATAGATATATAGTAAATATTGAGATATCTGAATGAAGTTTGGTGGATATATTGGGGATGTTGTGGGGCATATTTGGTGAAAATTTGAAGTTGGTGGCCATCATAGTTTTGGTGGTGGCCAAGTTATACCAAAATTTTAAGAATTTTTTGATATAGATATATAGTAAATATTGAGATATCTGAATGAAATTTGGTGGATGTATTGGGGGTTTTGAGGGACATATTTGGTGGAAATTTGAAGTTGGTGGCCATCATAGTTTCGGCGGTGGCCAAGTTATACCAAAATTTTAACAATTTTTTAATATAGATATATAGTAAATATTGAGATACCTGAATGAAATTTGGTGGATATATTGGGGGGTGTAAAGTGGCATATTTGGTGAAAATTTGAAGTTGGTGGCCATCACAGTTTTGGTGGTGGTCAAATTATACCAAAATTTTAAGAATTTTTTGATATAGATATATAGTAAATATTCAGATATCTGAATGAAATTTGGTGGATATATTGGGGGTGTTGAGGGGCATATTTAGTAAAAATTTGAAGTTGGTGTCCATCATAGCTTTGGCGGTGGCAAAGTTAAACCAAAATTTTAACATTTTTTTGATATAGATATATAGTAAATATTGAGATATCTGAATGAAATTTGGTGCATATATTGGGGGTGTTGAGGGGCAATTTTGGTAAAAATTTGAAGTTGGTGGCCATCACAGTTTTTCGGTGGCCATGTTTTAACAAAATTTTAACAATTTTTAAATATAGATATATAGTAAATATTGAGATATCTCAATGAAATTTGGCGGATGTATTGGGGGTGTTAAGGGGCATATTTGGTGAAAATTTGAAGTTGGTGGCCATCATAGTTTCGGCGGTGGCCAAGTTATACCAAACTTTTAACAATATTTTGATATAGGTATGTAGTAAATATTGAGATATCTCAATGATCTTTGGTGGATATATTGGGGGTGTTGAGGGGCATATTTGGTGAAAATTTGAAGTTGGTGGCCCTGATAGTTTTGGCGATGGCCAAATTATACCAAAATTTTAAGAATTTTTTATATAGGTATATAGTAAATATTGAAATATCTGAATGAAATTTGTCGGATATATTGGGGGTTTTGAGGGGCATATTTGGTGAAAATTTGAAGTTGGTGGCCATCATAGTTTTGGCGGTGGCCAAGTTATACCAAAATTTTAACAATTTTTAAATATAGATATATAGTAAATGTTGAGATATCTGAATGAAATTTGTTGGATATTTTGGGGGTGTTGTGGGGCATATTTGGTGAAAATTTGAAGTTGGTGGCCATTATAGTTTTGGCGGTGGCCAAATTAAACCAAAATATTAACAATATTTTAATATAGATATATACTAAATATTGAGATATGTTAATGAAATTTGGTGGATAAATTGGGGGTGTTGAGGGGCATATTTGGTGAAAATTTGAAGTTGGTGGCCATCATAGTTTTGGTGGTGGCCAAGTTATACCAAAATTTTAAGAATTTTTTGATATAGATATATAGTAAATATTGAGATATCTGAATGAAATTTGGTGGATATATTGGGGGTTTTGAGGGACATATTTGGTGGAAATTTGAAGTTGGTGGCCATCATAGTTTTGGCGGTGGCCAAGTTATACCAAAATTTTAACAATTTTTTAATATAGATATATAGTAAATATTGAGATACCTGAATGAAATTTGGTGGATATATTGGGGGTGTTGAGGGGCATATTTGGTGAAAATTTGAAGTTGGTGGCCATTATAGTTTTGGCGGTGGCCAAGTTATACCAAAATTTTAAGAATTTTTTGATATAGATATATAGTAAATACTGAGATTTCTGAATGAAATTTGGTGGATGTATTTGGGGTGTTGATGGGCATATTTGGTGAAAATTTGAAGTTGGTGGCCATCATAGTTTTTGCGGTGGCCAAGTTATACCAAAATTTTAACAATTTTTTGATATAGATATATAGTAAATATTGAGATATCTGAATGAAGTTTGGTGGATATATTGGGGATGTTGTGGGGCATATTTGGTGAAAATTTGAAGTTGGTGGCCATCATAGTTTTGGCGGTGGCCAAATTAAACCAAAATATTAACAATATTTTAATATAGATATATACTAAATATTGAGATATCTTAATGAAATTTGGTGGATATATTGGGGGTGTTGAGGGGCATATTTGGTGAAAATTTGAAGTTGGTGTCTTCATAGTTTTGGCGGTGGCCAAGTTATACCAAATTTTTAACAATTTTTTGATATAGATATATAGTAAATATTGAGATATCTGAATGAAGTTTGGTGGATATATTGGGGATGTTGTGGGGCATATTTGGTGAAAATTTGAAGTTGGTGGCCATCATAGTTTTGGTGGTGGCCAAGTTATACCAAAATTTTAAGAATTTTTTGATATAGATATATAGTAAATATTGAGATATCTGAATGAAATTTGGTGGATGTATTGGGGGTTTCGAGGGACATATTTGGTGGAAATTTGAAGTTGGTGGCCATCATAGTTTTGGTGGTGGCCAAGTTATACCAAAATTTTAAGAATTTTTTGATATAGATATATAGTAAATATTGAGATATCTGAATGAAATTTGGTGGATGTATTGGGGGTTTTGAGGGACATATTTGGTGGAAATTTGAAGTTGGTGGCCATCATAGTTTTGGCGGTGGCCAAGTTATACCAAAATTTTAACAATTTTTTAATATAGATATATAGTAAATATTGAGATACCTGAATGAAATTCGGTGGATATATTGGGGGTGTTGAGGGGCATATTTGGTGAAAATTTGAAGTTGGTGGCGATTATAGTTTTGGCGGTGGCCAAGTTATACCAAAATTTTAAGAATTTTTTGATATAGATATATAGTAAATACTGAGATTTCTGAATGAAATTTGGTGGATGTATTTGGGGTGTTGATGGGCATATTTGGTGAAAATTTGAAGTTGGTGGCCATCATAGTTTTTGCGGTGGCCAAGTTATACCAAAATTTTAACAATTTTTTGATATAGATATATAGTAAATATTGAGATATCTGAATGAAGTTTGGTGGATATATTGGGGATGTTGTGGGGCATATTTGTTGAAAATTTGAAGTTGGTGGCCATCATAGTTTTGGTGGTGGCCAAGTTACACCAAAATTTTAAGAATTTTTTGATATAGATATATAGAAAATACTGAGATATCTGAATGAAATTTGGTGGATGTATTGGGAGTTTTGCGGGACATATTTGGTGGAAATTTGAAGTTGGTGGCCATCATAGTTTTGGCGGTGGCCAAGTTAAACAAAAATTTTAACAATTTTTTAATATAGATATATAGTAAATATTGAGATATCTGAATGAAATTAGGTGGATATATTGGGTGTGTAGAGTTGCATATTTGGTGAAAATTTCAAGTTGGTGACCATCATAGTTTTGGCGGTGGCCAAATTAAACCAAAATTTTAACAATATTTTAATATAGATATATAGTAAATATTGAGATATCTTAATGAAATTTGGTGGATATATTGGGAGTGTAAAGGGGCATATTTGGTGAAAATTTGAAGTTGGTGTCTATCATAGTTTTGGCGGTGGCAAAGTTAAACCAAATTTTTAACAATTTTTTTCTATAGATATATAGTAAATATTGAGATATCTGAATGAAATTTGGTGGATATATTGGGGATGTTGTGAGGCATATTTGTTGAAAATTTGAAGTTGGTGGCCATCATAGTTTTGGTGGTGGCCAAGTTATAAAAAAATTTTAAGAATTTTTTGATATAGATATATAGTAAATATTGAGATATCTGAATGAAATTTGGTGGATGTATTGGGGGTTTTGAGGGACATATTTGGTGGAAATTTGAAGTTGGTGGCCATCATAGTTTCGGCGGTGGCCAAGTTATACCAAAATTTTAACAATTTTTTAATATAGATATATAGTAAATATTGAGATACCTGAATGAAATTTGGTGGATATATTGGGGGTGTAAAGTGGCATATTTGGTGAAAATTTGAAGTTGGTGGCCATCACAGTTTTGGTGGTGGTCAAATTATACCAAAATTTTAAGAATTTTTTGATATAGATATATAGTAAATATTCAGATATCTGAATGAAATTTGGTGGATATATTGGGGGTGTTGAGGGGCATATTTAGTAAAAATTTGAAGTTGGTGTCCATCATAGCTTTGGCGGTGGCAAAGTTAAACCAAAATTTTAACATTTTTTTGATATAGATATATAGTAAATATTGAGATATCTGAATGAAATTTGGTGCATATATTGGGGGTGTTGAGGGGCAATTTTGGTAAAAATTTGAAGTTGGTGGCCATCACAGTTTTTCGGTGGCCATGTTTTAACAAAATTTTAACAATTTTTAAATATAGATATATAGTAAATATTGAGATATCTCAATGAAATTTGGCGGATGTATTGGGGGTGTTAAGGGGCATATTTGGTGAAAATTTGAAGTTGGTGGCCATCATAGTTTTGGCGGTGGCCAAGTTATACCAAACTTTTAACAATATTTTGATATAGGTATGTAGTAAATATTGAGATATCTCAATGATCTTTGGTGGATATATTGGGGGTGTTGAGGGGCATATTTGGTGAAAATTTGAAGTTGGTGGCCCTGATAGTTTTGGCGATGGCCAAATTATACCAAAATTTTAAGAATTTTTTATATAGGTATATAGTAAATATTGAAATATCTGAATGAAATTTGTCGGATATATTGGGGGTTTTGAGGGGCATATTTGGTGAAAATTTGAAGTTGGTGGCCATCATAGTTTTGGCGGTGGCCAAGTTATACCAAAATTTTAACAATTTTTAAATATAGATATATAGTAAATGTTGAGATATCTGAATGAAATTTGTTGGATATTTTGGGGGTGTTGTGGGGCATATTTGGTGAAAATTTGAAGTTGGTGGCCATTATAGTTTTGGCGGTGGCCAAATTAAACCAAAATATTAACAATATTTTAATATAGATATATACTAAATATTGAGATATCTTAATGAAATTTGGTGGATATATTGGGGGTGTTGAGGGGCATATTTGGTGAAAATTTGAAGTTGGTGTCTTCATAGTTTTGGCGGTGGCCAAGTTATACCAAATTTTTAACAATTTTTTGATATAGATATATAGTAAATATTGAGATATCTGAATGAAGTTTGGTGGATATATTGGGGATGTTGTGGGGCATATTTGGTGAAAATTTGAAGTTGGTGGCCATCATAGTTTTGGTGGTGGCCAAGTTATACCAAAATTTTAAGAATTTTTGATATAGATATATAGTAAATATTGAGATATCTGAATGAAATTTGGTGGATGTATTGGGGGTTTTGAGGGACATATTTGGTGGAAATTTGAAGTTGGTGGCCATCATAGTTTTGGCGGTGGCCAAGTTATACCAAAATTTTAACAATTTTTTAATATAGATATATAGTAAATATTGAGATACCTGAATGAAATTTGGTGGATATATTGGGGGTGTTGAGGGGCATATTTGGTGAAAATTTGAAGTTGGTGGCCATTATAGTTTTGGCGGTGGCCAAGTTATACCAAAATTTTAAGAATTTTTTGATATAGATATATAGTAAATACTGAGATTTCTGAATGAAATTTGGTGGATGTATTTGGGGTGTTGATGGGCATATTTGGTGAAAATTTGAAGTTGGTGGCCATCATAGTTTTTGCGGTGGCCAAGTTATACCAAAATTTTAACAATTTTTTGATATAGATATATAGTAAATATTGAGATATCTGAATGAAGTTTGGTGGATATATTGGGGATGTTGTGGGGCATATTTGGTGAAAATTTGAAGTTGGTGGCCATCATAGTTTTGGCGGTGGCCAAATTAAACCAAAATATTAACAATATTTTAATATAGATATATACTAAATATTGAGATATCTTAATGAAATTTGGTGGATATATTGGGGGTGTTGAGGGGCATATTTGGTGAAAATTTGAAGTTGGTGTCTTCATAGTTTTGGCGGTGGCCAAGTTATACCAAATTTTTAACAATTTTTTGATATAGATATATAGTAAATATTGAGATATCTGAATGAAGTTTGGTGGATATATTGGGGATGTTGTGGGGCATATTTGGTGAAAATTTGAAGTTGGTGGCCATCATAGTTTTGGTGGTGGCCAAGTTATACCAAAATTTTAAGAATTTTTTGATATAGATATATAGTAAATATTGAGATATCTGAATGAAATTTGGTGGATGTATTGGGGGTTTTGAGGGACATATTTGGTGGAAATTTGAAGTTGGTGGCCATCATAGTTTTGGTGGTGGCCAAGTTATACCAAAATTTTAAGAATTTTTTGATATAGATATATAGTAAATATTGAGATATCTGAATGAAATTTGGTGGATGTATTGGGGGTTTTGAGGGACATATTTGGTGGAAATTTGAAGTTGGTGGCCATCATAGTTTTGGCGGTGGCCAAGTTATACCAAAATTTTAACAATTTTTTAATATAGATATATAGTAAATATTGAGATACCTGAATGAAATTCGGTGGATATATTGGGGGTGTTGAGGGGCATATTTGGTGAAAATTTGAAGTTGGTGGCGATTATAGTTTTGGCGGTGGCCAAGTTATACCAAAATTTTAAGAATTTTTTGATATAGATATATAGTAAATACTGAGATTTCTGAATGAAATTTGGTGGATGTATTTGGGGTGTTGATGGGCATATTTGGTGAAAATTTTCAGTTGGTGGCCATCATAGTTTTTGCGGTGGCCAAGTTATACCAAAATTTTAACAATTTTTTGATATAGATATATAGTAAATATTGAGATATCTGAATGAAGTTTGGTGGATATATTGGGGATGTTGTGGGGCATATTTGTTGAAAATTTGAAGTTGGTGGCCATCATAGTTTTGGTGGTGGCCAAGTTATACCAAAATTTTAAGAATTTTTTGATATAGATATATAGAAAATACTGAGATATCTGAATGAAATTTGGTGGATGTATTGGGAGTTTTGCGGGACATATTTGGTGGAAATTTGAAGTTGGTGGCCATCATAGTTTTGGCGGTGGCCAAGTTAAACAAAAATTTTAACAATTTTTTAATATAGATATATAGTAAATATTGAGATATCTGAATGAAATTAGGTGGATATATTGGGTGTGTAGAGTTGCATATTTGGTGAAAATTTCAAGTTGGTGACCATTATAGTTTTGGCGGTGGCCAAATTAAACCAAAATTTTAACAATATTTTAATATAGATATATAGTAAATATTGAGATATCTTAATGAAATTTGGTGGATATATTGGGAGTGTAAAGGGGCATATTTGGTGAAAATTTGAAGTTGGTGTCTATCATAGTTTTGGCGGTGGCAAAGTTAAACCAAATTTTTAACAATTTTTTGATATAGATATATAGTAAATATTGAGATATCTGAATGAAATTTGGTGGATATATTGGGGATGTTGTGAGGCATATTTGTTGAAAATTTGAAGTTGGTGGCCATCATAGTTTTGGTGGTGGCCAAGTTATAAAAAATTTTAAGAATTTTTTGATATAGATATATAGTAAATATTGAGATATCTGAATGAAATTTGGTGGATGTATTGGGGGTTTTGAGGGACATATTTGGTGGAAATTTGAAGTTGGTGGCCATCATAGTTTCGGCGGTGGCCAAGTTATACCAAAATTTTAACAATTTTTTAATATAGATATATAGTAAATATTGAGATACCTGAATGAAATTTGGTGGATATATTGGGGGTGTAAAGTGGCATATTTGGTGAAAATTTGAAGTTGGTGGCCATCACAGTTTTGGTGGTGGTCAAATTATACCAAAATTTTAAGAATTTTTTGATATAGATATATAGTAAATATTCAGATATCTGAATGAAATTTGGTGGATATATTGGGGGTGTTGAGGGGCATATTTAGTAAAAATTTGAAGTTGGTGTCCATCATAGCTTTGGCGGTGGCAAAGTTAAACCAAAATTTTAACATTTTTTGATATAGATATATAGTAAATATTGAGATATCTGAATGAAATTTGGTGCATATATTGGGGGTGTTGAGGGGCAATTTTGGTAAAAATTTGAAGTTGGTGGCCATCACAGTTTTTCGGTGGCCATGTTTTAACAAAATTTTAACAATTTTTAAATATAGATATATAGTAAATATTGAGATATCTCAATGAAATTTGGCGGATGTATTGGGGGTGTTGAGGGGCATATTTGGTGAAAATTTGAAGTTGGTGGCCATCATAGCTTTGGCGGTGGCAAAGTTAAACCAAAATTTTAACATTTTTTGATATAGATATATAGTAAATATTGAGATATCTGAATGAAATTTGGTGCATATATTGGGGGTGTTGAGGGGCAATTTTGGTAAAAATTTGAAGTTGGTGGCCATCACAGTTTTTCGGTGGCCATGTTTTAACAAAATTTTAACAATTTTTAAATATAGATATATAGTAAATATTGAGATATCTCAATGAAATTTGGCGGATGTATTGGGGGTGTTAAGGGGCATATTTGGTGAAAATTTGAAGTTGGTGGCCATCATAGTTTTGGCGGTGGCCAAGTTATACCAAACTTTTAACAATATTTTGATATAGGTATGTAGTAAATATTGAGATATCTCAATGATCTTTGGTGGATATATTGGGGGTGTTGAGGGGCATATTTGGTGAAAATTTGAAGTTGGTGGCCCTGATAGTTTTGGCGATGGCCAAATTATACCAAAATTTTAAGAATTTTTTATATAGGTATATAGTAAATATTGAAATATCTGAATGAAATTTGTCGGATATATTGGGGGTTTTGAGGGGCATATTTGGTGAAAATTTGAAGTTGGTGGCCATCATAGTTTTGGCGGTGGCCAAGTTATACCAAAATTTTAACAATTTTTAAATATAGATATATAGTAAATGTTGAGATATCTGAATGAAATTTGTTGGATATTTTGGGGGTGTTGTGGGGCATATTTGGTGAAAATTTGAAGTTGGTGGCCATTATAGTTTTGGCGGTGGCCAAATTAAACCAAAATATTAACAATATTTTAATATAGATATATACTAAATATTGAGATATCTTAATGAAATTTGGTGGATATATTGGGGGTGTTGAGGGGCATATTTGGTGAAAATTTGAAGTTGGTGTCTTCATAGTTTTGGCGGTGGCCAAGTTATACCAAATTTTTAACAATTTTTTGATATAGATATATAGTAAATATTGAGATATCTGAATGAAGTTTGGTGGATATATTGGGGATGTTGTGGGGCATATTTGGTGAAAATTTGAAGTTGGTGGCCATCATAGTTTTGGTGGTGGCCAAGTTATACCAAAATTTTAAGAATTTTTTGATATAGATATATAGTAAATATTGAGATATCTGAATGAAATTTGGTGGATGTATTGGGGGTTTTGAGGGACATATTTGGTGGAAATTTGAAGTTGGTGGCCATCATAGTTTTGGCGGTGGCCAAGTTATACCAAAATTTTAACAATTTTTTAATATAGATATATAGTAAATATTGAGATACCTGAATGAAATTTGGTGGATATATTGGGGGTGTTGAGGGGCATATTTGGTGAAAATTTGAAGTTGGTGGCCATCACAGTTTTTCGGTGGCCATGTTTTAACAAAATTTTAACAATTTTTAAATATAGATATATAGTAAATATTGAGATATCTCAATGAAATTTGGCGGATGTATTGGGGGTGTTAAGGGGCATATTTGGTGAAAATTTGAAGTTGGTGGCCATCATAGTTTTGGCGGTGGCCAAGTTATACCAAACTTTTAACAATATTTTGATATAGGTATGTAGTAAATATTGAGATATCTCAATGATCTTTGGTGGATATATTGGGGGTGTTGAGGGGCATATTTGGTGAAAATTTGAAGTTGGTGGCCCTGATAGTTTTGGCGATGGCCAAATTATACCAAAATTTTAAGAATTTTTTATATAGGTATATAGTAAATATTGAAATATCTGAATGAAATTTGTCGGATATATTGGGGGTTTTGAGGGGCATATTTGGTGAAAATTTGAAGTTGGTGGCCATCATAGTTTTGGCGGTGGCCAAGTTATACCAAAATTTTAACAATTTTTAAATATAGATATATAGTAAATGTTGAGATATCTGAATGAAATTTGTTGGATATTTTGGGGGTGTTGTGGGGCATATTTGGTGAAAATTTGAAGTTGGTGGCCGTTATAGTTTTGGCGGTGGCCAAATTAAACCAAAATATTAACAATATTTTAATATAGATATATACTAAATATTGAGATATCTTAATGAAATTTGGTGGATATATTGGGGGTGTTGAGGGGCATATTTGGTGAAAATTTGAAGTTGGTGTCTTCATAGTTTTGGCGGTGGCCAAGTTATACCAAATTTTTAACAATTTTTTGATATAGATATATAGTAAATATTGAGATATCTGAATGAAGTTTGGTGGATATATTGGGGATGTTGTGGGGCATATTTGGTGAAAATTTGAAGTTGGTGGCCATCATAGTTTTGGTGGTGGCCAAGTTATACCAAAATTTTAAGAATTTTTTGATATAGATATATAGTAAATATTGAGATATCTGAATGAAATTTGGTGGATGTATTGGGGGTTTTGAGGGACATATTTGGTGGAAATTTGAAGTTGGTGGCCATCATAGTTTTGGCGGTGGCCAAGTTATACCAAAATTTTAACAATTTTTTAATATAGATATATAGTAAATATTGAGATACCTGAATGAAATTTGGTGGATATATTGGGGGTGTTGAGGGGCATATTTGGTGAAAATTTGAAGTTGGTGGCCATTATAGTTTTGGCGGTGGCCAAGTTATACCAAAATTTTAAGAATTTTTTGATATAGATATATAGTAAATACTGAGATTTCTGAATGAAATTTGGTGGATGTATTTGGGGTGTTGATGGGCATATTTGGTGAAAATTTGAAGTTGGTGGCCATCATAGTTTTTGCGGTGGCCAAGTTATACCAAAATTTTAACATTTTTTTGATATAGATTAATAGTAAATATTGAGATATCTGAATGAAATTTGCTGGATATTTTGGGGGTATTGAGGGGCATATTTGGTGAAAATTTCAAGTTGGTGGCCCTCATAGTTTTGGCGGTGGCCAAGAAAATGTTCTGGTCAGTAAATTAGACACACCCCAGAATTTGCTGGTTTTGAATCTTGCTTTTGTATCATGTTTAACATCGGTATTTTCCAGGTACATACACGTTCTTTGTCCTATTTACCTTCATTTAGGTATTGTCATTCCACTCGATATATATTATTTATACTGTCACTAATGAATTACTAAGAATTTTTTATTTAAAAATGCTAATCAAAATAAGCCCTTATACATATTTACCTGTTAACGCTGTTAGCTCTCTGAAGTACATCATTTCGTATTTTCTTAAAGGGACTAGCAAGAAATTTTAAAATTAAACACCTTTTACGTATATGCTAATAATACTTCTATATAGCATCTAATAATTTTTTCGTCTAGAGAGGACAATAAAAAATTTAATAAAGGCAACTTATTTCATGCTTTTACTTGAGTACTAGATTCCTCTCCCCCTTTGATTCTGGGTGCACTGAAAGTCATATCAAAACAAGACCGCAATCATGTGACTGATTTCTAAAAATATTTGTATAGCGTTTGTTTGTCCTTGATACAGAGATCTGTGCATATCTAGCGTAAAACGTTTTCGTAGTATCCGATATTACTTTTGACTTCGCTTCCTCTTAATTTAAGTAGTTCTCGTATTTAGTGAATTACCCTGTAAACTCAAAATGTTCAATTGGAAATTGAACGCATGCACATACATAACCACATATATGCGTGGAACCAATATAGATGGTGTCCGTGGTGAAACTATCAGTTCTATTTATGTTTATTTTAAAAGAAATTGTATGGTAGTGACTGGTTGGATCTTTTACTGTAAAATCACCAAGATTTAATAGAAATAGTGACACCTAACAAGGAACGGACATGAACCTGTCAATCGGACATCCGAATGAAACCTACGCCATTCTATTAACATATCAAAGATAATTATGTTCATGCACAAAATAATAGGTGCTATGGACAACAAAGTAAGTCTCTGGGGCCAATAAACCATGTTAGTATAAAGAAAATCGTAGGCTCGCAGTGAATAGGTGTTGCATCAACACTTGAGCCAGCAACGATAGAAAATATTGCATGAAAATTTGCTTAAGCAATCTAGTAATTGTACTAATGTTTCTTTAACTGATTTTATAAACTGAATACTTGTTTTCTTCAAACTGTAAATAACGATTTAAACGCAGCCAGATACAATCGATATACTCTGTATTTCTAAACGCTTCCCAGGAAATTACAAACGAACCCAATGGACATGAACTTAGCTATTTTTGATTCTCTTCAGGTAAACTTGTAAAGAAATCTGAAACCTAGAATAAAAATAACTGAAAAATTGTTTCCTTTCATGAAATTAAACAATGTTATTGACTGATTGAGTAAATGGGTGAATAAGAGTTGACCTTCTTTTTAAGGAAGCCATTGTTTCATCATCAATTTATTCTTCTCGAAAATCCTCCCGCAATTAAATACCCTAAAATCCCAGGTGACCTTCGCCGAAATGTTAAAAAAGTTGCCGCTGAAAGTGTCAAATGAACAATACCCAGATAAAAATAGCAATATCTTCTTCATGATTGAACATAAAGAGATAAGTTTGGTGTCTTTTTATAGAACAAAAACAACGCAATATTTTTTAAAGAGGAACAATTTTTCATAAAACGCATACTTTTAGAAATATGAGCTGTAAATTCTAAAATTCCGAAAACTAATGTCAAACTGATTTTAAAATGTTATTGAACTTGGGAAGTAATTATTAAGAAGTTAAAATTTGACATAGATGTTGATAAAGATCATTTAAATGGCCTACTAAAATCCCACAACTTCTTCGTTCACCATATTGCAAAATATCCAAGTGTCCGAAGTAATTGGAATATAATATTTTGTTAAGTGAAATAGAAAATTAGGACCGGGCTAAATATTTGAGAAACCGTAAATGAAGTTGAACCAAAGTCAATTGGGGTTAATGGTGGTGCGAGAGGGGGAAACTTGTTGTCCTCCGCCATCCTGGTGGCCGCCGTCTTGGAATCAACTTGTTTATTTTAAATAGCAACATGGTCGTGTGACATACAATATCCTCGTTCGAATAGAAATCCAATTTTAAGGATATTTTTCCAAAACCTGCAACAGTTTTGAAGTTGTAAATATATTTAGGATATGTTATATGTGAAATGCTGTGAAATATGTTGTTCAAAGTTTGGAATTGAAGTAAAGTACGAAACAATCTTTGTAGCACCTCCCATTACGTATACTTTAATAACCAGGAAAAGAGAAAGCAAACAAACATGAGACAATTACAATCACATAACATGTTCAACATGCCCACTGTTCTGTTCTATGCATATCCTTAACCGTGAGTCCCAGTACTTGTGCACTCTGCGAAGCATAATTGGTAATGTTTGTTCACAGACAGTAATGATTCTTCTTTTTCAGGTAGCCAATATCAATAACGTTACACTGGTAGACAATAGCTTTAAAGTACCCTCAAAGATAGAAAGCCAACGGAGGCAGATTGGCGATCTTGCTGGCCACTCAACTGGAAAAGTTCACAGACATGGTCTAGTTCACCACAATTTTACACATTCTTGGCTCGAACTATTGACTACTTGCACCCGAGGGAGCACACTATTAATGCCTACAACTATTTCGGACAAAAACTTGATGTTCGTTTTCGTTTTTGTGTTTTCTTTGACGTTTTAAAAGTCAATCACAGGCACATACTGTATGATAAACGATCTCCAATCTTCACGGGAAAATTTTCTTAAGATATAAATTGACTTTCTTTCAAAAAAAATGATTCTTTCGTTTTCGTTCTTTTTATTCTAATTAATGTTTGGGGCCGCGGTGGCTCGATGTTGCCGGTGGGTGTAGCCGAGGGGTCTGAGGCGTTAGGCTGATGATCGCGAGGTGAAGTCCATTGGGGGTTCGAGTCCCTCTGTAGTAGCAAGAGTGGAATTTTAACTGCCCTCGATATTTCTGTGTTCGTGTCCCTGTCGTGTCTAGTAGTCCTGAAAAGTTGTTGCAGTAGAAAATAAGTCAGGAAGTTTTTTTTAAAAAAAAGAGGTAGAGCGATTACCTCTGGTACATGGGGTCCCAGGTTGAAACACCGCTCCTGCCAAGTGAACTTTGTGGTGGACGAACACCGTGTGCGTGGGTTTTCTCGAGGTTCTCCCGTTTCCTCCCACTTTCTTCATTCCACCATTTCATTCATTTCTCATAATCACCGTCTCCATTAGCCTAACCGGCATAACAGTGGGACGTAAAACTGAAAGATTTCATTTCATTTTAATTAATATTTGATTGCCGAGATATTAGTCATTAAATTTTGAGTTTTACTTTAGTTAAAATTTAGCTCAAATGTAAGTAGTTGCTAATTACAACAGTACATTGAGGATAATCTATAAGACGAACCTATTAAAATTAATTTGAGGTTTTTTTAAACAATTGTGTGCTTTTAACACAGATCTACCTGGGCACTAAAACTAAGAAATTTGATTCTATTTGTTTTTTCGTAACCTGAAGACTCACATCCAGTTACAGATGCTCCACTATGGGTATTCAGCGGATTGACATCCAACGGATTATTTGATATGAATATCTAATGAATATATAGTGCCTCATATTGAAACCCAAAGGATTTAAATTGGGTATATTTTGCTATGACATTTCTCAACCAACACCGTTGTTTAACAAATCTGTAAATTCACTGTTGTGCAAACAAATTATCGTTACTGGGTAACATCCAAAATAGGTACTTCCAATCAGAATTGTTTTACTTTCTTCCTAAAGTACATCTTCATTTCATGATACTTTCCGTGGCTTCATCAATCACATTCTTTTCTAATGCACTGCACTCAATTTATATTTTGTAGCGCCATTTCATATTTTGCTCGGGGAAGGGGCAAGATTGTTCGTGGACATAAGACTTTCACCTTCTTTAATAATATATTAGTGTAAAATTTATTAAAAGTATGTTTCTAATATTCGGAGAATTGCCTCCCCTGTCATCGCCAAAGGATGCCATTTAATAAAAAATGGTATGTAATATGTATCTAACTCCGTGATACCCAACGTGACGCACTCTTCATTGGTGGCGGTGTATTACAGGGTTTTTTTTACAGGGGCAATAAAAACATTTAGGTACGTTGAACAATTTGTAGACAGAAGAAAATATGTTCTCTTACAAATATTATTGGTTTAGAATCATAAAGTAGACTGGTTGTCACTTTCCCTTCTGTAATAATATACCAGTTGTTTTAAGACTATACTTTGTTGGAGTCGTTACTACATTTAAAAAAATCTATTAGAAGTATTCTCGTATTCTATTATTTCTAGTAATTCCTGTTTCCGAATTTTATATTTTTCTTTAGTCTTTTATGTAGTAACATTTATATTGTATTTCTTTCAATTACAGAGGTGGACTCGGCGGCTCAGATAGAGAGCTTATCTCTGGTGAGTAAGATTCCAGATCCAATTCCCGACCAAGTATTTTCTGATGGACAACATCGGGTCCATGGGGTTTCTCCCGTTTCCTCCCATTTATTCATTCCACCAATTCTTTCATCATCTTTCACTTGCCTTAATCATCGCCTCCCAAAGCCTAAAGGAGTATAATCGTGTTATGATAAACTGGAAGATTTTATTTCATTTTGTTTTCTTTCAATCGTAAACACTGAATACAATGGTAGTTCAGAGTAATACAAAAAATATCACAGAAAGTGAACATCATTATTTAGAGAGGCATTGATGGGTCATATTGAAAACAAGATTGAAAATCATTAATATCACTATTCTCGAACTAAATATGTGAATAATATTCAATAAAGAGACTCCATCGAGGAGTAAGGCTTTGTTAAATATTCATATATTTTTTGCCCATGGCTGAATTTATTCACGTGCCAACAGCTTCTGTACTGTGCAGTTATTACTGACACGAAATTAGCACGTCTCATCAATTATATATAAAAATGAACTAAATCATTTGTGAAATCGCATCACAGAAAAACGTCTGAATCGCTTGAAATGATTGATATCTACCTTGGACTGAGATTTTATTCGCTGAGATTAAAATGCGTAAAGGAAGAAAGTTAAATGTATGTGAAAAGGTAAGTGATGAGCCTTTCACGCTAAGACCATGATTCTCGGTATATGAACTCCACATTAAACATAAGGATACACTTTTTATGTTTTTTGTATTTTGAAAATTCCCGTTTTAAAGGGGAAGAGAAAGATCTTTTTTCACATAGTTAGTGAGTTTAAGTAGGCATTAATTGCATTAGCGGATAAACGGATAGAAATCTTTGAACCCGCTGTTCCAAAATTGGAACATTTTTCTTTACTTTTATTTTTCATATTACGCGAATAAAGGTAACCATTTTTGTATGGACCTATTCATTTGGCACCAATTGTTTAGCAAATGACGTATCTTTGTATTGAATTGGCGCGAACGATGTGTACTGTCGATATTAGTTGCGTTGAATAAGAATAAATTATGGCGTCTCAAAAGATGTAAGTAAATGTTATGTTCGTTTATGAATTTTCTATCTATATAATACTCTTTGGGTAGGAGAAGTATTAAGTTTTCAGAGCATGTGAAATGCAACAATTGATTATGATTGTTATTAATAAAAGCGGGTTATAATTTTGAATGTTCCAATATTGGAACAACGGGCTCGAACGGGTACATGATTTTTGCATTTTGTTTGTTCCATTATTGGAACAACGGGCGTAAATTTACCCATAAAGCTAGAGAATATGATAATTTTATTGGATGAATTAGTAATTGTTTCGTACATTTTATGAGCGTACTTTTATTTGATGTTATTTGTGTCGCTGTTGAGGGAATTTTGCGCTTGCATTCGGAATTTATTGCTGACATGGAGGAGGGTAAATTTCTGCACAAAAAATTTATTTAATTGTTACACCCATACAGTACGCTTTTCAGATGAGTTGAGTTGATTGTGAATTTAATGTTTCTTTCAGCAGCTAGGCTATATGAGATGTGGCCTACTCATTAAAGTGGAACCCAAACATGAACTCCCGCCGGGGATCGCACCCGGTCCCTCATGCCAAAGGCGTGTATGCTAACCGCTTAGCCACGAAGGAGCTTTCTTTCAGTTGAAAGATGACTGCCAAGTAGAGTTGTAGGTGTCTTGTTCGCTCATTCACTGAATCGTACATTTATTTACCTAGAAATATATATGTATAGGAGTTGTTAAGTATGTCTGATTATATTTTGTAACAACATTTTTTATTGATTTTACTTTACTGCAGTGAGATAAATACCGTAAATTTTGGACATAGATAAAGGCTTATTATATAGTTATATTTTATATGTACTGCAGGGAAATCATTAGCAGCCTACACAATTTTACAGGCCCTGGCCGCCTTCCTTTCACTTCCCTCCCCAATGTTATCACTATGTTGATCACTACATTGTAAAATGGCCTTTGAGCTGTATCTGATAGCTTGTAAATAAATAAATATTTTATGTTGTTCTATATTTTAAATGTGCATTTTACAACTTCATACGGATTTTGTTTATTTCTAGAAATACTGTTTTATTTCAGATGGAGTGTGAAGGTCCCGGGTTCGATTCCAGGTGCGTGTTCTCGGTCGAAAAAGTGTAAGAAGCTTTTTCGGCTAGCCATTCTGAATGTGGTTTTCCTGGCTTTTCCTCGTTCACAATAAGCAAATGCCGGGGTGGTACCTAACATATATGTCCCAGGCCGCTTCCTTCCTTCCCCAACACTTGCTTCCTTCCCTTTCCCTGAAGAATGTGACGGGCTAACATGTCCACAGATGCCGAAATCCCAGAAATCTATATCTTCCCTCCCTATTTCAGATTGACTGTTGAAGAAATTATCAATATACTTGCTAACGGAGAATATATTCTTGTTGCAGATATTGTAATTACACCACCAGAAACTGAAGAGTTGTCGGAAGAAGATAGTGCGGAAGAGGATGAAGCAGATATAGAGAGGCTATCTAGAAATCAGTTGCTATCTAAGGGAGAAGCTTTTTTTTTTATAGTAATGCAAAGCGGCCAGCTGATAAATGAATTTATAGGTAAGATTTTGTTGGATGATGAAGCTCCGAAACCTAGTACCTCTCTGCCTTCTGCAAAGTCACATAAGAAATGTAATCCCAACAACGTGCAATTTTTGGAAGACCTATTTCGAACCAATTGCGACCTGTCAACAGATAAGTAACAATTGAAGTGAGACATGACAAAGAATTACACTTCATTGTAAAATCAGAAAGACAATCAAGATGTGGGCAGTGAAAGTAACACAATATAGAAGTGCTTCTTTTACTTCCATCAGTAGTAAGAAAGTAATGTATTGGAAAATAAGTATAATGTAAAAAATCTGTTAATAAGTGGATATGCAAAATATTAACATGTTTCAATATTTGTATACTTTGTATCTAGTGAATATATCAAATTATTGTAAAATATGTATCCTAAAATTTTAATGAAATAGTACTTTAGCCTGGCTAAATTCAAATATTTTTCTTTCAGAAACCTGTACCCTTTCAGGCCCGTTGTTAAAAAATGGAACATTACCAAATTAGGGGTCCATGACATTTTCGTGAACCATAATGTATCTAAATATGTTATTTACCTTTATTTCTACTAATCTGGCAGGAACCAAGATTAAATTCGACAAAAAATAATTTGGGTTTAAATGGGTTAAAATGAATTTTGGAATATAGTATTCAACTTGCATTTTTGATTAAAGGATGTATCCTAGAGGAGGAGTTTTAACATTTATACCGAAAATATAGTATCTTGTATGGTTTTAGTATCACCTCACTTTCATTGAAATACATATTCTAAGAGGAGAAAGGCAGTTTTAAATATTTTTCATAAGTCTATTTTCTATAAGTCTGAAAAGAATGAAAAATTTACGAATGAAAAAATGGATAAACTACAACATTATGTGAAAAAGGATCTTGGTCGAAATGAGGAGAAACTTCACACTGGTAAAACTTACATTGACACACAAGAATGTTAAAAATGTTATGCTGTGTGCTTGGTGGAAGCAGGCCCGTGTCCACTCGGGGACCTGGGGTGCCGGGCACCTCCTAAATTTTTGCTAGCCTTTCTAAAAGTTTCACGGTAGGCTTGCAAATGAACTTCAATATGGTGAGGAAATATAATATGGTTGGATCGGCCCCCCTAACTTCACCCCCCCTACATTTTTGGGCTGGCTACAGGCCTGGGTGGAAGTACATCGTACAACATGAGCTGCTGTCGTCGGACAGAACAATAGGATAGGACCTGTACTGTCCAAACTAGGGCGAGTACACCCAGGAATTATAACAATATTTTATCAAAGAAAAAATTCAAAATTATATTGCACTGCTAGATTTTACTTCTGCACTTCTTTTCCTTACACTTCTTTTTGTGACCCCTTGACCCCTAGGTTGAGAGACCTACGGATAAAACAATACAACATCCATATGGTATGTTAGGTATATTAGTAGGTCCTAGCTCGTCACTTCTTGAAATTAACTTAGAACATGTCTCTTCGTTCCGTCGATTTCTATGATTGCACAATTATTTGGGCTGTCCAATCACCACAACCCATGTCACTGGCCGTGTTCTGCAAACAGGAATGCTTATTTGACCCAATTTGTTCGTTGAAACATATTTCAAGGGAGTTCATTCTCAGAAAGATATTTTGTTTTCCACTTAAATCTTCATATTTTGTCAATTGATATATATGGTGTTATTCTTTTTCATTTAATGTAATGTTATGGCCATTGAGTAATATAGGGATTTAGCCCGATCGGTATATTTTGTTTCCATTCAGTTTTGTCACTGCAGTCTACTACTCCACACTGAGAGTTATAATATCTAAATTAAAGCACGTTAATTAAATTTGAAAATTTTTAGATTTCCAAACTATGCCATGCATAAGTATCAGAAATTCAGAAGTCTTTTGGAATGGTTATGTTTGTCTGTAAACAAATATCACAGTGATAACTTTACGGGACACCAAGGGGCATTTTTAAAAAAATCTGTTCAGTGTTCAAAGGATAGAGTCCATTTCATGCAAACCTTCCATTTAAACATCTTGATTTGTGGTAGAAATTAAAAATTTGCCTTTATAACATTGACCACTATAGAGTAGAATTGTCAAGACAGAGACAAGCCTTTTTTAAAATAAATTAATTGATCGTGCTAATAATAGGCACCAATTTTTCCTTATTCCTCTAGTCAGAGAGGAAGTGGTAGAAAGTAACGATTTCCTGCTTAGACGCTAGTCACTAGAAAGCAAAAACGGTCGACGATAGCGATAAACAGTGTCCTGCAATCAATTTAACGTCTCAAGAAAAGATAACATCTTTACCTGCATCTCTCTATTAAGTTAGGAATGCTAAAAATTTACTACTACTTCCCGTCTTAATATTGTCCTCTATAGAGCAAAACAAAAGTAAGAGATAGAGACAAGAAGTTTCTTGAAATTAATTTAGTGTCATAGCAATAGGCTACGTCTATAATTCATTAACTCTCTATTGAAATAGGAAATTGTAGGAGTTAACCATTTACGGTTTCAAAGTTGATTGCCATAGACCGAAGAAAAAGGTATAGGATAGCGAGATACGGAACTCCGATGCGAATTCAACGACCGAAATACGAATTTCCTTACTTCATTTATATCTTGATTCAAATCAGATGCTCGCGCCAAGTAAGTTTTGTGGTCGACCGTGTCATTTCATTTATTTCGGATTACTTCCGTTCTCTTTAGCCTAGTGAGACGTAAAACTTAAAGATTTTATTTTTCAAATCGGAAGCTCACGATTTCTTGTCTCGTATATTCCTATTGTAAAAATGTAAATATATAATAGATAATGAAAAGACCATTTTTATGAATTACTACTGCTACAATATGTTTTATTTCTGATTTCATTCCTTTAATACATTCGGGACCCTCAGACATCAACTACACTACAAGCTTCGGTGTTACCGTAATCAATCATCTTATAGGGAAAACTGTAAAACGTAGCAAGTAATGACTATTCGATTGGATTCAACGTTCTTGGACCAGATTACATCTTTGATCTTACATCTCTATTGCACAATGAGACAAAGCCTTTAAATTCTCAAACAATTATGATACCTATAAGCACTGGCGCAAATCCCGGGGGGACGAGAGGGACATGTACCCCCAATCTCCGATTTCAAAAATGATTTTTTGCAGATAAGTGTGATGATTTGTGTCCGACTGCCACAAAGGAAAGTGAGATGAAATTTGTTTCTCTTGTCTTTTCCATTTTTAATGAAAATGAAGGTGTGCGACTGTGCGTGACGTAACCTGATATCAAATCTTATCTCCTCCTCTCCCCTAGGCCCTAGCACACGAAGAGTATATAGACTATCCAATGTCAGTAGAACCCATCTTTTCAGTAAATGCGAATTTAATCTATTTGTAGTATCAGCCTAGACATCTACTCATGCTTCGTAAGCTAACTAACTCTATAATCTATGGAACCCGGAGGTTCAATGCCGCGTTCACAAATCTCTCCACTGACTATCCTTAGCCAACTGGATCCACTGTCTACTTTGTATTCTATTTTTGCGAGATCCATCTTAATATTGTCTTCCCATCCGCTCGTTGGTCTTCCTAATGGTCATTTTCCGATTAGTCTTACCGCTAACACTTCGAAAATGTTCCTACTTTCTTCCATCCTGGCTATATGTCCTGCCCACCTATTCTTCCTATACTTGATGACCCTAACACTGTTTGGTAAGCTGTATAATTTATGTAGTTCCTCGTTATGAAATTTCAGCCATTCACCATTCTCATTCCTCTTGGGTCCGAATATTCGTCTGAGCATCTCGTTCTGAAATATTTCTGTCTATGTTCTTCCCTGAGATTAAGCGACCATGTTTCGAAAACATACAGAACAACATGTATGATTATCGGTTTGTATGTTTTAAGCTTCACATTCCTCGACAGAATTCGCGACGACAAGAGATTTTGAACTGAATAATGACACGAATTCCATGTTTTTAGTCTGTCACCGACCTGAGGCTCATTTTCGAATTAAAAAAAAATAAAAAAAACAGTAATTTTAAATTGTATTAACCAAGCCTCGTATATAGAGGAACAATCTCGAAGCCTTCTTCATCAGTTTGCTATTTTGTGCATTTGTGTTAGTAAGACTCGCTTCTATTTTACGGCCATATATGGTCGAGAAACAGGGACATGTTACCATTACGTTTGTGTTAGTAAGACTCGTTACCAACACGCCCTTTAATCAAACCGAAATTGTAAAATTATAACGTAAGTTGGATACAATGTCCAAATGCCGTTTCAAATGGGTTAGTTCCTTCTTCAACGTCAAAAGTTATCTGTCATTTGGACATTTCACTATTGGCGCCTTTCACCTCTTCCCACCTGACGATAGAAGCTGACCTTGGATTTAAACTACATCGAGCATGTCACTATTCTCCTTAGGGAGTCTGACAACTAAGGATTTTACACTAATATCGGTTGTTTATAATTCCATTTACGTCACCGCATTATACCTCTGAGAAATGTCTACACTCACTGGAGAATGAACTTAGACTTCAATGGCAAGAATTATGTCATTACATATCTCGACGATCAGAGAAAACTATTGATTCAACTTTAATACTGATCATTTTCTGTTAATTTTACGTGTGACATAAATCTACAACCCTAGTGGGACTAAAAATATCCAAATCCTCCCCCCCCCCCCTCCGTGACGTGTTCTTCTCCAGAATGAAAATCATGTGTGTATAAAGTTCGGGAAAATGCTTCACGTGCATTAGAGTTCTAGAAAATACATGCGTACCTGAGCCTCTGTCCATTAATATTTAATGCGTCTTTTCCACTTATTAAAACAACATTTTCCAAAGTGCTGGAAAACATGTCTGTTTATTTTTAATGGGTATATATCCAGTTACGTGTAACTAATTTGGAGATTTTACAAGATACTCAATTTTTCGAATAATTGTTACTCCGTTTTGAGCCTTAGGACTTAGATCTTAATAAATCTTAAAATACATAAAGTCACTTCGAGGATAGTGATAACTAATATTCAAAATATATTTTGATCAGTTCCGCCGTTATCCCATGGTTTGATGACCGATAAGATTAGTTCCAGTTCATATAATAGATAACAATCGCCTGAGTAGCTTTTGAGAAAATCATCGGCTGGCAGACACTCCACTATGTTAAATCTCTGATTCTATCTCATTCGTGTCAACGTAATTTGTGTTGGACAAATATGAAAGGCTTTTGTTTTCTTCGGGTACTGCCAAGGGCACCGATCTTGGGGGGAGGGGCGGAGGGCCCGAGCCCCCAAAGCTGACGTGGGCCCCCTGTTGTATTTATGAATATACAATATGTTACATAATTTGAGTGCAGTTTGTCTTAAAATCCTCATTTATATACCTTCTGCATCTGCACCCACACACACATGCAGTTTCTCCACCACAAAACTATCTTGGCACGAGATTCATGATATTTGAATATTGTTTATCTGTGCTACTAAGTTTTTAGTTTGACATTTCCAAGATAACAACACACTTGTTTGAGCAAAGAATTTTAAGAGGTTAAAATACTATTCTGAACATTACTGTAAATTGTATACACGACTCCAAAAGTGCATTACCACCTGCTATTCTCCTTTTCCTGCAATAGCAGGCAACTCAGAAATCTCGGCGGTCAGGTTGGTTGCGAATTCGAAAGGCGCTGGACCAAACCTCAATTTTGTAACAAATATAACAGTGTGGCAAAGTCCAAATAAGAGAATAAAACAAATTGTTAAGAATGAGAATTTTATTATCGTGACGGAGTTGGATGACATCAAAAGTTACAAAATGATCTTACTTAAGCAGTTCAAACAAAATGAATGGCAACAAATAGATACCAGAGGAAAGCATTCCTCTTTCCCTCCAAAAAATAATCACATAAAACAGAAAAAAGTTACATAATGTAAAGTTGTAATATAAACCCCCCAAAAAAATTAGAAAGTAGACACCCGAAAGACAAGAACAACTGAAACGAAGTGAATGAAATAGTGCACAGATATTGGAAACATAAACTGCGGGAATACGGATTTCGTATTTTCTTGAAAAAAAAAAACGGTTGGGTGAGGCACGGACCTCTCCAAACATTTAATCACGAAATATCGAAAGTACCAGTAATGGTATGTCAGATGTGTGTAAAGGACAGGAATAATTGCAAGAAAACTATGCGTATGGACAATGTGCAAAAAATGAAGATATACATTTTATCTTATTTCTTTGGAAAAAAATTTTTTAAGGGGGCAAAGGAACCCACCCCAAAATTTTGAAAGTTGACGGCCGAAAGGTAAGGAGTGAACCAAAAAGAATGAAATTTGGCACAGATATTGTAAACATAAAATGAGGGTATACGGGTCTCGTATTGTCTGAAGAAAACGGTTAGATGGACCACCGACCCCTACAAACCTTTGATCACGGAATATCAAAAGTGCCAGTAACAGTATGTCAGATGTATTTAAAGGACAGGAACAATTGCAACGCTACTTTGTATATGGACAATACGCTAAAAATAAACGAATACGGTATTTTTATTTTCTGCGGGAAAACAGTTTTAGGGGCAAAAGCCCCCATCAAGAATTTCGAAAATTGACGCCCTAAAAGCAAAAGGAAGTGAACCGAAGTGACTGAAATTGTGCGCGATATTGTAGCCATGAAATAAGGAAATATGGGTTTCATATTTTCCTGGAAAAAATGGTTGAATGGGGCACGGACAACTACAGACCTTTGACCACGAAATATCAAAATTGCTATTAACAGTATGTCAGATGTGTTTAAAGGACAAGAAGAAATGCAACATAACTTGCTGTATGGAAAATACGCAAAATATAAACGAATACCCGTTTTTTATGTTCTGCGGAAAGACGGTTTTAATGGGCAAAAGCACCCACCCATAATTGTGAAAGTTGACGAAAAGGAGGCCAGAAGAGGGGAACAGAAGTGAATGAAGTTGTGCACAGATATTGCAGACGTAAACTGAGGATACGGGTTTCGTATTTTTCTGGAAAAAACGGTTGGGTGTGGCATCGACCCCTTCATACGTTTGATCACGAAAACTCAAAAGTGCTAGTAACATTATATCAGATGTGTGTAAAGGACATGAAGAATTGCAAGGAAACTTTGTGTATGGATAATACGCAAAAAATAAAGGAATATGGTTTGTTTTATTTTCTGCGGAAAATGGGTTTCAGGGGCAAAAGAACGCCACCAAAAATTTTGAAAGTTGACGCCCGAAAGGTAAGAAGTGAACGAAAATGAATGAAATTTTCTACAGGTATTGTAGACACAAAATTAGGGAATACGGGTTTCATATTTTCCTGGAAAAGACGGTTAGGTGAGGCACGGATCCTTCCAAACCTTTGATCACGAAATATCAAAAGTGCTAGTTACTGTATGTCAGATGTGTGTAAATGACATGACTAATTGCAAGGAAACTATGCACATGGACAATGTACAAAAATGAAGGTAAACATTTTGTTTATTTTCTTTTGAAAATTGGTTTAAGGTGCAAAAGAACCCAGCCCAAAATTTTGAAAGTTGACGCCCGAAGGGTAAGAAGAAGTGAACCGAAAAGAAAGAAATTTGGCGTAGATATTGCAAACATTAAATGAGGGTATACGGGCTTCATATACGTGTGAATGGAATTATACACTGATATTGTAGACATAAAATGGGGAAATACAGTTTCCTATATTCCTTGAAAAAAATATTTGGTGGGGCACGGACCCCTTCAAACTTTTCATCATGAAATATCGAAAGTGCTAGTAACAGTATGTCAGATGTGTGTAAAAGACATGAAGAATTGCAACATTACTTGGTGTGTGGACAATACGCAAAATATAAACGAATACGGAGTTTTTATGTTCTGCGAAAAAACTGTTTTAATGGGCAAAAGCACCCACCCATAATTTTGAAAGTTGACGCAAAGGAGGCAAGAAGAGGGGAACCGAAATGAATGAAATTGTGCACAGATATTGCAGACGTAAAATGAGGATACGGTTTTCGTATTTTTCTGGATAAAATGGTTGGGTGGGGCACCGACCCCTCCATACCTTTGATCACGAAAAATCAAAAGTGCTAGTAACTGTATGGATAATACGCAAAAAATAAAGGAATACAGTTTGTTTTATTTTCAGCGGATAATGGGTTTCATGGGCAAAAGAACGCCACCCAAAATTTTGAAAGTTGACGCCCGAAAGGTAAGAAGTGAACCAAAATGAATGAAAATTGCACAGATATTGTAGACACAAAATGATTGAATACGGGTTTCATATTTTTCTGGAAAAGATGGTTAGGTGAGGTCCGACCCCTCCATACCTTTGATCAAGAAATATCAAAAGTGCTAGTAAATGTATGTCAGATCTGTGTAACGGACTGGAAGAATTGCCACGAAACTTTGTGTATGGACAATATGCGAAAATTAAACGAATACTTTTTTTATTTTCTGCGGAAAAACTGTTTTAGGGGCAAAAGTCACAATCCAAAATTTCGGAAATTGACGCCCGAAAAGCAAAAAGGAGTATACCGAAGTGAATGAAATTATGCACCGATATTGTAGACAAAATTATTTAATACATGTTTCATATTTTTGAGGAAAAATGGTTGAATGGGGCACGGACCCCTGCAAACCTTTGATCACGGAATACCAAAAGAGCTAGAAACAGTATGTCAGATGAGTGTAAAGGATACGAAGAATTCCAACTAAGCTTTGTGTATGGACAATATGCAAACAATAAACGAATACTGTTTTTTTATTATTATTATTATTATTTTCTGCGAAGAAACAGTTTTAGGGTGCAAAAGTTCCCACCAAAAGTTTTGAAAGTTCACGACCGAAAGGGAAAAAGAAGTGAACTGAAATGAATGAAATTGTACACAGATATGGCAGACATAAAATAAGGGAATACGGGTTTCATATTTTCCTGGAGAAAAGTGTTAGGTGGGGCACAGAACACTAGAAACATTTGATCACTAAATATCAAAAGTGGCAGTAATAGTATGTCACATGTTTGTAAAATAAATGAGGAATGCAACGTAACTTTGTGTATGAACAATAGACAAATAATAAATGAATACGTTTTTTTTATTTTTGTGGGAAAAAGGGTTTTGGGGGGCAAGAGTCCCCGTAAGACATTTTGGAATTTGACCCAAGACGGCAAGAAGTGGACCATGGTGGAAAGACTACAAGGTGGTTGCATACGCATGTCGCCTGAAGTGCTGTCGTGGCTGTGACGTCATCTGGTTTGCAAGAGACAACGGGAAAAGGCGCGGCTTTAAGTGACAAGTGGAAATTCTTTGTTGCTTTGTTCTTTTAAATGATATCGAGAATGTTTAACCGTGCAGTGTACAGCTGTAGTAATTATTACAGAAAAACTAAGGGAACTAATATAAAATACTTTATATTTCCTCAAAAAGACGGGAATGTCTCCAGAAATGGACTTTAGCTTGCAGGCGACAGGACAGAATAAACCTAAAATATGGTAAGTTTTACATAAAAGAAATAAATAAATGCAATGTTAAATGGAAATTATAAAAAAGCGATTTCATTATGTGGTTTCTTTTTAGTATTAGTAGTATGTAATAATAGTATATAGAGCTGCAGTAGCTTGTGTTGATTCTGCTTTAAAAATCCAATAGTACGATTTGAAAAGACGAACTTTGAGGCGAATTCGAAATCATGAGGGAGGGGAACCGAGGTGATCATTTAATGGGGGAGGTGATCATTTCTATCATCATTTCCTTCTACATAAGATATTGAGACAAAATGTTCCCCACAGAGGCAGGCATGTAACTCGAGAAGGGAGGCACGATGATCTAGGAGGCATACCTCCCTCGAGTTACGGAAATGGAGAGCACTGAACGCGTTAAAGTAGTTCAGGTCCAATTTTATTCTGGAGGTCTGCATTCCCTGTAGCCTAGGTGCTGAAACGTTACGTTGCACTTCAAATTAACTAACGAATGGAAGGTTCGTAATAACGATTAACGTTTACAAAGATATATAACAATGTATAAGATCAAGAGAATAAAGTATCCACCTATCATGTCAGGGCGACATTGTCGGGACATTTTTACACTCAGATTTTGAAATTTTTGTTCATTTTAATCATAACTTTGGATAATTATATATACATATTTAGGGTCCCCCTCCAGAATTATAAAATTAAGAATGACTGCAGTAAATTTAAAAATATGGTAGATTCTCAACCAATCAAGGAAGCACAGTGGCTCAGTGGCAGAAGGCTCACCTCTGCTACAAGGGATACTGGTCCGTTCTCGGTCAAGTGAGTTTGTGGTGAACAACTTCGTGTTCGAGAGTTTCTCGAGGTACTCCCGCATTCTCATTCCACCAAATTCCACATAATCATTCACTTGTATTTATCTTTTGTCTTCTTTAGTCCAGGGGTCAGAAAAGAGAAAACTTATCAAGAAAATTACAAAAATTATGTTATTTTATGGTTTATATGTTTTCTAGTCTAGCTGTAACACACCTACATCGTCTTCACCTACGCCTAGTACTTTGTTTCTTTCTTGAAATACTCAATTCGCAATTTCTTTTTTTGAGGTGCTTTGTATATACATTGTGTTATAAAAAATATATAGAAATAACACAATAGTATATGTGACGTTTTATTTCGTACAAATGTTTAATAATACAGTTTGTTATGGCTTGACAGTAATATTAAGAGAACTGTCAGTTTCACCAAATCTTTTGTTTAAATACAAATTCTATAAATAAGCGATCAGCGACTTCAAATAAGATGATTTTTTTATAAATCAAAAATAAAAACGATGTTTAAAATATTAAATACGCGCGTCCCTGCTCAATAAAGTTTTTGACCTCCCCTGAGATTCTGACGAAACTTATGTGGGACCTCTTAAAAACAACCTCTTAAAAAAACTGTCCAAGCATACGAAAACCATGAATTCTCCCTTGAGATATTTTCAAAATTTATACGGGGTCATCAGTAAAGAATTCTCTTTCAAGCAAACTAATAACAATAGTAAATCAAAACCGATCAAGTGTTACGAAAATATACTTGAGCATATATAAATATATATTAATGAAATGCATTAACGACACACTGTCTTATAGATTATTCAGGCCGATACATACTCGAGTGTATTAGTTCATTTGTTTAAAAAAGAAAAAAAAACAGAAAATGTAGTGAGTAATATTGACTTGTTCAAGCTTCAAAGTTGTTTAATAGTCGTTTATTGCTAAGTCGTAGGAAACAGCGTGAAGTGATATTGCTGTTTCTTTTGCTATTATAAATATTTTCGTTTGAATTCACTTAGCTTAAGCATTGATTACATTACGTTTATATAATTATTGTTTGTACTAAAATTTTTACTTCGTTGAAGATCACTATAAATAGAAGAGAAGTTTGCGTGTAAGATACCAGCGAGCAAGCGCTTGTCAAAAGTTCATCTGACTCTCGCTGGCCACGTCTGCAACTAAGATGACGTCATGCACCAGAGCGACAAGAATGTAGCACTGCATTGCATCCACCTTGTAGTCTTTCCACCATGAAGTGGGTAAGCAAGACTCCTCCCCTTGAGTGGCGGGAGGAGTGAGCCGAAGCGAATGAAATTGTATATAGATATTGGATATGTAAAATAGGACCTTTCGTGTTTCACAAGTGTCGTGTCTTTATCCGAATTTTTCAAATTTGTAATATCAACTACAAGCACAAACAATATAGCGTATTTTGTAGTATTTCAGGAGGAACCTTTAACCCTTACAATGTTTTTGCGCATAAAAAAACGTGTCAATTTATTTCTAGTTTGCTGTTGATCTGCCAAATTTGAAGCAAAACGGATAGGGATAGTTGAGAAAGACAAAAGGCCTTATTTTACACTGGGTCTATATAATATTTACACACAATTTCATTTGCTTCGGTCCGCTCCTTCCTGCGCTATTCATTTTTACTTTTACTTTATTGTAATATTTACTTTTTTTTCGGATGGGGCCTAGGCCCCAGCACTGTTTTTCCACAAATATTAAAACACACTTCATAATTCTTGTTTTGCAAATTGTCCCTATACGAAGTTTCGTTGCAATTCCAGTCTTTTCGAGCTTCTGACGTATGCTTATTTTCACTTTCGATATTTTATAATCAACGGATTGCAAGGTACGTACCTCACTCAGCCGTTTTTTTAAGCAAATACGAAACCCAATTATCTCATTTTACGTTCACAATATCTGTGCACAATGTCATTGAATTCGGTGCACTTTTTCTTGCCTTTTGGGCCTCAAATTTCAAAATTTTGGGTGGGGCTTAGAAAATAAAAAAACGTAGTCTTTTATTTTTAGCGTATTGTTCCTACACAATGTGTAGTTTCAATTTTTCTTGTCCTTCAAGCACTTCTGACATACTATTATTAGCACTTTGATATTTCTCGATCAAAATTTTGGAGGGGTCTGAGTCCCACCTAAACTGCATTCCTTTTGTCAGGAAAAAAGGAAACACATTTTCCCTCATTTTATGTCATCAATATCTGTGCACAATTTCATTCACCTCGGTTCACTTAGTCTGGCCTTTAGGGCCTGAACTTTCAAAATTTTGCGTGGGGCTTTTGCCCCCTAACACTGTTTATCCGCAGAAAATAAAGAAAAGTATTCGTTTATTTTAGCGTATTGTCCCTACACAATGTGTCGTTTCAGTTTTTCGTATCCTTCAAGCACTTCTGACATACTGTTATTAGCACTTCGACATTTCACCATCAGTTTTGGAGGGGTCTGTATCCCACTTAAACGGTTTTCTTTTTTTTTCAGGATAATAAGAAACCTGTATTCAACCGGTGGCGACGAAGAAAAATTCGCCTGTAAAGAGATAAAGGGCTGAGGTCTTTTTAATTTAGCAGAACAGAGCTCCGTTAATCGTGTATATTCGTCAATAACAGCTTCGGATCAGATAAAATACACTCGGCATGTAATTATTACAAAATGACGCGTGTCTGCTTACTTTATTTCATAGTTCTCCCATATTAACTTTCTAATGATCGGCGACATTTTTCGCTTACGAGGACTGAATACTGCCGGAATTTTTTAAATGATCCCCATTGATTTAAATGGGAAACTATTCCGCTTTTTGAGCCGAGACGAGATGGACTTTCAAGATTATGATTGTATTGATTCCTTCTGTGTAATTATTAGGTTGTCTGTATCTCAGTGAAAATTAATTTTTTTGGTATGCAAATTTCTAAATTCAAAGTTCAGTACCTGTGTGGTAAAGAAATCATGCCACGAATAAGTAAAAAAAGGTCGTTAGTTTTTATCAAGGAAGAGAAAGAAGGGGATTGAACTTAAAATCTTGGAGAGAAGAACACAATATTGTAAGCGAAGTTCAACGTAAAATATACAATATAATTTTTGTCATTATAAAGAAACCTTGAATGTAGGTTGGTAGAATCACTCAGAAGTTTCAGCTCGTATTTGTTTCAGGTGGCCTCGCGTCTGGCGTTGCCAATTCTCCTGTACGTGTTTTGAGTGCGGCACAGACACTATTAGATCAGATGAGGGGAAAAAAGAGAAAAACAGCTCGCACAATCAGCGAGTTATTATTTTCACTATATTTACGTTTTAGTTTCTTACTATATTATTGTTTATAATTAAGCCATGACCTTCTGTGCAGATTACAGTCATCTCCAATAATCAGTGCCAAATCTAGAGGCAAGAGGCGAACACTCCGAGCGGCAGTTTAGGGGACGACAAGCTGCATAAGTAAAAAGTAAAAGCTCCTAAAAAAGAAATACAATCACCTATTGAATTAAATTTGGCCTAAACGTCTTTCAAATTTCAATACCAGTATGTTCATACATTTGTAATGTTAATACTAGGGATGGGCAAAACCGGTTTTTATAAAAACCGAAAATCAGTTTCTATAAAAACCGAAACCAGAAAAACCGACATTTCGGTTTTCTCCAAAACCGGTTCGGTTTTTCACCGAAACTGGTTTCGGTGAAAACTTTTCGAAAACACACAAAACTATTTCTGTGGAAATGGAATCGCTTTCCGGAGAACAACAAAATACCATTCTGGTCAAAATAGAACATATTTTAGAAAAAACCGAAATCGGTTTTGATGAAAACCGAAACCTTATCAGGTGAAAAACCGAACCGGCTTTGGAGAAAACCGATAACCGGTTTTGAAGAAAATCGAAACCGGTTCCGGTGAAAAAACGAAACCGTTTTTTTAAATTTTCAAAACCGGTTTCGTTTTTTCTAAAAACCGAAAAACCGGTTTTTGTGCCCACCACTAGTTAATACATATAACCTCCCATCCTCTGCAATTCAAAATACGTAGACAGGTCTCCATTAAAAATTTAAAAAAAAAATGGACCACATGATGCGAGACCATGGTGGCCTCACGTCGGCTAGTCGTGTTGTGTAGCTAAAAAAAATGACTCTTCTCTTCACTGCCCTGATCTGGCCCTTCAAACGTTTCTCATTCTATCGAAGCCAGGACTGCCTATTTGGGAAAAGTCTCAATGTTGAGGACTGCTAGTGGTAAAAGAAATGCATCCGCCGTTCTGTTGGAAAGGGCTTCGGGGCTAGTGGAAAGGGCCGTAAAATTTTACGTTGTCACAATGGGAAATTATCTAGATTTGACACTACCAATCTATATATATAAAATTGAAAATAACTATATTGATGAGTAAATCTTCTGAACCGCCCAATCGATTTCGATCAAATTTTTAACATGGATGAGTTTCAAGGCTGGGCTGGCTTTAGGCTATTCACTTTGTTGGTAGAGCTGAGGGGTGGGGATGTAAAAAATAAATAAAACTTTATAACTCCTGAACCACTCGACCGATCTTGATCAAATTTTAACATAGATTAGGTTCAAGCCTGGGCCGTTTTTATGATTTAAATTTGACGGAGCACCGTGAGGAAGGAAAAGGAGGGGAGATATATAAAAATCAATTTATATAAGACTGAAAGTGACTATTTTTGTAACTTAATAACTCTTGAACTATCTGACCGATCTCAATCTAATTTTCAAGATATATGAAGTTTAAATCTAGAAACAGTTTTGTAATTTCCATTTAACGGTACATTCTAGGGGAGGGGGACGTATAAATAAAAACCAATAAAACCTAATAACTTTTGAACCACCAAACCAATCTCGATCAAATTTTCAACATGTATGAGGGTCGGGCTTTGGGTGTTCTTTTATCACTTCACTTTGACGAGCAAACGTAGGAGAGGGGGGAAATATATGTAAAAAATTAAATAAAAATGACTACCTTTGTCTTCATCACTCTTGATCCTCCTGACCGATCTCAATCAAATTTTCAACATACACGAGTTTAGGGACAAGGATTGCTTTAGGCTATTCACTTTGACGATGCAAAGTAGGGGAGGGGAGTGGCAGAAAAATTTTATAATGATCGAACATTACCGATATTAGTGTTGAATTCATAGTTTTCAGTGTCGATGAGAGAAACAGTGACACTTTTGATGCTGTTTCAATCCAAGTTCAGCCCTGATGGTTTAGGAGCGGGAGGGTACAAAGTAGGGGAGAGGGATACACATTTAAAAATGATCGAAAATGACTAATATTAGTGTCGAATGCATAGTTTTAGGAATAGCTGATATTAACAGTGACAATTCTGATGCCGTGTGCCGCAGCATGGAGGAGGGGAGGGGTGCTATATATAATAATAATAATCGAAAATGACCAATATTGGTGTCTAATCCATAATTTTCGGGATCGTTCTGATGAACTGTGACATTCGATTCGGTTTAAATGCACAATCAGCTTCGCCACTTGCGGGAAGGGGAAAAAGAGATATATGAAAATGGTCGATAATGGCCACTATCAATGTCGAATTTATAGTTTTCTAGGTCGCTTATATAAACAGTGGTACTTTCGATCCCGTTTCAATTCAAATTCAATCACACAACTTGGGGGAGGTGGAGAAAGAGATATTAAAAAATGATCGAAAATGACCAATATTAGTGCTGAATCCACATTTTTGTGGGTCGCTGAGATGAATAGTGACACTTTCGATGCCTAGGCCCGCAACATGGGGGAGGGGGAAATATACATATAAATGACCGAAAATGACGAATATTAATGGCGAATCCATATTTTTTTTTATCTTCGAAATAATCAATGATCTTTCCAATGCTGTTTCAATCGATGCCATTGAAAACAAAAACAGCGTATTTCACGGAATACGGAGTAGTACATTTTAATTTTAATTTCAACCTAGCGAAGCGGGTAATATATGCTAGTAATACTGATAAAGCTCGGGTACTGTCCTTTCTCTATTTTAAAACATGAAAAATATTTCTGAAAATAAATCTAACAATAGTTTCAGTTCTTAATTAGTTAATTTATCCAAATAATAGCAGTCAAATTTATTTCTGAATCAAAATCTTACTTTCAAGCTTATGACAACTTTCGAGAAAAAAATAAATTTATATTTTTCTTACTAGAAAATAATATCTAAAATACGCTCTCCTTTTGGCATATGGTCAAACAGCTGAAAAAGAAATACTTAATTTGAACGAAATATCGGATCCGCAGGTGGTTTAAATCTTATTTTCACGATTAAGGTTAAAGTAAAAAGAATAATCGCCACAATTTCTGGGAGGAAAATGACTACTGTTGGAAGGCAAAGGTTCGCGAGTTTTATACCCTTTGGAAACAAACTACTAACGACCTCACAATCCACACTTTTGACAAACACAATTACTATAGGTAAATATAAAAGTATTAACTCACCAAGTATCAGAAAACTCAATGGTTTACCTATTTTCTTCTTTCCTCTCGTTTGGTATTTGGCCTCTTTGACTAACTGTTGACTAGTCGCGTACGCAATTCTTTGCTCTGTGCCAGAAATTACGCTATCACGTTGTTACAGAGAAGAAATTCCAGGACAAATCTCTAGGATTGCCAGAATAAAAAGATATCCAAACTAGCAATCACTACGGACTTTACTAAGAAATGTCCTACTCTACAAGAATTCTCTCTCCTTAATAAATTTCTTTTTTTAAAAAAAAAAAAAAAGAAATATTTCAGAGAGATTAAGAAGTAATGAATCAGGACAAAAATGCACATTAAATTAACTCATTAACTAGAACTGAAAGAGCGAATTGAGGGTTCACTTTGCATGCACACTTTCCCTCTCTGACTCTGTAACTTGAACAAGCACAAAAATAGGCTATTTCTTTGCCAACTTCTTTCACTAACACTGTGAACTTATTCCTCAAAACGTGATATTTTACTTCGCTTAACTCGCAAAGACAATATAGTAGCAAAAACTTTTCCGGCACGGAACTCAGATTTGCCCACATATATTCACTCAAAAACATGTCCTACTTAACATACAAGCAAGCAAAGAACACGCAACCACAAAACAACTCCATCCTCTCTGGGCTAACGTGGGGAACAAGATAACGGGTCCCTGAGTCACCGAGCCAGGTAGAGTTGACGGGACAAGCCACGCCCACCGAACAAACACGCGCAAAACCTTTTTTTCCCTCAAGTTGTCATAGCATATAGTTTCTCATCAATTCCTCCTTACATTATTCCTATCAAACTTTTTTTCATACTTTTTTCTTTCTCCTATTTTTCTAAAATGAATACTTTTTACAAAGAAAAAAAGATCGTTTTCAGATACTGAAATTGATTAACAATAGGAGTCTTAATAGACAATAAATCGCTCAATGTACAATTTTCCTTCATGTAACCATCCATTCTTCTTCTTCCCAGATCCAGAAGGATGGTGCGTTACAGATCCAATGTGTCCTCCACATAAACAGGGAACAACTTCCTGTGAATCCATGTGTTAGAGTCATCGCCGGTCTTGAAGAGGAACTCAATCACTGACCGTTGTCGCTATCTGACATCTACTTCACGGTGCATTATGGCTCATCTGTAAATAAAAGAAAAATTTTATATACCAACCTATAGCTAAATGTTCCAAGTATGTTCAGAAAAAAACATTCTCTTCCTGTAACAAATAAAAAAAATTGAGACCACTGTGCAAAGCTTTTTGAACACCCTTTGTAACAGTGAAATTTGTTATTCGACAATGAAATGTAATAATATACAACTTGGATATCAAATGTCGCGGTTAGTTTTCTTGGCTTTGGATATGTTCAACTTACATGTATTTTCGTGATAATTCAAACTTTCAACATACAGTATCAGTCTCCTAGATTTTCGTAAATAACTATGAAGATTATCCTAAATCTTCCAAATAAGTACGTGATCTACTCTGCCTATTCTTCTTTTGCCAATATGTGAAACTACCACCGTTTGCATTTTCTGCCTTTTACTATTTTTACGATTCAATAGTTTATTTGATGTATTTCAATAACATAGTATAGCCCTTCTCCCATCAATCTTGACCCCCTTCGTTTCTTATGACGTTCAGCACTTGTAACTTTGCACATATACATATTTCCACATCCTCTATCAGTCGCTCTACGTCTCATTCCACAACTCGATTAATCCATTTGGACCCCTTATTTGTCAGCCATTTTCTTATTGATGGAGGAACAGGGGAAATAATTCTACAATGACTGACAAGTAACACTTCCCAAGTGTAACACTCCAATTTTGATAAAATTTGCCAGGTTGATACTACACATAAAATAAACGAATACGTGTTTCCCTATTTTCTGCGGAAAAACTGTCTTAGGGGGCAAAAACCCCCACCCCAAATTCCGAAAGTTGACGCCCGAAGGGTAAAAACAAGTGAACCGAAGTGAAAAAAATTCTGCACAGATATTGTAGACACAAAATGAGGAAATATGGGTTTCTTATTTTCCTGAATGATCGTGAAATGTCAAAAGTGATAGTAACAGTATGTCAGAAGTGCTTGAAAGACATGAAGAATTGGAACGACACATTGTGTAAGAACAATACGCAAAAAATAAACGAATACATTTTCTTTACTTTCTGCGGAGAAACGGTTTTAAAGGGGAAAAGCCTCCATCCAAAATTTGAAATTTAAGGCCCAAATGGCAAGAAGAAGTGCACCGAATTGAACGACATTGTGCACAGATATTGTAGACGTAAATGGGATAATTTGGTTTCGTATTTTTCTGAAAAAAAGCTGTTGAGTAAAGCACGGACCTTCTAAACCGTTGATTAAAAAAAATATAAAAAGTGCAATTAACCATACGTCAGAAGTTCGCAAAGAATATGGAGAATTGCAACACAACTTCGTTTAGGGACAATTTGAAAAACGATAAATGAAACTTGTTTTAATATTTGCGTAAAAACACTGTTGGGGCCTAGACCCCATCCTAAAAGAAGTAAATAATACCGTAATAGCGCAGGAAGGAGTGGACCGAAGCAAATCAAATTGTGTGTAGATATTATATAGACTCTATGTAAAGTAAGATCTCAAGTGTCACAGATCAACAGGAAACTAGAAATAAATCAACATCTGTTTTTGTTTTGTTCCGAAGAACATAAAAAATCCGTATTCGTTTATAATTTGCGTATTGTCCATACACGAAGTTATGTTCCAATCCTTCATGTCCTTTACACACATCTGACATACTGTTACTAGCACTTTTGATATTTCGTGATCAAATTTTTGCAGGGGTTCGTGCCCCTCAACCCGTTTTTCAAGGAAAATACGAAACCTTATTCCCTCATTTTGTGTCTACCATATTTGTGAACAATTTCATTCACTTGGGTTCACTTCTTTTTGCCTTTCGGGCGTCAATTTTAAAAACTTTAAGTGTGATCTTTTGCCCCGTAAAACCGTTTCTTCGCAGAAAATAAAATAACAGTATTCGTTTATTATTTTCCGTGTTGTCCATACACAAAACTTATTTGCAATTCTTCATATCTTTTATACATATCTGACATAATGATACTAGCTCTTTGGATATTCCGTGTTCAAAGGTTTGTAGGTGTCCGTGCTTTACTCAATCATTTTTTCCAGGAAAATATGAAACCCGTATTCCCTCATTTTATGTTTCCAATGTCTGTGCCCAATTTCGTTTACTTCGCTTCAGTTGTTCTTGCCTTTCGGGTGTAAACTTTCTAAATTTTTGTGTGGGTTTTATATTAAAACTTTACATTATGTAACTTTTTTCTTTTTTATGGGGGATTTTTTTTTGGGGGGAAAGAGAAATGCTTTCCTCTGGTATCTGTTTGTTGCCATTCATTTTTTTTGAACTGCTTAAGTAAGATCATTTTGTAACTTTTGATGTCATCCAACTCCGTCACAATAATAAAATTGTCATTTTTATGAATTTGTTTTATTCTCTTATTTGCAGTTTGCCACACTGATATATTTGTTACAAAATTGAAGTTTGTTCCAACGCCTTTCGAATTCGCAACCAACCCAACCGCCGAGCTTTTAGGGTTGCCTACTATTGTAGGAAAATGAGAATAGCAGGTGGTAATGCACTTTTGGAGTCGTGTATACAATAACAAATAAAGAGGTGAGTCAGATATAGATTAGCAGTATTGCAAACATTAGGAGGGATTCGTATTTAGGTCAATCAGGGGATGGATCAAAAACCATTTATCTGCTTGAGATTATTCAATCTACGAGGCCATTTGTCAACGAACAGCAGCAATATTGAACACCCACAGCATTAACTTCGGAAAATATGCAAGCAATGTTTTAGTTTGATGTTCAGTGGCATATTTAAGGAGGGGTGTTTCCGGGTCTAAGCACCCTCCCCCCGAAATTTTATTTGCTCTATGAAAATAAATTATATATCTGGGAAAATTTTTACATTTCCGCTAATAAAGTTAGCAAAGCCCCACGAAACAAAATCGTAAATACACCACTGTTGATGTTATATTATATGTGTGACAGCTGTGGCGATCCGACAAATATACAGCTGTAACTTCGGCTAACCAAACCTTATTCCCGACTTGAAAAGTTAGTACCAAGAAATAGTTTCAATGTATCTAAAATCTAATCCAATTCCAATCCATGACACTCACGTGATACCCTCGGATCTGCTATTTAACTCTGAAGGTAGACCTACACTTCTATTTTGGAACTCTATCCGTTACTAAAACACTTATACACTATATACCAATGAGTATATTAATTTATTTTGATATACTCTTATTGATTTGTGTGTTGTGTATATTGTTTTTTAACATTTCTTTTCTCTTTCTTTCTTAAGTAGAAACAAGTTTACAGTGTGTTAGATATTTGTATGAAGAAAATATATTGAAACATATTTTAAAATTGTTTAATATTATGTTGGTTTTAATTCTCAAATCTAATGGGGGAAAACTCGTCATATGGGTAAAATATTTCATCATTGCAAAACATGTCAAACGATCCTGAGCTCGCACTTGATCGGGTAGCAAGCGAGCGGGTGGATACAAGAAACGTCTGAACACAGAACGAAAGTAACCTGAACACTAAGTCCCGTTATAAGGTTCACTTGTTGACGATTTTTTTAGAAAACGTTTGTTTAATTATTAGTCTTCGGATCGATATGCACTAAAGACTGCAAAATATGCATGCAAATATGACGAAAATATGCACTGAAAATATGCACTAAAATTAGTAAGTATGCACCATTCAAAAGCTAAAGTTAAATTAGGAAAAAGAGAAAAAAGGTGTATTACATGATCTATACTTGGTGTATAACTATGATGCATTCATGCTACAATACACAACTATGTAGTTTTCCGTGTTTTTGGGCAAAACCCTGCATTTATCAGTCAAAACATTACTGTACACGGAAAATGTTCCTTACGTGCCACGAGTCGTTAAGAGACAGTATTTCAAAGAAGCAATGTTACTTGCCGATTAATCTGAAACTCGTGCGTCGTTGTTCCCATGTTCCCACTTTATTTACTTTAGACGAGAATTTTATGCCAGGATGTTTCTTATCTATTGACTGTGCATTTCGAAAAAATGCTTGTCCGATTGGTTTTGGTGGTGTCTGTTTCGTTGTCGTTTGAATCAAACTGCTCAAATGCACTACAAAGTCCTAATCATCGCTCTTCTAATTTCGTTATGATTTTTGAAATCAAACTGAAATGAGTATTGATAAACGCATGGTCGCTTTTAATGTTTTTAGCTCCGCAAGCGTTCATGGTTTCTTGAATAAATTTGGTTTCTTCGGGTTCAAATAGTTCACAGTCTGGATGTGAAATTAAAATATACATCTACTTATATAACATATATATATATATATATTTGCAAATAAAAAATAATGCGCCAAATATCTGTCAATAAAGAATAAATATACTCAGAGAAGTAAATAAACATTTCTGGCATAAGCATATAATAAAACCTACCTAGCGAAATTGAACAGGACTCTCAAAAATGTCCATTAAAGGTTTTAAAGTTAACGAAGATAGACGTATATTTTATTAAATCAAGTTATGTACATATGTATAATGGATATAGCGAGATAAAATAAAATGGTGTGCATAGGCCTACCGTATTCAAATACAGTATTTATTTGTGCTACAAATTAATACACATAAAACTTACAATAAACAACAAAAAAGCCTACCTATGGTTTCAAAGGCCAAGATAAAAAGTAGATGCTATGCTCTTTTCAGCGCTGTTCCCTCTACTGTTGGCTCCCTTATTAATTATTGTGTAATTATGCTCCTTGTTTCATGTCTCTAAACCAGCTAGAGAACGAGTTACTGGTTTGAAAATTACTATGTGACTTGCACTTCGTTCAAAAAGTCGCTCGGTATCTGCGTCCTTAAGTATGTAGGGCAACAAGCAAGCTCGCAACTAGAGGGGGGCTAGGGGAGCCAGGCTCCCCTAAATTTTCGTGGCCCCTCCAGACCTCAATAAAAACAGAATTTAGATATTTGTACGAAAATTTTTGATGACTTGACCCCCCTAACATATTCATGCACACCCCCCCCAACCTTTGTGGCTGGTTTCTGGTCTTGTAACAACTAAACGAAAACCTTTACGGAAAACGTAGTTCATATATCTAACCTTTTACAAAACGTCGAAAAATTTTCTAAATGCTTGAAAATTCCGGCTACATTCCGGAATTTGAACTTCCCATTAAAAATATATTTTAACATCTGTTCTTCGCAACACAGGTTCAGCCAAAAGAACATAAATCCACTTGAAATTACTTTTTGTATCCAATTATGTGTAAATCCCAAAATATTTTCTTCTAGCGTAACATTGGCCGTTTCAAACAGTAATAATTTGCAATATATAATATTGATACTTTAAAATGGAATAAAGTGATTTGAGCAAGAAATGGAGCATAGGACGAAAGTATAGTTATCGAAAACATAACAGAAGGTTTAGTAGGAAAGTTACGTTTCGAGAAACCGAGGTGTGTATCAAATCAACACAAGCTTATATTTAAATACTCGCATAAACACTTTAAAAGAAAACATGGGAACTTATCTCCTTCTTTCAGAAAGTAACTGCTGTGACAAATTTTAGATTTTGTAAAGCAGATATTTTAATTAGTTTAGAGCTCATTTCCAAAGGGTTGTTCATTTCTTCCTGAAATACATTTTTCAACGGTTTCTTTAGGATGAACTCAGTCGAGTATTTTAAAAAAAGCCACATCTGAGTTGTTTCACAGTTGTATAAAGTCCTTATTGGGCTTGAAACTGCTTTGAAAATATAAGGAGACCAAACAATTGAGCGCTGCTGACGTTTTAGCTTTTGCTGTCGAAACATAATAGAAATGTCCTTTTCTGAAATCAAGCTTGCTTACTCTGAGAATATTACTTGTTTAGCATACACATTGCATCATATATTTTCTTCTTGAATTATTAATGTCTCTCAACTTCAATCCAACGTTTCAGAAGATTTTTCGGGCACATTTAGTTGTAGTGCGACATATCTGTCCAACTTTTATCCATGTTTGTACACCCAAGAAAACGAAGTAGAATAGAGGGGGTTCACGAGGGTGAAAAATTTTGGCCCTAAAACCGTTATCATAGGCCCTAAAGCAGCCTAAACCAGTATGTTGCTATGCTAGAATATGGAAGTATACTCTTGAACGTCTACCAGATGTAGAAACAAGATGAAATATAAGTGTTCTCGCCGTGTATTGGCTAGTTATTTAAACCCCCGCCACCCTCGCTCCTCCTAGAAAGCCGAAGAGCGTAAGCGATTTAGCCCCTTAGTCCTCCCGTTCCAAGAATTCGGAGGCAAGTTTCAACAAGCCTTTAGTTGTTATGCTCATTACCTTTTAGGGCTACCACCAGGAGCCCCGTGGGAACCCGCTGTTGCTATGTTCATAGTCTTGGACGCCTACCAGATGTAAAAACAAGATCAAACATGCATTTTTCGTGTTCTTGTCGTGTACTGGCTAGTGATTTGAACCACCAAACCCCACTCCCTCCTGCGAAGAACGAACGCGGACGTTGTTGCTGTGCTCATACTCTTGGACCGCTACCGAATCTTCATCAGAGTCCTTTCAGTTATCACGATTATCACAAGCTTCCCAATTGATTGATTGATATTTGTCTTTTCGTTATGTATTGAATAGTTATTTTGTATAACATTGGTCTTCGTCTTTCCCCGCCGAGAATCTAATCCAGACCAAAGTGGTATTAAAACGTAAATAACAAACATAAAAATAAATTTAAAAAAATACAGCATCACATTATTATTATTATTATTATTATTATTATTATTATTATTATTATTATTATTATTATTATTATTATATTGGAAGAGTGAAAGTGAAGCAGACAACTAACCTTGATTGTAGCTTTGCTAACTTACGATACAAAGACTCTGTACACAAAAATCCACTTTGGTAGGGAGCTGGGATCGAATTTGGTATTTCATGATTTTAGAGTTGAACTAGTCCTTGCATGAAAAAAAAGAATTTCACGTATATAGCACTTCGTTTTCAAGACAGAAAAGATCGAATTAACTTAATGCTTTAAAATACTTAACGCTTTCTCACCAAGAATCGAACCCGAACCCGCAAGGGTCGCGGTTCTTCGTAAGTGTATGGGACACGTATAAACATTTTCGACTGACTTGCACATCATTGGAACCGATTTCCCCAGAGGAACGAATTAACTTTCTCATCGAATACTTTCTCATACTTTCTCATCGAGTATTGAATACTTTCTCATCGAGTAATCCAACTTGAGGTGAGCACTCTATCACTGAGCCTCAGTGTCCCGCATATAGATTAGATTTTTATTTAGAAAAAACCTTTTCGTCTTCTTTTTTTTCTAGTCGTCTTGTATTGGATAGCTAGATTTCTCCCTCAGCCCCCAGACCCATCTTGTAAGGCTAAGAATAGAAGTCCCCAGATCTCCTGCGAAGAGCGTGATGATTTAGCCCTGGTCTTATTCTCACGAAACGCCTGTAGGTTATGACCCTTGTGGAAAATTTTCGTCTGGAACCTTCTCAGGAAATTGAGTTGATAAGACGATTATTGCAGTTCTTGTTTTAAAACGTACTGGATTCCATTGATTGAGCATGTTCTAATAGGCGGAAGCTTCTCATAGCACATCATAATGTTTTAAAAACGTAGGATGAAAAAAAATGTATACTCAATTCAGCAGGGTCGGTTGTATTGTATGTGAAAAGTGTTATATGGATATTCACATGATGATGTATGTTATGACAAGTAATTAAAATCACTTATGTAGAGGAATTAAAGATCAAATTATGCCAAATGAATTTGCTGCTTATATTGAAGCCGTGGTGTGATATTGCGTTATAACATATTCCCATAGCACAAAAAACTACGCCCACAAAATGCCTGTAGATTATGAACTGAAAGCGTGAACTATTTGCTTTTTCTAATTTTGTTTTGGGATTCTCGCGAATTCACATGTAAGTGTTCATGGGAATAGAATTTGTTTGCTGACTGTTCTTTGATCTAATAGACCTTAGTTGCTAAGGCGAAGATCGCATTGCATGATTCGTGAATATCGCATTTTCAAAGGTATACAGCATTTGAGATTACATGTATGTTTGTTGTCGTCTTCACATACGAACATACTCACGTGCGACTGAAGATAGTGTAATCTGAATGCGAAAACGCTGAGTTATGTGTAATGTAAAATAAGTTTGTTAATAGATAAGATTTACTAAAGATGCTATTTTGACACACCTATCGAATAATGTGTGTGAATAAGGAAATGAAACTTCGTTTCAGATGTGGAACTCAATAAGGATTTGAAATGTAGCAGGGGGAGAGGTGGGGAGATTGTATTCACTTGGAAAAGCTCATATGTTACTTGAGAACCGTTATAATAACAAGCTTGCTTTGACTTCCAATGCTCTGCCATCCGGAAATCGAACTCAGGACCACGCTCACCACATGTCCGTGTTAGCTGTTACATCAGCTGGGGTGATGAAAGATGACCAGACGGTACAGCGGCAAAGCGCTTACATTTGGTGTATGGGGTACCTAGTTCGACTACCGAATATATTAGCTCATTCTGCCTTTAGCATAATGGACATAATCGTAGGACATTAAATAAATTTGAGATGGACAACATCGTGTTCGTTGATTCTCAATAAGTATTTCCGCTTCATCTCATAATATCATTTCATTTATCTTAATCATCCTTTCAGCTTAGCCTAAAAGAGAGATTAGTGGGCCGTTAAACTGAAAGATTTCATCTTTATCATTGCACACAATTGTTTTCCCGATCACCATTTGTAACATTCTACAATTTAGTCGTGTTTCTGTTCTTATGGCTAGCTTTGGAAATTTACATTTTAATAAAAAATAAAAGGAACGAAAAATCGTCTTAGACGTTCCTTAAATAGAATTACTTCAAACAAGAAATCTTAATTCTGTGGCAAGGGTACGTCCCTCATGATATAGTTCATTCTCGAGGCGAGATAGAATACATCGAGAAGCAACATCAACGATACTTTTACAAAAATTTATGAGGAGATCCAGTGTCGGACAGAACTCCTTATAAAAGTCATAGAAAAAGGATTCATTCTGTTTACACTATTGTAAGTTAAGGCTTTAATCGGAAGATATCCATTAAATCATGTAATATGACAACTCGACTTGGAAGTACAAGACATCACATACAAATTTTGCCTTCAATTGTACATGGCTATAGTTCTCTCTCCGTATGGTTACATATACTTTCTAGGTAATAAAACATGAAGTTCGTAGCCTCGATGAATCACTACTAAGTTATAGATTCATGTATTACTAGTCTAGATGCTCAGTATAATAATAAGGGCGTCAATGCATCTCTCTTTGTTTCAGACCAATCTCATAGTTCGTGAAGAAATATTTATTACTTTTAGTTTCATTTAAATATATGTTAATTAGTTTAAATAACTTTTCTCAGTATTTCAAATTTTGTTTCCCACATAATCGAGTCGTAGGCCTTTCTGAAGTTAATAAATAATTGATATGCATGGATATAGCATTAGCACTCTATTAGCTGTAAAATTGGAGTAATAAATCTTTGTACCCATGATAAGCAAATTCTCTCATTACACTATTCGTTAACTTACTTAGTTGCAAATTTCATTATTTATGCAATTCAGCTTATTTCGTTTACGATTTACTTCCTATGTGATCAAAGAAATGATCTTTGTTCGTGGGATTTCTTAAGACATCATGTTCTCACACAATGTTAAGGAAAATCGATGAGATTGAAAATTTTCAATCTTGTGTGAATGTATTAAGTTTTGTGTCTCACGCAGGAGAGTCCTTTATTATTATTATTTCCATCGAGAGATAAGAAAGGTATCCTGCGAATTCTTAAGACAATGAGGACAAGGTGATTTAATGGTCATACATATAGAATACGTCTTCGAGAGTGAACATATTATCCATTAGTTAAAGATGGCATCGTCAATGAATTTATTAACCAAAGTTAATGCAGCGTCGTTAGTATCTTTTACAAAATTACAAGACTTAGAAATTAATAAAACCTATCGTATTGTAGATTGCAAATTAATTACAACCGTATATGGAAAGAAGGTTTGTGAGACTTTTGAAGCAGGACAAAAAGTGATTCTACCAGGACGATTTACTGAAAAAGTAGAAGCAGATAATGGTGCATTATTAATATATTTGCAAAGTGGAAACGTATGTTTAATATACAAAGGGAAAAAAGATTAATTTAACGGGACATAGCATGCACGATATTGAATTCACAGACTTGAGCGCATCGTAATTGTATGGACATGTACATGATTATCGACTTTTTCTTCATTCTCTTCCTTTTTTCCTTTCACGTGTGCATAGACAAACATGTATGTGTGTGTGTGTGTGTGTGTCTATAGTGACATTATTCTGTACAGTTCAGCTATTGGAGTAACATGTCCATGAGTATTTGTTCAACGACTGTGGTGACTAAGAAAGAGTGTTTGCTCTTAAGTGTTCAATATGGACTTAGTTCAATGAAAACAAAATTAATTTGTATTGGTTTGGATAGTGATACATTTGAGCCAGTGATTCGTATTGGTAAAGCAATTATTTTTGGAGTGGAGTTAAATTTCTCGGAGTGGGAAAAACTTGTACATTGGATCCCATTTGTTTCGGACTATTTAAATTTGCAAGTTGAAATTACATCTATAAATTCTCTTGGACGAAATAATGAACTGCTGATGCGAAACATGATGGGTGAGAAAATAGTTATAATAGAGAAAAAGGTACACTTCATGCTCCTCGAAACAGTGTGTACTTAAATTCAAGCGAGTGGTTTCATTTCTTGGAAATATTACCGTGTATTGAGCATGCTGTAAAAAAAGTAAACTTTGCATTGAGGCTGTACGTGAATATTTTCATTTGTGTACAGTGACTATTCGCAATCATGTACAATCGCAATGTCTTGCATGTACTGGACTTGAGGCAATTCATACATGTGTGGATTACCAAAATATTATTAGTAAAATGAACAATAGTTTTCCGAATGTATCTCTTGCTTTGAAGAACGATGGTGATGTAAACATTGATGTTGAAAGATTAAAATTGGAAATGAAAGTATTATGTAAACAAAAAGATATAGAAGCAATCAGGGATGAATTATTTGACAGGGTTCAAACACAGTCATGGTGGGGGAAACAGATACTCAACCTTTGCATGATATCGATGAGATGGATATGTATTGATAAAAAAAGAAGAAAAATATTTTTCAGTGTAGTGATTTTAGTGAAAGTGATATATTTTGTGACGTAAATTGAGTGCCAAGAGCATGTAAAGGATGTCTAACTGTCTAAAAATAATATGCATTATCAAGTTTACTATACCAACAGTGAAATGGAACACACAAAGAAAGAAAAAGTGTTTCAGTCTAGTGATTTTATTAAAGTGATATATTTTATACATTTCTGAAAAATGTATCATTCATTAGTCAGTAATATTTTACGTTGTATGAAAAAAATCGTATTTAAATTAATTATTATGAAAAGAAAAACATTTTTTCAGTGTAGTGATTTTAGTGAAAGTGATATATTTTATACATTTCTGATTATGTATCATTCATTAGTTCAGTAATATTTTACGTTGTATGAAAAATCGTATTTGAATTCATTATTAGTAGTATCTAATTTAAGTATACGCTTTTCTTGAATTGAAAACCAAAAGATTTAAATTAATTAATGAATGAAATGCTTATTACGGTTACATTATCATCATACTTTACTATTCATGTTCATCATCATTGAAAAAATACATCCCATAACTTATGATCGGTTGTGTTGATTTGTGTTTTAACGTCATATAATACAGCGATGCTATATGAAACGTAGGTCTACTATTGCTAATTAACGTTGAATTCAAATCACAGGAGTACTCAGACGAAATCGAACCCCGGATCTCCCACGCTAAAGGAACTTGCGCTAACTGCTTATTCACGATGGAGATCTCCTTTAACTTTTATATAAGGAGACTCAGTGGTAAATCACTTTGTACACTTCTATTGGTACGTCATGATATCAAATAAAAATGATGTCACCAATAAAAAAAACAATTGAAGAGAGAAAGAGGGAGAGAGAGAGAGAGAGAGCTATTAGGTTCGGATTTAATCTTGTACATTTGTTTGGAAGTTTTACATTTTAATAAAAGTAAAAGAAACGAAAAATCGTCTCAGACGTTCCTTAGGTAGAATCACTTCGAGCAGTATATCTTGATTTTGTGAAAAGTTAGGTACCAAATTCCTCGTTTGAATCTTATTATTATTATTATTATTATTATTATTATTATTATTATTATTATTATTATTATTATTATTATTATTATTATTATTATTATTATTTTGAGGGAGTAGATTCGTTAACTTATGATATAAAGATTCTGTACACAAAAATCTACTTTGGTTACGGAGCTGGGATCGAATTTGGTACTTCACGATTTAGGGTTGAACTAATCCTTGCATGAAAAAAAAGAATATTATGTATATAGTATTAGGTTGGCATTTAAGTTCCCGCCGTTTTGATAATATCATGTCTACTTGTCTGTAGTATGTGCTCGGGGGCCATCAAACATTAAAGGCGCGAACAATGAAATGAAATCTTTGAGTTTTACGCGATAATTTCAACAGGCCCAGCAAACTTATACGAAAAACTTTCTGGTATCCCAATCTGACGGTTTGGGGTAGTTTTCGGGGCCGCTAAAGTTCACTTGGTGGGAACAGGATTTTGAACTTGGGACCTTCCACGTACACGGTGTTTGTCCACCACAAAGTTTACTTGATGGGGAACAGCATTTTGAACCTGTGACCCTCATACACCAGAGGTGAACGCTCTGCCACTGACTGTTTTTTATTATATGTATTAATTTATTTCTTCTTTTTGACACTACTTGCTGAAAGCAATACATATTCGCGTCCAATTACTTAGTGCACGTACTTTCTGTGTAGGAAACTTGAGTTCGACTCTTGATGGATTCCAAGTTAATTTCTAGATTCATGTTTTGAAACGAAGTTCCTCTTACGTAACTATTCAGTTCATTTTTCTATACTACAAGCGGATTGGACTCCAACTACTTTGTTTACAAAATCTAAGTATTACCAAGGGAATTATGGGGTCTTATGTTCCTTCAAAGAGTATGTAACATTATATTCAGAAAAAAAAAACTATATCGAAATTAGAAATTTGTGCACGCAAGCCCGTTATCAGCGATGGTTTTTGATGTATATTACCCCTGTTAGCATTGACTTTGGGGAATTACTAGAGTTAGGAGGATATAGATGTTTTTTATCCGTAGTGTCATCACTTATCAAAACTTGTTGACCATTACGTGATGCAACTTTTTTTTCGTATTAGAGGTTCATCTGAAAAATTTCAGATTTGTGCAATTTTTTGAAGTGTTAGTGGTCAGTTACACTTACAGATTCGATTAACCGGATATAAGTCTAGGTACATCTTTAATAGTGTAATTCAAATTGTGGACCTGATGTCAACATGTACAGAGCTATGTGAAAATGCATCATGTATTATATCACAGAATACTACATTGCTAGATCTATCCGCTTTCTCAGATTTTTTTTTAAAAAAAAACGTAACACAAGACTATTATAATTCGTCATCTGAATTACCTTTTCTTGTTTCTCTTAAAAAGCAATATATCTTCGCGGATAATCATTTAGAGCACATACAACAAGGAAAAATATTCTTCAGTTGAGAAAATTTCTTTTCCTATTACAGTACCGACTTAACAAGTTATCAAATTATAACTATTCCAAAGATAACGTGAAAAACAGATTAATTCATTTGTTCACGAGTTATTGCAGAAAAGAACATTTGCCAACTGTAGAATACTTTCTTTTTCGTGTGTACAGGAAGATTATATGGCTATACGTAATAATGATGCTACGGTATCTCCAACAAATACAGATAATAACTTATTGGCCATTACGTGATGCAACCTTTTTTCGCTAGTGTAATTCAAATTGCGGACCTGATGTCGACATGTGCAGAGTTATATAAAAATGCATCATGTATTATATCGCAGAATATTACATTGCTACTCCTTCTGTATATAGGATAGGTTACTGTTTCTTTAGATATATGCTATCTTTTGTTGTTCAGCATTACGTGTACGTTCAGCGTTACTTGATGTGAGGACATCACGTTAACACTTCTCACTTTTGTTGATGAATGTCTTGGTTTAATATTTATCTTCACATGTATGTAGTTCATTGTTTTTTTTTTTTTTAAAAAAAAGTAAACTTGCGATGTTTAAAGATGTTGATGATGAACGTGTACAATAGATTTCAATCTTTTAATGGAGTCATTCGATTCATTTTTAATGTTAGACTTTCGTTTTGAAAGTAATTAATTTTCTAAGAAACGATTACATGTTACTCTTGTGCAGATCGCATCTTTGCAAATACTATCTAGTGTAACAAACTAACATTTTGAATAAGGTCCAGTTGGGACAAAACTTTCTAAAAGGGAGCATGGACATGCCAATTTTGGTTGCTAATCATGGGCCCATGTTTGCCAAATATTAGTAATTTTAAGCATTACCTCATTAGCCATTGAAATAATGATAATTTTGAGCAATATCTCATTAGCCATACTGTCTACTGTCTCCTTGGTATTATCATAATGGAAAGTTTGCTGACAATATTCGTAACGTTTTTTAAAGAGTGATGAGTAATCACAATTTAATTTTTTAACGGTCATGATGGACCAATGGTTGAGTCCCAATGGTAGATTGGCAACAGCCAGTCCCAAAATGTAGGGAGAGGGGGAGTAGAATTTATTAGAGACCCAATTCAATCATATTTTAGTTCATTTGCAAGCCTACCGTGAAAATTTTAGGGACGCTCGTCATCCCTATGGATAAGAGCGTAAGTAGAGGGATTACTTCTGGTGCTGGGGGGTTCCTGCATCAATCCGAGTTCATGTTAGTAGGGAATTGTGGTAAACAAAAAACAGTAAGCATTAGTTCTCCTGTTTACTTCTACTTTGTTCATTCCGGTATTTTTTATATTTATGTTTGTTATTTTTTTTAAAGCAATTATGTCAGGTTAGAAGAACATGCATCTTTTTTTAGTACGTGTATTGATCTTCTACTCACAAATTCAATGGATTTCAAGATGCGTGATGGCTCACTGATATAACGTTTCTTCACATTGTCATTCTATCACCTATTATTTTTTCGTCATTCACTTGTCAAGACCAATGCTATGCAAAATAGTTATTAAATACATAACGAAAAGACGAAAATCAATCAATCAATTGGGAAGCTTCGATCGTGATAACTGAAAGGACTCTGATGAAGATTCGGTAGCCGTCCATGAGTATGAGCATAGCAACAACGTCCGCGTTCATTCTTCGCAGGAGGGAGTGGGGGTTTGGAGGTTCAAATCACTAGCCAATACACGACAAGAACACGAAAAATGCATGTTTGATCTTGTTTTTACATCTGGTAGGCGTCCAAGACTATGAACATAGCAACAGCGGGTTCCCACGGGGCTCCTGGTGGTAGACCTTAAAGGCTATGAGAATAACAACTAAAGGCTTGTTGAAACTTGCCTCCGAATTCTAGGATCGGGGGAACCACGGGGCTAAATCGCTTATGCTCTTCGGCTTTCCAAGAGGAGCGGGGGTGGCGAAGGTTCAAATAACTAGCCAATACACGGCGAGAACACTAATGTTTCATGCCAAAAATGTTCCCACGCTCATGAACCCCCTCTATTCTACTAACGATTTGTACCATTCAAATTAACAAAGGAGGGTCATTTAGGGATGCCCACGATACAAGATTTGTGGCTGTCTCGTCTCGAAAATGTGCTGTAAAAGTGATGTCTCGACTCGAAAAATGTATATTTCTCTATTGGAAGAGCCGTGTCTCGACTCGAATTTTGTCAGGAAAAATCCTGTCTCGACTCGTCTCGTGCGCATCTCTTGCCATTTCAAAATTTCGGCCACTTGGATCACGTGTAGGGCGACATCTTCAAATACGAATTTTAGCTATCCCAGAATTCTATCCAATTTTTGCCCATTTTTGTCCACCCAAGAACAAATTTTGTACCATTCAAATTAACAAATGAGGGACTTTCAAAATTTGGTCACTTCGATCACCTGTAGTGCGACATCTTCAAATTTGAATTTTAACTATGTCAGAATGTATCGAATTTCCGTACATTTCTGTACCATAAAAATTTGTACCATTCAAATTAACAAAAGAGGACCAGTTTAAAATTTTGGCCACTTCGATCAACAGGAGTGTGATATTTTTAAATTCGAACGGTAACTATTTTAGAATTTTCCCTATTTTTATACGTTTTTGTACCACCAAGATATTTGAAATTCGGATTTGAAAATGTCTCACCTCAGGTGATCTAAGTGGTCAAATTTTTAAATGACCTTCCCTGGTTTATTTCAATAGTACAGAATTTATTCTTCGTGGTACAGAAGAGTTCAAAAATTCGACATAATTCTGAGCTAATTAAAATTCGAATTTGAAGCTGTCGCGCTACAAGTGATCGAAATGGCCTAATTTATTGAAACGGCTCTCCCTCGTTTATTTAATGGTACTTTTTTATTTGACAGAAATTGGACAAGATGTAATCGATGTGGACAAATTTTGAAATGGCCCTCTCTCGTTTATTTAAATGGTACAAATTTCTTTGTTGGGTGGACAAAAATTGACAAAATTCTGACCTAGTTAAAAATCGAATTTGCATATGTCGCACTACATGTGATCGAAGTGGCCGAAAATTGGAAATGTTCCTCTCTCGTTTATTTGAATGGTACAAATTTTTTTCTTGGGTTGACAAAAATGGACAAAAATTGAACAAAATTCTGAGTTAGTTAAAATTCGAATTTTGAGATGTTGCTCTACAGGTGATTGAAGTGGCGGAAATTTTGGAATGACCCTCCTTTGTTAATTTGAATGGTACCAAAGGTTTTCTTGAGTGGACAAAAATGGGCAAAAAGTGGACAAAATTCTGAGTTAGTTAAATTCGAATATGAAGATGTCGCACTACAACTAAATGGACCCAGATTTTTCTTTTGGTATTCCTATACAGCCACACAATTTCAAATCCACACACACACAACAGTAGCAACTTTAATTGTCGAGATGAGTGACGTAGAAATTTTGTAGTAGGATTTGACATCGTTTTTTGTATCTTCTTCTAAAATGCTGGCATTCATGCATTATTGCTAGTAGGATGAATCACCCAATTTTTTTTGTTCTTCTTTCACATGACCTTGGAAGATATTCTAAAACTACAATAATGAACCTTTTAAAGATTTTGAGTCTATTTATATTAGAAAATTGAAATTCCACTTATAAAGAAAGTTGTCGAACGTTTAAAATTATCAATTTGTTCGTTCCCTTAAATATGCATTTATATGCAATAACGACATAAACATGCACTCACCTCCGAAATATGCAAATATATGCAATATAAAACTCTGCTATTTTGCCCCAAAACAGCTGAAACGAATTTCTGTTTAAAGAGCATACCAATATCACACCAGGAATAAAACATGCGAATATCCAAAAATCCGAAGTGTATTAATTATTTCCTCTCACTAACTTATGCAAATATTTTAAGTCCCCAGGGTAGCATATCTTTGATTTATTAAAAGGAATGGACCAAATCTTCTTAGGACAGAAAAATCCTAAAACTTGGGAAAAAGGTATGATATAGATATCAATAATTTCACATAAAATTCAAACAGTTTCCTTTGGTATGTATTTAGTAATTCTGTATATCATAACTGCCCACACTTGATGTAATATAGTTGTCAACCTCAGTATATAGCAAAATGGTTTATGAAATGTATGTAGATGTTTGTCTTTAGTAGTCCATCAATGCACATGAAGTAATCGTATATTTACTTACTTGATATTTAGCGTAACGTAACGGTACATCTAAGTTATAAGAAAATACATAATATAACAAACTCACTGTTACACGGCAGATTAAATACTAGACACAATATAAAGACGAACAGGCCGTTAAAGGACCGTGTCAAAAAAATATCTATGAGTCATGTGATAAGTACTTCCTTTGAGTAGCAATGCACATTTACGTCAGAGGAGTTGGATTTCAATTAAATTCCTAGGACTGAAAGCTATTGTAGCCTATAAGCTTAGATGCAAAAACTTTTTTGATTCTTTCTTTCTCTATAAATTGACTATAAATTTCGCTATAGCTTTGACCTCATATACCTACTCAAAGACTATTGCATTCACCTCTAATGCAGGGATTCTTAATCCTGAATTATGTGAGTTTGGGGTGGGCAACAATCTATGCGTCATTTCTTCTGGAAGGGATTTTAAAGTAACAAAGAAATAAATAACATATGTAAAGGGTTTTGGTTCAATCCGACGACCATTTGAACTTACGTTACTGAACGAACAACTTACTGTCTCTGTTTGTGTGTTCGTTATTGTCTTTATTTATTTCCCACTCTTTTTTCGCACCATGTTTCTAATACTTTTAAGTGCAGTTTCAGTTCCACCCTAAGATGGGCGGGCCGCAGAAGGTTACGCCTTCTTTTGGGCTACTGGCATCAATTTATTAGTAAATAAGGAATTGGAGATGGGTCCAGGATTTATTATATCTCTTTATTTATTTATTCATACTACTTATTTGGACATAATAATGTTATAAGAGTATATGATGTAAATCATGAAGTGCAGTAAACAAACCAACGATATTTGTTAATTTGAATGAGGGCGTTAATCTTCTGCTCTGGGACTACTCAAATTGTGTGTAGATACTTCGAGCCCTGTTAGTGTAAACGAAGGAGTATAGTAATAAAATCGTGTGCTACAGATGTATGGATGGCTGTAAATTCGAGGATGAAGGTTATAGAAATCTCATGCCTGTTCACGTTCACCAATTGGAAGAAGATGGTCGACTTTAGAATAAGTGTTACGTGGTAAGACTGGAGTCTACTTGAGATGTTCATGAATAATTAGTTCAGCGTCTCTAATACAATGGTTGTTACAACGAGAGGGCAAACCATGAAGAGTTCATGTTCCTGAAATTTGTTTTTCAATTTCACTTTTAACTCACTCTTTGAAGCTGCAGGACATAATGTTAGCCATGGAAAAAGAATTGGAATAAATTTTACCAACACGTTGAAATTTAAATTTGTTTTTATTTTATTTCTTTGGATATAATATTTTCTAGAACTTGTTGATTTTCATACATTGTTTGTTTAAATGTAATGCTCTGTTATGTTTATGTTACAGCATCATCTATGTTCTTACATATGAAAAATAAAATTCATTTGGTAGGTACAGACTTGATTTCTGTCAGTATTAGGTGTTAGGCTGATGGTATTAGGCGTTAGGTATTAGGTAGGTATTAGTCTGTTTTCGTCCAAATGTATTTTTAGTCCAATATCTGCATTGTTTATTTGTTTCTTACAAGAATGTGACAAGTTTCATTGTATAAGTGGACGATAATACACACGTTTATATCACCAAGACAAAAGCTAAGTTGGGAGCACCATGACTCAGTGGTTGACTCTGGTGCGTGGGTCCCTCTTTCAATCCCCGGCCAAGTTAGTTTGTGGTGAACAACATCATGTGCGTATATTTTCTCGGCGTACTTCTGTTTCCTCCCACGTTTTCATTACACTAACCATTCCATTATCATTTACTTGACTTAATTTCCCATCTCCCTTAGCCTAATGAGAATAATTATGGAATGTTAAAACTGAAAAATGTTATTCTCATTTGAAAACCGAAGTTCCGAATGTAATAGAAGACATGCATGTCCTATAAAATATAAACAATGGCATATATATATATATATATATATATATATATATATATATATATATATATATATATATATATATATATATATATATATATATATATTTGTGATAAACATAAAGTAGAATTACTTCAAAAGATTATAGCATTAGTTCAGTTCAAAATGTAAACCAAAAATCAACAGTTATAATGTAACATTCACTTTAATAAACTTCTAATTTTACTCATCCCCTTCGTACTGCACATAGCATAATCAGGTTTCTTGGTTAAAGGATTAAAACATCTTTCACTCTGGCATATATGACAGAAAATTTAAATCTGCTACACTACTATACTTGTTGTAACAGATGAAGGTATTCACCTTATTTCAAAGTCCGTATTGATTAAATGGTGTTGCCTAGTCTAGTGGGAAACATCATTATTGCTGAAACCAAACAAAGCAGAAAAAAAGAAACATACTAAAACAATATATTGAATTACCATTTGTTGTGTACAGTGTCTAAAAGAGTGAGGACATGGTACGGTACAATCCAATGTTTACATCTCTGTTGGAAATTTGTGAGTTTTTATCGCGTACAATGTAGCAAGTCACGAAAACATTTTAATTCACATGTCCATCCCCTGTGTCCAAGTTTTGTAAACCCAAAAGAAAAAACAGAACAAAAAAAAAAAAAAAAAAACAAGAAAGAAAAAAGTACTATGAGTAATGAGAAGTGTCTATGTGAACAGTTGTTTGTTTTCGGAATGGCGTCAAAAGTTGTCGGAGAAACGTGACGGCCAATTTATCAAATTGCCTCAAATCCCTCACGTCAGCAGGGCAGGATTCAAAGCTTTAGAAGGAAGAGGCAGAGAAATAGAGTCCACAAGAAGTCAAAATCTGCGATGGTGATCCATTACACACTAGATAAGCTAAAGTAATACAGGGTCACGGTAACAAAAACAAGCCTCTAATTTAATCATTCAGTAGAAGAGAATTCTTTTATGTTGTCTGGGATCGTAACTACTCCGTTACAAGAAATGACGTTTGGTTTTACGTGAATAGTTTTCTTTATTGTAAATTGATAAGATTGTACACCATTAAGAGTAGGATGATAATATTCTTTATCATACATTCTAACGTAACGTGACTGAAAATTAAAGGAGAGATCCAGTTTAAAGAATTATGGATCTAAGTGTGACACATTGCAATCTTATGACTCAACATCAACGAGGTACTGAAGATAAATAAAATGTGACATGTCAACTCCACAAGAAATAAAGAGTGCTTCTAGAAATGACAAATTTGAAGTAAAAGTAAGGCATTTGAAATAAAATATTAAAGTGTGATTTCTTCTTTAGGTGCTAGTGTAAGATGTGAATGGTAGAATTCTTAACTTTGGTGTGTAGGATCTCTGGTTCGATCCCAGCCAAGATGGATGGTGATGATGGGGACATTGTGTTCGTGTTTTTTTTTTTTTTTTTGGGATACCCAATTCCTCTCCCATTTTCATTCTATCATTTAAGTAAATACAAAGTTATTATTTGGTGAGCAAACAATATATTTTTATATCAAGAACTAAATACTTGTGACAGTTTTGCCAATTAGTCTAAGCCTGGCTTCATCAGACACTATGAGATACCGTCTGTCATCTCATAGTGTCTGATGAAGCCAGAGTTAGACTAAATGGCGAAACTGTCACAAGTTTTTACTTTTTCTTGTAAAAATATATTGGTTTGCTCAGCAAATAATAACTTTCTATTTAATTGTATACAAAGCAAAGCTTCTGTTTATGGAAAATATCATTTCATTCATTTCTCATCATCATCGTCTTCTTTAGCCTAGCCGTAGCATAACCGTCGGATGTAAAACTTAAATATTTCATTTTATTTCCTTTGTTCTATCATCATACACCTGCCTGATCATCGTCTCCCTTACCGTAAAGGGAATAACGTGGGACGTTTAACTCAAAGATCAAACCGATGAAATGACGAAGAAGGTTCTTAGAACATACTCTTATTCAAAACACTTGGAAGAAGATAGTGTTGAATACACAGTATGTTGAAAACCTGCACTGTAGATAGTTTATAACATCGAACTGTCAGCGAATCTAATGTAAATATAATTATGTATCGATGTCAATGCATATGACGCGTGGGAAATTACATACGGCAAATTCAGGGTAGGCTAGGACTATGTTTATTTTTAAAACGTTTCCTTCTGAACGAGTCTAAATATTTAAATCAACGTGAAAGCAGGATAACTGAAAATAATAGAATTGGGAACAAAGTAACATGTTTATTTGTTAGCATGCTTATTTGTAATATTATCTATTTTGAGGCACAACGTTATTTGAGGAAAGATGTGAAGGATGCCATGGATTCTAACAGAATTTATATCGAATTCAAATCAACTCACTGATATTTTATAGAGATTAGAAAGATGCCAATTCACAATGAACACAGGAAAGAAACACAATATATTGTATATAATATTTAATTCTCTATCAATCTGAAAACAAATATATTTCCTTGTGAAATGATCAGTTTTAGCATAACCTTTGATAGTTTTCTGTAATTTTGAACACGAAAGGAAGTTAGTTAGTTTAGAAATTCTTATTTTTATCTTTTAAATGCAGCATACCAGCATGTACTGGGAGTAAAGTGTTGTCGTTGGACTTCTATTTACGTGTCCTGTAATTATATTGTTGTAGTTCGTTAAAGTTTAATATCCCATTACAGGCTATATGACACGTGGGTCTACTGTACAGTTTAAGGTGACATCCGAATTACTATTATGTGTTTGAATTTCAGTGGCTCACAACGGAAATCGATCCCGGGATTACGTGCATGAAAGGTGCGTGCAGTACCCAATCAACTAGCGGGCTTAGCAATAAGTACATTGTAATTACGCGTTATACAATCCATTTTATATATACAGAATATAATAATCAGAGATTCCATTTAAGCATTTAGGGGGCATGATAGCTCAGTAATAGAGCGCTTACCTTTTATGCCTGGAGATCATTTTATTGTACCTGAAATCAAACTGTATATGTATGTATGATTTTAATGAATTGTTTATTGGAACTATAATACCAGCAACATAAAACTCAACACTATTTCTTATTTCTTTCATTTACGAACTTAAAAAAAAAACTTTGCCTTTATAGTATTTAAAACGTTACAAATATATTATTCTTCTGTATTGTATTTCATCGCAGATACTGTATCTGCTAAATAATAAAATACAAAATATTAAAATTTTGTCAAACAGGGAAAATTATTGGAAATGTTCTTTGTATAATTGAGTATTTTTATATTTAAGCACAGAAGAAGACTGAAAATGAGCTTCAACTTCAGTTCTATCCACGCTAGTTTCTTCCTCGGTTCTTTGTAACAAAATCAAATATATTATGATTTCTCCTTCCAGCACAATGTTTCTCATGATGACTTATGTTAGGCGTATCATTTGAGGAAGACAGGCAGCAATTGTTCCCCTGAATTTGAAAAAGCCATACTTTGTAATTAATTTTATACATGGGTGCCCGCAGGGGCGGCCCCATGGTGAGCGAAAACGAATACGTAATATAGATTAAAACGTATATTAAATACCAGACGTACTACAGCAACCAAGCAGTGGTCCCCCTAGAAAATTTGCTTCGCACTCCCATGATTGTATACTAATAAAATAATACAGAAACGTTGAACGTTATGTTATTGAATAATCGTGCCTTCCTTCCCAACGCCCACTCTAGCAAACTCTGAAATGATGTTACGTTCCTGCATCCTTGAGATATTGTAAAGGAATGTATGCAATATAATTCTAAATCACGAATCATTTCAAACATATTGATACAAATAATGCATTTCAGAATAAACGTAGTATTTTATATGCTAAAGTCTAAGATTTTCTTTAAAATTTTGTTATTCTTAAAGGGTTAAAAGTAATTTTACCTAACTTTTTTTTTTAATTTTTAACTTGGAGTTGAACTTCATTCATTGTTTAATTATGAGACGAAACTCGAGTATAAAAAGCACAACCAAGCTTCATGAATGAAATATTTAATTTTTTTTATTATCCCAAATATATTTGCAAATTACACCCTTTACTTTATTTTGTTTAGTATGGTATCTCTAGCAACTGACTACGTGATATCGTACAAAACTTGTTACGTAATAAAATAATAAATTGAAAATTGTAGGAAGCGGAGCTAGAGTTTTCAGGTAGTTTTAAAGAGTCCTTATAGATGGCAGCACGTCACCATTCGATTTGCTTAAGATAAACAGTACCCGAAAGAGCCCACAGATGGCATGGGTACTCTGGCTCTCCTTACTTTTTGTGGTAGTACCAGCATGTTGCATTTAGGTTATCTAATTTTGATTCCCTGACAAAAACCCTGCAGTTGGTTAAAGAAAATCTTGATAATTTATGTTTTTTTTTAAATCCTATTTTCATAACGAGAATATTTTTTCGCTCTTTTCCTTTTCCTGTTTTATTTATGTGGCACAAAAATATATATGAAACCTAATGTGTTAAACCATTCTTCAGATTAGGTATGTTTCAATAGGTTAATAACGGTAGAAACTTCCATACGGTAGAAATTTAATTTTAGGAAAATCATAAGTTAACTCACATAAGAAATCTTTTGATGAAGTTGAACAACAAATAAGTGAATATCTGGATATACTTTTTCCCCATATTTGGTGAGCACGTTTTGAACGTTAATTTATATATCTTGGAAAAGTTGTTTCAAAATATTTAAAATTTTAAAAGTTTTTTTTTTTTTTTCAAGTAAGAGACAGTGGCTGACATTTCCTAGCTTTCGCATATGTGACACTTGTAATGAGGAAGGATGGTATATAATGCCTTGCTAAGTTAAGGATTAGCTAATTAGGGTATTGTTTGGCTTGAATTAGGATTTAATTTAGATTTCTGGGCTTTCGGCATCTACGGCCATTTAGTCCGTCACGTTGGAGGTGTGACGTCCCTCCGCGAGCACACTATCCGGGAAAAGGGAAGGAAGAAAGGATTGGGGAAGGAAGGAAGCCGCCTGGGACCTATAAGTTAGGTACTACCACGGCATTTGTCTGCTGAGAATGAGGAAAACCTCATTCAGGATGGCTGGCCTGAAAAAGCGTTTTGCACGCCTGGGATCGAACCCGGGACCACTCGCACCGAAGGCGAAAGTGTTAGCGACTACGCTAAGCGGGGGGCACAATTTGTTTGGCTTGAAATTGCACTGTTTTAATTATTAACCATAAGCACTTACCTTACTCTGATTACCGGAATCGAACAGAAAGAGAGATTGTTTCTGTCTGAAAATTAAGGCATCAATTTCATAAATATTTTTTTTTATGTCATTTATGTTGCACACTCCCTAACTGGTGTACTGTTTGCTTTCGACCGTGTATCGTATTTTCTTATGAATATTGCGAATGCAATTCGTGTACACTCTGACATCATATGAAACATTTTGAATAGGTCGTAAGTATTGCTAGAAGCTACACATAGGAAGGAAAATTTCATCCCGTTCTCCTCAAGCAAATTCAGAAATGACTCTGCTGTGGTACTGTAACTAGAGACGGATCTAGAAGGTAAACACTGGGGAGCAGCCAGCATCCAGACTATGATAGGTGTATAATAAGTTTACTATAAAATGTTAAAAATATATAAATAACATCTTAAATTATTTTCGTCACTCAAAACAACTGGGGGCCAAGGCCTCTGGGGTCCGCGCTAAATCTGCTACTGACAACAACATATGTTTTCTCGAAAATAGGTTTGAAATTCGGGAACACATATTGGTAGAAATTGTATATCCAAAATATTCCGTTTAAAGTTGTCCGCAGTGCTGCTAACAGGTGTTTATAATTGTCAAGAATTGTCGAAATGACGTATAAAATGCATCAAAAAATGAATAAATTAACCTAAATTACAATGTTTCGACTCGGACTATTCCTAAATGCAGCAAACAGTGCTATTGAAGTTGTTCCTTCAGCCACCGTGCGTAAGATACCTAATTTTGGTTTTTTGACCACGGGTTGTCCATGAACCTGTCCCACCCACAGCGGCACTAATTTTAAAACATATGACAACAGTTAGTGCCTAATTAGTGCTGACGACCTATAATGTTAAACAAATTAGTGCTGTTACACAAACGCCAAAAAACAAAAACGATTCTGGGTGGGGCTACGTTCATGCTAGTCCCACTCTCTCAACCGATTGAGATTAAACCTGTACACAAAGCTAGTGCTAAATTAGTGCTGTCGATACCGCATAAAAAGAAAATTAGTGCCATTATCAGAAGCCCAAATATATTCGAAAATCTAATATGGCGGCATCATCAATGAAAACATCCGATCCTCATTTTTATCATACTATACACAGCACTAATTTTCTTTCTATACGGTATTGTCAGCACTAATTTAGCACTAATTTTTGGCATAGTTTACAAAATTAATGCTGTTACACAAATGTCAAAAAACCAAGAATATGTGGGTGAGGCTAGCGTGAACCTAGCCCCACCCACTCAACCGATTGAGATGAAACCTATACACAATGTTACTGTTAAATTAGTGTTATCGATACCACATAAAAAGAAAATTAGTGACATTATCACAAGGCCAAATATATTCGGAAATCTAATATGAAAATACCTTCATTTCGCTTTTCTCGTGCCTTATATGAAGGGAATTATCAGTGGACTTCAATTGTATAATATATTTAAGACATCTTGTTGTAAAAGTAAAGAAATATGAGAACCGTAATAAACACATTAAAATTATGCTGAATTTAACTGGTGTGTGCACGAAGGTAGTACCCACACGGAGAATCTACCGGGTTCGGATCCCACCCTCAAAATTTCTTAACTTGACATCCACTTGTAGTACACACTTTCATAATCGCTATAATCGCTTAGTTGAGAAATGACTGATGTAGATTTGATGTTATATTTCAACTGTAGTCTTTCTTTTCTTTTACAAAAAAAATAATAATAATAATTCTATATTTTTTTAGAATATAGATGGCGGAATTTAACAATTAGATTTCGTTCCTTGGCTGTATGATTTCATCCGATCAATCGTACATAGGTGTAATGTCTTATAGTATTGGACTCACAAACTTTGGACTCATCGAAGAAATATTTTTCTGAGTGCACGCCTGGTACGTACGAACCTGTTTTTGCCCGAATTTTTTTACTTTCGATTTTTTTTTAATTTGCGTTTTACTCAATGAGAGGCTTCTATTTGTACGATTAATATTAAATTTTGGCACTTTTGGTAATTAATTCGGCTGTTTGGGCATGTTCCAATATTGGAACACCAGGAACGAACGGGACCAGTAAGATTTTTTCCTAAACTGTGACATTACGAACGAACGTGACAGTAATGTTTGTTATATATGTTATTTACTCTACAAATAGAACACATCTCTATATCTCTACTTTTTCTAGATAAAATTTCTTTATAAAACAACCGATCAATTTTCATATTTTTATTTTGCAAATATATTTTGTACGAATATTGTAGTATGAAATACAGGACAAAAAATATAAAATATATATGTTTACTACAGAATATGAATATAAATATTTTTAATGATTCTAAACTATTTATCCTATAGATCTAATAGGTAGGTATAGGAATAAACTATTAACACGTTAAATTTTCAGATATATGCAAAATAAATATAGACTGATATTTAGGAAATATCGTTTGATTTTCTTCCCGACAGATCTGACCAATTCAAGAACTAAAATTACATTTGAGTGTAGTAAGGAGTGAAGTCAGAGCTATCCAGTGATCAGAAATGTCATGTCTTAGACCCCTACGGATACGTGAGAGAAATTCCTTGCTTATTTTCGCCCTTCCTCTTGAAGATGATAGAGAACTGTATTTCTGGAAATATATTTGGAATATACTTCTTGTGAAGCCGAGATAATCTAATGATGAGTTTGTTTCTGTTCTCCTGTAGAGTTGCCAAGCATTGTGGAAAGCGGCATCAATGCAGAAAGAAAAAGCAGGCCACCATCATTTTCTGGATTTGCTTGAAATTCTGTAACTTTCAATGTTTTCATTCATCCTATCAAGTCTTCCCATGAACTTATACTTTGAAACAGTATTAGATTGTGGAACTGATAATTTCTTCTTCCTAGCAATCCATCTCTTTGCAGGCTCCACAGCATTGAAAAAATGAAATGAAATCTTTAAGTTTTACGTCCCACGCTTATGCCGGTTAGCCTAAAGGAGACGATGATGAGGAGAGATGGGTGAAATGGTGGAATGAAGAAAGTGGGAGGAAACGGGAGAACCCCGAGAAAACCCACGAGCACGATGTTTGTCCACCACAAAGTCCACACGGCGCGAGCTGGGATCGAACCAGGGACCCCAAGCACCTGCACAGCATTGCATGTAGTTACCAAATTAACTACGCGATTGTCATTCCATTCCACCACCATGCATTTGCTAGCTGCGTCGGGTTTGAAACAAATGCCCACACCTTCTTTCTTTTGTTCCTGTAGATCTTTGAGTGGGCAATTTTCCGTTCGGTTCTTCATAATAGTTCCAGTGAAACAAATACCCAATTCGGCTAACTTACTTGCTAATGAAAGTGATGAAAATAGTCTATCTTGAAATGTATATCTTTTGGAATTCAATTTGTCAACTTATTACAACGTATTCTCCCAAGCCAGTGTCTTTAGCTGTAATTACATCTCGTCCAACGTATGGCTGAAACTTTACCAGGTATCCTCGAGGTTCACACATACACAGCGTAAATAAAATATGAACTGTTACACAATAATAATCGGTTATAAAAACAATAATAATAATAATAATAATAATAATAATAATAATAATAATAATCTCTTATGACTACATGGTTAACGTTCTCGCATTTGGTGCAAGATACTCAAAATTCGATTCCCAGCAAGACCATATGTGATTCAAATCCCATGTTAAGCTCTAAGTCTAGTGTTGAAGGGAAGTGTTTTTTTGTTAAATTAAAGAATCATAAAGCCATCAGGTATATCTGTAGAATGTATACACGACTCCAAAAGTGCATTGCCACCTGCAATTCTCCTTTTCCTGCAATAGCAGGCAACCCAAAAAGCTCGGCGGTTGGGTTGGTTGCGAATTCGAAAGGCGTTGGACAAAACCTCAATTTTGTCACAAATATATCAGTGTGGCAAACTGCAAATAAGGGAATAAAACAAATTGTTAAGAATGACAATTTTATTCTTGTGATGGAGTTGGATGACATCAAAAGTTACAAAATGACTTACTTAAGCAGTTCAAACAAGATGAATGGTAAGAAACAGATATCAGAAGAAAGCATTTCTCTCTTTCCCCCCGCCCCATCCAAAAAAAAAAGAAACTCATAAAAAGAAAAAGTTACCTAATATAAAAGTTTCATATAAAAGCCTAACAGCACAAAAACAAATATCTACACGAAACGAAAAAGAGACAAACACAGAATAGGGGACACCAGTGGCATAGCAGACTTGCGGCCTTCCCATGCAAGATAAAGAAACAAGACCCTAGTTGTAAACCCCATTGTTATAATATTTAATAATAATAATAATAATAATAATAATAATAATAATAATAATAATAATAATAATAATAATAATAATAATGATTATTATTATTATTATTATTATTATTATTAAAAAGTCGTTTCCTTTTCTAAGTCTCTGACTCTGCCTCAGAGCATAAATGCATATAGCGATCATGTGTGCACCTTTTGCCAATTAGCGGTCCCAAAGGCCAAAAGAGATGGAAATCTCCAAGAAAGAGAAACAAAAAACTTTCTTACGGTAAATTCTATTTCAAAGTTAGAAGTACTTGCTTTTCCACGTGAGTTTTTGTTTCTTTCTTCAGGGAACAAAAAAGTTCTAGCGCCTAAGAAATTACGTCATATAATATTGCAAATTTGCAAGTGGATGTATTTACATTGCAATGTTTTGTAATAAAGATATTATGATTAGAAAACAATCTTGCAAAAAGTAAGTTTAATTTCTTCATCCATCGCAAGTCTTAGGGGTCCTTTATACCTCGCATCCCCACTCCCCGAATATCGATATCGAAAATTTAGAATGATTATATTCATGTCCATATATTTGGGATATCGAATGTTGATATATGATAATATAGATATCGATGATAGCGATATATCGACATATAACAGGCCCAGATTTCGAGAAGTGAAGCTTGAAATATACTGGAATCAACAATCAAATTCTAAATAAGTTTTTCATTTCCGTATCCAATGTTGAGGGGGAAGGGTGGGAGTCTACTTAGCTACAGAGGCCATATCAATTGTGTTCTCAAACCAGCCATTACACCAGCTATTATCAAAGTGTTAAGTCAGCCATTGTCTGCGAGTTACCCCAGTTCCATTTGAAGTTTGAATTGAAAACCTGAATTACAAAACATCCCAAGTCCACTCTTTTTCTTCGTATTTTTCGTTTTCTGTTTTTTATGTTAGCATCTATGTTTCAGGGTTATTCACTTGCATAATACGTAAGTCCAAGTCAAAACTTTTTTTTAAAAAAATCAAAATAATTTCAGATAAACAGAATAGCATTCCAAGTATAATCTTCTTGTCTTTCTTCTAAAAACAAAAAAAAGTACTCCGGTGGACTTCGGATGTTCTGCAATTCAGATCTTCAATTTTATTTACGGTCTTTAACCATATTTAACTCGCAGGCTCCTTGCTTTCATAAAAAGCATTTGTTGTGTAGATTAAAATCAAAAATGAATTAATCTATATTCTTGGGAACTTATTGTGGCACGAACACACATATATACAGGGTGTAACTAAAAGGTACGGCAAAATTTCAGAGGTGGATTCCTTATGGGTAGACAAGCAAAATCGTTCATATGACCATATGTCGGGAAATGTATCATTACAGAGTTACGGCCATTGAGCCGCCTAATGGTGGAAATAGTCATATTCTGGTCTCTCCTTAATGTGACTCAATTTAAACCTCAATAACTCAGACCCTAATTAACCTAGGAAGATATTTTTGACATCCATGTATTTCTAAAGGACGATGCTTTCCGCCTATATATATAGGGTGAGTCAAAAGTCTTGGACACCTGCATAAGTTTTAAAATCGACGGGAAAAGTAAAAAATGATGATGGGAAAAGAGGTTTGATGAGGGGCTGCAACTTTTGGAGTCTGTCATTCATGGCCGCCATCTCGAAATCCGCCATTTTGGATTCAAGTCTTTTTTTAAATGGGAAAGTATGTCACATCAAATAACACTAGCTTGAGCTCAGAAATTTAGTGGTGTAATTTGTTTTTTTCTATCTTGTACAGTTTAGGAGTTATTAATGTTCAAAAGTGGGAAATTACATTGATACTGACCCAGTTCTCTCTGTTCCAGGTGATCTAAAATAGGTCTGACACGTGAACAGAAGATCGAAATCATCCTTATATCAGTGGAACGCAGCTACCGAACAATAGCAGCTGACTACAACTGACGGTACTCAGACAGAGAACCGGTATCGCACAGCATGGTGGCTCACGTAATCACCAAATTCCGAGAGACGGGCTCTGTTCAAGATAGGGCACATAGTGGGCGATCAAAGACTGCCACCAATGACGAAACTGCAACGGCGGTTGTTGCGTCGTTTGTGAAAAGTCCTACACGAAGTACCCGTCGTGTGTCCCTAGCATGTCCAATAAGCCAATCCTCCGTTATCCGGATATTGCACACAAATCAGTGGCATCCTTACAAGCTGCACATGCAACATAAACTGAACGAGGATGACCCTGATCGCCGGTTGGAGTTCTGCATGTGGGCTACTGAACAACACGAACTGATCCTGCGTTTGTCAAGGGCATACTGTTCAGTGACGAGGCGTATGTCACTTTGAACGGGGAGGTTAATCGACATAATTGTCGACACTGGTGTGACGCAAATCCGATCTGGGTTGATCCGAGGCGAGAACATAGTCCAGCGAAGGTGATGGTTTGGTGTGGCATATGGGACACCCGCATCATTGGGCTATTTTTCAGTTACAACACCTTAACTGCACCACAGTATCTGATGCTGTTGCAGGACTTTGTGTTCCCTGCCACACTGAACGCTGACGGCATTTTCCCATCTTATTTTCAGCACGATGGACCCCTCCACACTATAGACTTTGTGTCCGTCAATGGTTGGATGAACAACTGCCACGGAAGTGAATTGGTCGCCGTGGTCCCTTGGAGTGGCTGCCCAGATCCCCTGACTTAACGCCCCTTGATTTTTATCTATGGGGACATCTTAAGCAGATAGTGTATGCTGAGACAATCCGTGAATTGAGACACCTGGAGGAACGCATCCAACAAGCCTGTGACCAAACTTCAGGAGACATCTCCTCCGGGTGAGACTCCAGTCAGAGTGGTTGCAGAGACTACAGTTGTGCATTGCACGAAATGGACAACACGTAGAACATGTGTTGTAGCATTCAGTATCAAGGTAATTTCCCACCTTTGAACATTAATAACTTCTAAACTGTACTAGATAGGAAAAACAAATTACACCACTAAATTCCTGAGCTCATGCTAGTGTTATTTGATGGGTCATACACCCCCTTCCCATTTAAAAAATGACGTGAATCCAAAATGGCGGATTTCAAGATGACATACACTTCAAAAGTTGCGGCCCCTCATCAAACCTCTGTTCCCATCATTACTTTTTACTTTTCCCGTCGATTTTCACTTATGCAGGTGTCCAAGGACTTTTGACTCACGCTGTATATTTTATGTATGTGTGGGAGTACCATGGTGGACATGGGAGGGTAATTACTTGTTTTTTGTTTGATTTTTGCTTCAGCATTTTGGAGATGGCATTCCTTGGGGATATACTCATAAAATGCATATCAGCGGAAAGCTTAATTTTTGCAGAACACGTTGCTACTAAAATTACCTTCCTATCTTAATCAGAGTTTGATATATTGAGGTTTAAATTGAGACACATTAAGGAGCGACCAGAATGTGACTATTTCATACCAGTAGTCAGCTCAAAGGCCGTAATTCTGGAACGATGCATTTCCCGACATATGGTCATCGGAACGTTTTTGCTTGTCTACCAATAAGGAATCCACCCTTGAAGTTTTGTCGTACCTTTTAGTTACACCCTCTATATACAAGATCCGTTTTGTTGATTTACGAAATCACTCTTTTTTCCTCAAACAATTTACAAAAAGGGTCTTGAATGAGGTGGTCGCACTGGTAATGACATCCCGTAGCGTCGTTACGTAACACACACAGTATAAATAAAGCTTCAAAACCACAAATTGCAAGTTCTGCCGCAGATAATTCGGTAAGGTGTCTGCTTGTTGAGTGGGCAACCCAGATTCATATCACGGCTGGTACGGTTTGCTTTTTTTCCCTTTCAAAATACGTTTCTATATGTTTATATTTCTTCTTAATAATTACTTTCTTGCAATCTTAAATTAGTCAGGGTTAAGTAGTCAGAAGATTAAAATACATGTATGACTACTTTATCCGTGTGTGTGTACTCATATATGTATCTTTACATATTTGTTTCTTTCTTGGGGCCGCGGCGGCTCAGTGGTAGAGCGTTCAACTTTGGTGCTTGGAGTCCGGGTTCGATCCCAGTCCCCGACAAGTGAACTTTGTGGTGGACAAACACCGTGTGCGTGGGTTTTCTCGGGGTTTTCCCGCTTTGTTCATTTCACCATTTCATTCATTACTCATCATCACCGTCTTCTTTAGCCTAACCGGCATAATCGTGGGACGTAAAACCCAAATATTTCATTAGTTTCTTTCTTTCAACTAGTGTTGCCACGAGACCAGACAGAAACCTTTGATACGAGACACGAGACGAGACAGACTATTTGTCCCGTCTCGTTTCCGAGACGAGACGAGACGTCTCTTGAAATGCCTCGTATCGTCTCATATCTCAAAAATGAAAAGACAGTTTTTGAAATTGTTTAAAACTTTATTTACTCGGAATAAATTATTGCCTTCGAAAGTATACCAGCGTTTATTATTTCAAATGAGGACTATCCTAAAAGAACAAGGAAGACCTATAGTTATTTTTAAATGATTCTTACAAACAGCTTTCATTTCTATTTTCCAACCGATTCAAGTTTAAATATTTAGTGATACTGTTCCAGATTCAAGTAAAATGTTAAACCATTCTTTGAGATCAGTGTTTCAGAATATTTCATTCCGAGGGCTGGTGGTTATATCTATGTATAAAAATCCTTTATAGAAATACAAGTTCTCCTAATGCCAGTTTCATCAGCAACTAACCATTGTTCATGAGTTTTCTCGTTCCGAACAAAGACAGAAACGTGTAGGCCTTTTCCTGTACTGAGTTTTAAAGGATGCTGGTTTGACAATAAATTTAGTTTCGTTTTATTGTTTTATGATGTTATTCGAACCAAAGTCATTTTTGAAATCAGAAAGTCACATGGGCCTTCTTATATTTTGAAGTGGCGCCAGAGGTTTTGAAAAAAGGATTTCCGAATAAGTGGGGAAGGCTTGCCTTTCGACTGTACCGACGATATTGACAAATATTTCTGTCGTAATAATTCATTACTGGAAACCATTGGCGCCCGAAGAATTTTTAAGGGGTCATCTGCTTGATTGTTATATTACGCCTGATATTTAATATACGTAGTTTGCTATATTACACATATATTTTCGTGTGCAAGGGCGGCCGGGCCCCTTCCCCCTCCCTTCGGGCGCCCGTGGTCGAAACTAAGTAGTCGTTGTTTTAAGCAGTGTTTCTTCCAGACATGTTTTTGGGATGCTGCCCCCTGAAACTCTAAGAGTACCCCCCACGGGGAGACCAAAATAATACATTTATAATAGAATAATACCAGCAGTACCCCCGGAATCCTAAATATACCATTTTGTCTGAAGGAAACACTGATTGGAAGATTGTAGTCGTGTTGTGTGTTGTGCTGATAACCAAACAAAAGTGGTTAAAAGCTGTAATTTTAACCACTTTGTATAACAGCTCCTTTTTGTGGGCCTCATCCGCTCTAGTGTTGCCACGAGACGAGACATTTCTCGTGTCTCGTCTCACGAGACTAGACAGCTTGAAGTCTTCTCTCGTCTCATCTCGTGGAAACACTACTTTCGACCATGTGGGTTACTGCCTCGATCTTGGAAATGTCCTCGAAGGGATTGGGCTATGAATAACAGATTTTATTCGAACTAATTGACTGACTCCAATGCAACATTGTTCCAATTTCGCTTATTCGCAATGTAATGGAATAGACAAACATACGTTTATATGGTTACATGAAGGCGGTCCCGTGTTCGGTTATTGGTGGGGGCACTCGGTCGAAAAAATTAAAAGTTTTTCAGGCCAGTCACCTTGAATGAGATTTTCCTTGGCTTTCCACATTCACACCAGGAAGATACCAGGGTGATACCTTAGGTTTCAGATCACTTTCTTTCTTCCCCAATCCTTTCTTCCTTCCCTTTCCTCGGAAAGTGTGTTCGCCTAGAGATGTCATCCCTCGAACGTGACGGGTTAAATGGTCTCAGATGCCGAAAGCCCAGAAATCTAAATCCTAAATCCTAAATTTACAAAGTTACTTCTGGGAAACATTGTTCTTTCAAAATATATTTCTATATATTGATATTTATTATTATTAATTGCTTTCTTGTATCTTTCCTACATTATTCTAGATTAGTTACCATCGGTTAGTTTAGTCACATTATGTATAATTAAATACGGTTACGTATGTTTACCGTTTCTTTTCTTTTTTTCAAAATACAGATCACATGTATTGTTAATAATTTATTTGTTGCATTTTTTAATAATATATTTCATACACACAACAGATAAAACAACTCATACATTCTAATTACACAGCACATAGTTCTTTGACATGGAGGGAAATCTCCTTTGGCTATAGGAGCATATAGTATTACCAATGAGGATTTCCCTCATCCCCCTTGTAATTCGCACATCGTCAACAGATATAGAACATTGTTGAACATTTCTTGAAACACTTCATCACACTCCTAGCCTTGTGACATGATGCATTATTTTGTCGAAAAATGCCACTACCGTTGGGAAACATGGTCGTCATCAAGGGGTGTACGTAGTCTGCAAGCAGTGTGCGATACGCGTCGGCCGTCATTGTGCTTGCTCGAGCTATACTAGATGCATGCTCACGTGTATGTCCCCCAGAGCATTATTATTATTATTATTATTATTATTATTATTATTATTATTATTATTATTATTATTATTATTATTATTATTATTATTATTAGTATTATTAGTATTAGTATTAGTATTATTGTTATTATTATTATTATTATATTTGAAGTACAATCAAATATCACGACATTAATTATTTGTTTTAATTAAAGGAATTGAGCTGAAAATTAAATCTTGATTTCGAAAGATTAACCATTAAGTTTATGCGTTCGGTACCTTTCTAAAGTAATAAATACTGGAATTGGTTTCAAGGCTGTTTCTGACTGAATACTTTCTTCAAAATAATATTAAAAATTATAGAAAGATTTTCGACACATTCGAGTCGAGTCAAGATTTTTACGAAAAGTCTCGACTCGACTCGTGTCTCGGCTCGAAAATTAGAGTCGAGAAATAAATTTGTCTTGACTCGTCTCGAATTTTACAAAGTGTGTCAACTCGAATTTCAGTCCAGATTCGAGACATGTCTCGACTCGTGCGCATCCCTAAATATTCATATTTTAAATGTGCAATACTACCTCGCGAAAAATGACCCCGAAGTTAATTTACCAAAGTCTACTTTCTTCTTGTTAGATTAGTGATCGTGGTTTAGGATAGATTATGTAAAGTCAGACATAGTTATGTATGTCTACAATTTCGTTTCTTTCTTTTAAAATGCATTCCTATCTGTTCCCATTTATTATTAATAATTTATTTCTTGCATTTATTAATAACTATCAGAAAAAACCCATTATTCGCATGGTGGCTGTATTTGGAAGTCAACGCCTCTATAGTATCACCGTTGATTTCAGCGAGTGCGAAAACTTTGGTTCTGACATTAATATCGGCCATTTTGGATTATTTTTACATGTCAGTTATCATCTCCGGTACCCCGACCCTCAACTAAGTGGGGTTAATTTGGAAGTTAATGCAATCGGAGTTTCACCATTGATCTCAGCGACCGCCAAAACTTTGAATTCGACACTAATATCGGTTATCTTCTACTACTTTTACATGTCCCTGTAAACGTCTCCTGAGACTTCCTGGTTCGATTTAAAAAAAAAAAACGCTTCGTCTTGATCCGGAACCTGGGCCAAGGTACCCAAGATCAAAATTTGGTAACTCTCGGTCCTCTTGTGTGGTCTCCAGGCAGCACACATATACATACATATAGACAGACAGACACACAAACAAACTTTTTATTTTATTTATATTAGATTAGGTGTATTTCAAACAGTGCTTCTTCCAGAAGTGTTTTTAGGGGTACTGCCCGCCCGGAGCTCTGAGAGTGCCCCCCGTAAGAGACCAAAATAATACATCTATAATATAATAAACACTAGAAAGTTATCGATAGTGCCCCCGGAATACGAAGTGTGCTCCGCCCCCGGAACATAGTTTCTGAAAGAAACACTGATTTCAAACACAACAGATAGAACCAACGGCGCCGACTTTCCAAAATGTATGTGGGTGCATATAAATGGCGGGACGAGTTATATGTTTTCAGTGGAGTCTCGATTTTTTTTGATTGATTTCTTTTTAGTTAAAATCTTTTATGAACACTGTCATAAAGGGCTGTGCTGTGATAAAGTAAAATATACCGGTAATATAAGGATAAGTTGGGACTGTCCTAGCTCAGTCGGTAACACGGCTGACTTAAACGTAAAGAAACAGGTTGAAACCCGGGTTCAAGTTTAATTCCTGTAACGCATATTCCCAACATATATAATCGTGGTATTTAGTGTATATTTTCAACAACTTACATGATGCACAATGAGTGCAAGAGGCAGTGATATTATCAAACGTTACTAAAAGAAAATACTACATTCATACAAATTAAAATGAAAATATCATCATAAAAGAAAATAATTTTAACGGTATTGCAAAAAGAACTTGCAAGGATTTTGAAAATGAAATCTTTGAGTCTTGCGTCCCACGGTTATACCGGTTAGGCTAAAGGAGACGGTGATGATGAGAGATGAATGAAATGGTGGAATGAAGAAAGTGGTAGGAAACGGGAGTGCCCCGAGAAAACCCACGAGCACGGTGTTTGTCCACCACAAGGTTCACTTGGCGGGGACTGTGATCGAACCCGGGACCCCAAGCACCAGAGGTTAATATTCTACCACTGAGCCACCGCGCCCCCTGCAAGGATTTTGTTGTGGACATAAAGTATAAAGTGACTAACTTAGTGTGTTCCTTGGTTGCCTTTGCAAAATCACATTTGAAACAATCAATTATGTTTTAGAGGTTAGAAATTTTAACTCCCATCTCTATGTTTTAATTGTTTATTTTTTAAGAGTGTCAAGAGAGAAATATGTATTTTATTATGTTTATTATGTTTCGAAACTAAAAATCTTGCCTGCAGCGCCCTGACAAGATTATTTGTGTGAGTGCTTTAACCAGGGAACACCAAGGAGGCGGCGCACATAGACAGAACAACCCCTAGCATTCCTTACACAGTACAACGTTGTTTGGCATATAACGTTGCTCCTGTACTAGCGAATTCCAGCTAGTTAAGCCTTTTATTAACAGCCGGAGGCAGCATTCTGTTATATCGTTGTAGTGAGTGGCGTGTTAAAATACTCCTAGTATCAGTTTTTTCATTGTTCGATTGACCTTGAAGGACCAACAAATGCCTTTCGAGGAATACAAGTTCCCTTTAATTCATGAAGTTAATATATAAATGACCTTCAAACCTATGCTGTGCATAAATGCTGGAAGTCTTATAAAACGGTTTTATCCGTGTGTCTGTAGACCAGAGCCCTGCAAAGCCAGGTCCGAAGACGGCCCGGATGGATCTGTATTCTGTGTCCGTCTCGACCCGATCCGGCCCGAATCTCGAGCCGGGCAGAAAATGGGCCGGACTCTAAACTGGCCGGGCACAAAGGAGCCGGGCTCTAAACGGTCCGGGCGTAACCGGCCTGAGAACAACCAAGTTGATAAATCAAGTCAATCCTTCAATATGTAATGGAAAATGAGAAATATGTCGTCATAATATTGCACTGTCTATTTGTCCTTCTCAAATAGGAAAATCGTGTGAAAAGTTACCCAAGGTTTGTTTTCTATATCCCTATACTGTCTGTCTATTTGTTATTTGTGCTTGCTCTGTCCAGCCATGTTATTATACAATAATACAGCTCATGGACGTAAAAGTCTTATACTACACTCATTAATGCATTACAAGTAACAGAGAAGATATGTAAAACTTCTACACCGTATGTGATACTAATACTACAACTACTACTGCTAATACTATTATTACTATTGCGATTACGAATGCTAGTGCTAATTCCACTATTGCCGCCACTGCTACTACTGTTACTATTACAACTACTGCTACTACTTATTACTATACTAATACGACAGCGAATACCACTACTGCTATTACTAGTAATACGAAAACAAAACAATGCAAATGAAATCTTTGAGTTTTATGTCCCACAGTTATGCCGGCTAGGCTAAAGGAGACGGTGATGATGGTGGAATAAATGAAATGAAATGGTGGAATTGATAAAGTGGGAGGAAACGGGAGAACGTCGAGAACCCCCACACACGGTGTTTGTCCACCACAAATTTCATTTGTCGAGACCTGGGATCGAACCAGGGACCCCATCCACCAGTGGTGAACGCTCAATCACTGAGCCACCGTTCCAGGAACACCTAATCCGCCCTGGCGTCTTGGTGATTTATTTTATCATAATATTTTGTTATATTTGTAGTATCATACTATGATATAAAGAATACAGGAACATGTAACATCATTTGGTATTTGGCTTGCTAATTGAACATAACTACAAATTGCACTGATTTTATGAGCACGCCAGTTCACGGTTTTGGCATCCGTGGTCTAAAGGTAGCGTACCAAATTCTACTTAGTAGGTCAAGTACTTGACTTTGTCATACGTTCTTTAGGTAACTACGGCTCAGGCTGTATGGATGATGATGGGATGAATTGGTGGAACGAAAACAGTGGGAGGAAGCGGGACCACCCCGGAAACTCCCACGCACACGGTATTTGTCCACCACAAAGCTCACATAGCATCTGGGTGGTAGTTCTGTACGGATCCAATGAACTACGGAATAACGTAGCAGAAACTCCCTACTCTGTAAATATATACTGCTAATATTCGTAAGTTTCAAGCTTGTAAAAGAACGTAGCTGTTTTGTCTTTCTATTAAGGTTTACGATATTTATATCGTATCTTGTCTGAGCTGCAAAACGAGAGGTAATACGTTTATCGATTTATGGTTAGGGATTGGTCCTTTAAAACATTTAATTAAATCGAAAGGTGATAGAAACATACTATCCCGCGAAAAACATACATTTTCTTTTGTGACAGATGATAACACTACTTCAAGTTTCACTATTGAATTCATATTGTTTGGAAATCTTCGTTTCATACTGTGAAACGATACTCACTTCTTTTACTTTGGTATTGGTACTGGTAACTCCTCTAATATATGCAACAAGTTGAAACTCTTAGTCATAGATTAAAAATGTAGCAATACACGTTGAAACCGAGCTTGGCTAACTTCAGCTACTTCTTTTTTGAATAGGAATTGGTGGAAAGTATTCTTGGGATGCTGAATTCTTGGAGAAACATTTCCTTACGACTCTGATATATTTAAAAAAGCCGTATCTTGAAATCTCCTATTGTTTTGATTCCTGCAAACAACAATTGAAATAGGAAATGATAGTTAATTGGAACCACTTCCTGTTGATCGTAAAAAAAAGACGTATCCTGATATCTCCTATTGTTTTGATCTACGGAAAAAAAAATTGAGATAGGAAGTAATAGTTAATTTGAACCACTTCCTGTTCCGGTAGGGTGTTGACAATAATTATGGTATGTTGCCTAGAGACGGTAAATCGTTTGGACAAAAATGTTCTGTCTGTTACTGTTTTTGCTCTATGGCGAGGAACGTTCAAACATAATATGGCTAATTTTAATAAATTCTGGTTTGATCAAAGCTGCCACGGAGATGGAGGAGGCTATTCTTGAGACGATGAATTGCAAAAAGCCACTTTTTAATATCTTTTAACATTTTTGCTCTACGGAAATCAGTATTGGAACAGGAAGTACTAGTAAATTTGAATAATTTCCAGTTTTATTAGAGTTATATGGATAGTAACGATATGTTTGTTGAGAGGCTGAATCGTTTGCTTAAAACTGTTTCTAGCTATCTGCTGCCGTTTTCATTCTATAGCGATAAACGTTGAAACCGTTATTGAAACCAGAAGTTATAATAAATTCTAACTACAGCCGAATTTAGTATTGTAGATATTTGTCTTTAGACTCTACATCGTTTGCAGAAACCACTTCTCACTATCCGTTATCATTTTCTTTATATATCGACAAACGTTGAAATCGGAAATGGCTAATTTGAAGCAATTCCGGTTTGAGTAGAAGGTTAACGGAGGAAATAAAATATATTCTTTGGATACTGAATTAATTGCAAAAGACCACATCTTGAAGCATTTACTATTTCTATTAGGCGGAAATTGGAAATTGAAACCGGAAGTAATAGTAAATTTCAACCATTTATAATTTCGGTAGAATATTTTGTGTACCCATGATGTTGACTCTAGATGATAACTCGTTTTCAAAAATCAGTTCTCGCTATGTTACCGTTTTATGCTATGACGATGAAAGTTGAAACTGTTTTTGAAACCGGAAGTAATAATAAATTTAAACCATTTTCCATTTTAGTAGAGACTGTGAATGACCATGATATGTTGCCTATACACGCGCAATCGTTTACAAAAAAAAAAAAAAAAAAAAAAAAAAAAACGTTTTCATGTATGTTACCGTTTTCATCTATGCGTTAAATGTTAGAACCGGAAATTGCTAATTTGAACCACTTCTGGGTTCAATATAAAGTTAACGGATGAGATGGAACCTATTCTATTCATTGGATGAAGAATCAATAGCAGAAAACCTTTTCTCTATACAGGAGCGGATCCAGGACCGACTTCTGGGGGGGGGGGGTTGTCATAATGCTACTTTTAAGGCTTCCAAACTCTGGGATGGATTTTATTTATATATAAAAAATAAGAAAGTTTCCTCTTCTGGGGGGGGCGATCACCCCGATCGCCCCCCTAGGATCCGCCCCTGTCTCTATATCACTTTCTGTCTTTGCTTTGGTATCTATCAACAGACACACGGATGAAACTACTCTATAAGATTTCCGACTTTATGCACAGCACAGTTTGGTATTTTAAAACCTGTCTTTGGTTCCATAAATATTATTAACACTAACATATCAATGATACTCTTGTGTATGATTCAAAAAGTTAGCCGTGAAATTTAATCTAGATTGGAAGTAGTTGTGGAAAGGCCTCTTGCTATAACAGATTTGTGGGTGTTCAGATAAAACCAACATAATCTTTCTATTTCACAACGGGTGAGTAATGCATAGGTCATTTCTACTGTATATCAACTTCACGGACCAAAGCGACTTGTGACTTGATGTGAAACCATTTGTTAGTTCTTCAAGGTCAATAACAACAAAGTAGCTAATACTAGCACTACACGTGACCCATTACTTCGATAGAAGAGGCAGATTCAATAGACGTGTTTACGTATAAAAGAAGCCCTCCGGCACTTAGGCTGGGTGGAAGCAACAACATTCTATGCGAAAGAACGCTGTTTGTTCTATCTTTTCGAGTTTGCTTGTGTGTCTGTCTGTGTGCGGCCTGGGGATCAGACGAGTTGACAAAAAGTTACTAAATTTTAATAACGGATACTTTTGTCCAGGCCCCAGACCAAGACCAAGTGGTTTTTATTTTAAAAAAATCGAACCAGGGGTCTCAGGGGAGGGGGACGTTTACCAAGACATGTAATAATATTAGAAAATTGCCGATATTTGTGTCGAAATCATAGTTTTCACGGTCACTGAGATCAATGGTGACACTTCAATTAGCGATGACTTTCAAAATCAGCTACCATTGCGTGCGGGCCGGGGTCACCGGGAGGGGGAGATGTACAGAAACACGTAAAAAATACTCCAAAATGACCTATATTAGTATCAAATCCTTAGTTTTCACGGTCGCTGAGATGAATGGTGATTCTTCCAGAGGCGTTGAATTCTAAATACAGCTCCCATCGCTTGGGTGCCAGAGGCGTTCTTTTTAAATTTTGAACCAGGGGGTCTCAAGGGGCGTTTCCCGCGATATGTAAAAGTAGTAGAAAATTACCGATATATTTTCGTTTCGTTGTTCAGTTTGTTTACATAGATATTTTATCTGACCCATGCAAAAAGTGGTTATTTTCAGCTAGTTATTATTAAATGCAAGAAATAAATTATTAATAATATACAGGGTGGCCCAAAAGTACGTATACAGTACCGTACTGATCAGCTCATTGCATTTTATATAATTTCCTATTTTTATCCATCAGGTAGACTTAGTTTCTTTATTATTTGTTCTTAATATGTTTTTACTTACATCTTAAGCTCAGAAGAGCCGAAGCAAATAAACTCATACACTAGAATGTTATAGTTGATCAATACAGAGGTGTATGCCTACGTTTGGACTACGTGAACAGATAGGAGTGCATTTTGAAAGAAAGAAACGAAAATGTAAATATACATAACCGTATATGACTTTACATAATCTATCCTAAACCGCGGTCACTAATCTAAGATAATGTAGGAAAAAATACAAGAAAATAATTAATAATAATAATAAATATGAACATATAAAAATACATTTTGAAAGAAAAAAGTTCCCCTGGCAGAACTTGTTTACTCCAGACGCCGAAACGTTAACCAGAGTTGGAGTGGGTGAGTGGGTCAGTGGGTCGGTGGGTCGAGTTTTCTGAGTGGGACGTGGGTCAACAACATGTGACCCACCACCCACCGTGACCCACAGCCACCCATCACCCACCATGACCCACTCTGCTCACTGCATTGTAAACAGCATTTTCTGAACAGCATATCTTTTTTCACCCTCGACTCTAGCCATAGAAAGTAAAAACTAAAAAGAACATTGAAGAAGCAGTTGAAGTTAAATTTATATCATGGCAGTCACGGTGGTTCATATCAAGGACAGCCTAATATCAATATTAGGCAGTCAACTAATATCGATCGTTTTCGATTATTTTTAGAAATCAATCCTATATATAGAAAATGCCCCCCCCCCAACAAAAGGGAGTTTTAAAAATGGTATTGAGATTAGGGCCTAACTATGTATATGCCAAATGTAATTTCAGTTGACTTTGATGTTGATGATCACACATACATAGTTATATTAAATTTTTATATAATAATTCATACATTATAGATGATTCAAAATAAAACAAGTAGTTAGCTCCTCTAAAAACTATTAGGCTGTGTCTGAAAAGTCAAGAAGTAAGTCCTATTTCTATTATTACAATTGCAAATATGATCAATTTCCTAAAGTTCTGTAAGAGTGCCTGAACTTCTTTCTTCAATAGAAACAAGTGAAAAAGAAGAAAAAAGAAAACCTTGAAAGTAAAACGTAGACAAATTCACCAGTGCTCAGAAGAAGCTGTCTACAATGCACTGAGCAGAATGGGTTGGTGAGTCACAGTAGTTCGGTGGGTCAGCGTGGGTCAGAACGGATTGTTTGGTCAAAGTGGGTCACGGTGGGTTGTGTGCCACAGTGAGTCATATCCTGTTGACCCACAACCCACTTAAAAATTTTAATCCAAATAACCCACTGACACTCCATTATTTCAGTCATTTTTACCGAAATCCAGAACATCAGCATTTTTGATTACTTTCCAAAATTGGCCCTGTAGTGGCGAAACGGTCAGTGAATAGTGGTTGTGCCTATTAAATCCTTTTCTCAGAATCACAATATCTACAACATATCACAGTTTCAGTCATTTTTACCGCAATCCAGAATATCACCATCTTTGGTTACTTTCAAGTGGCCTAATTGTGGCCAAACGGTCCGTAATTATTGGTTGTACCCATTAGGACATTTTCTCAGAATCACAATATCTACAACATATCACAGTTTCAGTCATTTTTACCTAAATGCAGAACATCACCATTTTAGCTTACTTTCAAAAAAGACATCTCATAGTGTCCAAACGGCCAGTGATTAATGGCTGTGCCCATTAAGACTTTCTCTCAGAATCACAATATCTACAACATATCACAGTTTCAGTCATTTTTACTGAAATCCAGGACATCAACATTTTTGGTTACTTTCAAGAAAGTGGCCTGTAATGGCCAAACGGAAATTGATTAGTGTGTGTGCCCATTAAGACCTTTTCTCGGAATCACAAGATTTACATCATATCACAGTTTCAGTCACTTCTGTCGAAATCCAGAACATCACCATGTTCCGTTACTTTCAAGAAAGTGGCCCGGTAGTGGCCAAACGGTCAGTAATTATTAGTTGTGCCCATTAGGACATTTTGTCAGAATCACAATATCTACAACATATCACAGTTTCAGTCATTTTTAGCGAAATCCAGAAAATCAACATATTCGATTACTTTCCAAAAAGTGGCCCTGTAGTGGCGAAACGGTCAGTGAGTAGTGGTTGTGCCTATTAAATCCTTTTCTCAGGATCACAATATCTACAGCATATCACAGTTTCAGTCATTTTTACCGAAATCCAGAAAATCAACATTTTCGATTACTTTCCAAAATTGGCCCTGTAGTGGCGAAACGGTCAGTGAGTAGTGGTTGTGCCTATTAAATCCTTTTCTCAGAATCACAATATCTACAACATATCACAGTTTCAGTCATTTTTACCGAAATCCAGAAAATCAACATTTTCGATTACTTTCCAAAATTGGCCCTGTAGTGGCGAAACGGTCAGTGAGTAGTGGTTGTGCCTATTAAATCCTTTTCTCAGAATCACAATATCTACAACATATCACAGTTTCAGTCATTTTTACCGAAATCTACAATGTCACCATCTTTGGTTACTTTCAATTCGCCTGGTTGTGGCTAAACGGTCAGTAATTTTTTGGTTGTTCCCATTAGGACATTTTCTCATAATCACAATATCTACAACATCTCACAGTTTTAGTCATTTTAACTAATTCCAGAACATCACCCTTTTAGCTTACTTTCAAAAATGTGGTCTCGTAGTGTCCAAACGGGCAGAAATTATTGGCTGTACCCATTAATACTTTTACTCAGAATCACAATATCTACAACGTATCACAGCTTCAGTCATTTTTACCGAAATCCAGAACATCAATATTTTCGGTTCTTTCAAGAAAGCGGCCTGCTTCTGGTCAATGGTCAGCAATTAGTGGTTGTGCCTACTAGGACCTTCCCTCAGAATCAGCAATCTACAACATATCACAGTTTCAGTCATTTCTATCGAAATCCAGAACATCACTATGTTCCGTTATTTCAAGAAAGTGGCCCGGTAGTGGCCAAATGGTCAGTAATTATTGGTTGTGCCCATTAGGACATTTTCTCAGAATCACAATATCTACAACATATCACAGTTTCAGTCATTTTTAATGAAATCCAGAAAATCAATATTTTGGATTACTTTCCAAAAAGTGGCCCTGTAGTGGCCAAACGGTCAGTGATTAGTAGTTGTGTCCTTTTCTCAGAATCACAAGATCTACAACATATCACAGTTTCAGTTATTTTTACCGAAATCCAGAACATCACAATCTTCGGTTACTTTCAAGAAAGTGGCCTGGTTGTGGCCAAAGGTCAGTGATTAGTTTGTGTGCCCATGGAGACCTTTTCGTGGAATCACAAGATCTATAACATATCAAAGTTTCAGTCATTTTTACCTAAATCTAGAACATCACCATGTTCCGTTACTTTAAAAAAAAGTGTCCCTGTAATGGCCAAACGCTCAGTATTTATTGGTTGTGCCCATTAGGACATTTTCTCAGAATCACAATATCTACAATATATCACAGTTTCAGTCATTTCTATCGAAATCTAGAACAACACCATGTTCCGTTACTTTCAAGAAAGTGGCCCGGTAATGGCCAAACGCTCAGTATTTATTGGTTGTGCCCATTAGGACATTTTCTCAGAATCACAAGATCTACAACATATCACAGTTTCAGTAATTTTTACCGAAATCTAGAACATCACCATCTTCGGTTACTTTCAAGAAAGTTGCCTGCTTGTTGCCAAACGGTCAGTGATTAGTGGGTGTGCCCATTGAGACCTTTTCTCGGAATCAGAAGATCTACAACATATCACAGTTTCAGTCATTTTTAACGAAATCCAGAACATCACCGTGGCCCTGTAGTGGCCAAACGGTCGGTAATTATTGGTTGTGCCCATTAGAACATTTTCTCAGAATCACCACATCTACAACATATCACAGTTTCAGTTATTTTTACCAAAATCCAGAATATCACCATGTTCCGTTATTTTCAAAAAAGTGCCCTCGTAGTGTCCAAACGGCCAGTGATTATTGGCTGTGCCCATTAAGACTTTTCTCACAATCACAATGGTTACAACATATCGCAATTTCAGTCAATTTTACCGAAATACAGGCCATCAATATTTTCGGTTACTTTCAAGAAAGTGGCTTGGTTGTGGCCAAAGATCAGTGACTAATGGTTGTGCCTATTAAGACCTTTTCTTAGAATCACCACATCTACAACATTTCACAGTTTCAGTCATTTTTACCGAAATCCAGAATATCACCATGTTCCATTAGATTCAAAAAAGTCGCCCTGTAGTGGCCAAAGGTCAATGATTAATGGTTGTGCCTATTAAGACTTTTTCTTAGAATCACCACATCAACAACATATCACAGTTTCAGTCAATTTTACCGAAATCCAGAACATGGCCATCTTCGGTTACTTTCAAGAAAGTGGCCTCGTTGTGGCCAAACGACCAGTGATTATTGGCTGTGCCCATTAAGACTTTTCTCACAATCACAATGGTTACAACATATCACAGTTCCAGTCATTTTTACCGAAATCCAGAATATCAACATTTTCGATTACTATCCAAAAAGTGGCCCTGTAGTGGCACAACGGTTACTGATTAGGTGTTGTACCATTTTCTCAGAATTACAAGATCTACAACATATCACAGTTTCAGTCATTTTTACCGAAATCCAGAACATCACCATCCTCGCTTACTTTCAAGAAAGTGGACTGGTTGTGGCCAAACGGTCAGTAATTAGTGAGTGTGCCCATTGAGATCTTTTCTCTGAATCTCAAGATCTACAACATACCACAGTTTCAGTTATTTTTTTTAAGAAATCCAGAACATCACCATGTTCCGTTACTTTCAAAAAAAAGTGGCCATGTAGTTTCGAAACGATCAGTGATTAGTGGTTGTGCCTATTAAATCCTTTTCTCAGGATCACAATATCTACAACATATCACAGTTTCAGTCATTTTTACCGAAATCCAGAAAATCAACATTTTCGATTACTTTCCAAAATTGGCCCTGTAGTGGCGAAACGGTCAGTGAGTAGTGGTTGTGCCTATTAAATCCTTTTCTCAGAATCACAATATCTACAACATATCACAGTTTCAGTCATTTTTACCGAAATCTAGAATGTCACCATCTTTGGTTACTTTCAATTGGCCTGGTTGTGGCTAAACGGTCAGTAATTTTTTGGTTGTTCCCATTAGGACATTTTCTCATAATCACAATGTCTACAACATCTCACAGTTTTAGTCATTTTACCTAATTCCAGAACATCACCATTTTAGCTTACTTTCAGAAATGTGGTCTCGTAGTGTCCAAACGGGCAGAAATTATTGGCTGTACCCATTAAGAATTTTTCTCAGAATCAAAATATCTACAACGTATCACCGTTTCAGTCATTTTTACCGAAATCCAGAACATCAATATTTTCGGTTCTTTCAAGAAAGCGGCCTGCTTCTGGCCAATGGTCAGCGATTAGTGGTTGTGCCTATTAGGACCTTCCCTCAGAATCAGCAATCTACAACATATCACAGTTTCAGTCATTTCTATCGAAATCCAGAACATCACTATGTTCCGTTATTTCAAGAAAGTGGCCCGGTAGTGGCCAAATGGTCAGTAATTATTGGTTGTGCCCATTAGGACATTTTCTCAGAATCACAATATCTACAACATATCACAGTTTCAGTCATTTTTAATGAAATCCAGAAAATCAATATTTTGGATTACTTTCCAAAAAGTGGCCCTGTAGAGGCCAAACGGTCAGTGATTAGTAGTTGTGTCCTTTTCTCAGAATCACAAGATCTACAACATATCACAGTTTCAGTTATTTTTACCGAAATCCAGAACATCACAATCTTCGGTTACTTTCAAGAAAGTGGCCTGGTTGTGGCCAAAGGTCAGTGATTAGTTTGTGTGCCCATGGAGACCTTTTCGTGGAATCACAAGATCTATAACATATCAAAGTTTCAGTCATTTTTACCTAAATCTAGAACATCACCATGTTCCGTTACTTTAAAAAAAAAGTGTCCCTGTAATGGCCAAACGCTCAGTATTTATTGGTTGTGCCCATTAGGACATTTTCTCAGAATCACAATATCTACAATATATCACAGTTTCAGTCATTTCTATCGAAATCTAGAACAACACCATGTTCCGTTACTTTCAAGAAAGTGGCCCGGTAATGGCCAAACGCTCAGTATTTATTGGTTGTGCCCATTAGGACATTTTCTCAGAATCACAAGATCTACAACATATCACAGTTTCAGTAATTTTTACCGAAATCTAGAACATCACCATCTTCGGTTACTTTCAAGAAAGTGGCCTGCTTGTTGCCAAACGGTCAGTGATTAGTGGGTGTGCCCATTGAGACCTTTTCTCGGAATCAGAAGATCTACAACATATCACAGTTTCAGTCATTTTTAACGAAATCCAGAACATCACCGTGGCCCTGTAGTGGCCAAACGGTCGGTAATTATTGGTTGTGCCCATTAGAACATTTTCTCAGAATCACCACATCTACAACATATCACAGTTTCAGTTATTTTTACCGAAATCCAGAATATCACCATGTTCCGTTATTTTCAAAAAAGTGCCCTCGTAGTGTCCAAACGGCCAGTGATTATTGGCTGTGCCCATTAGGACTTTTCTCACAATCACAATGGTTACAACATATCGCAATTTCAGTCAATTTTACCGAAATACAGGCCATCAATATTTTCGGTTACTTTCAAGAAAGTGGCTTGGTTGTGGCCAAAGGTCAGTGACTAATGGTTGTGCCTATTAAGACCTTTTCTTAGAATCACCACATCTACAACATTTCACAGTTTCCGTCATTTTTACCGAAATCCAGAACATCACCATGTTCCATTAGATTCAAAAAAGTCGCCCTGTAGTGGCCAAAGGTCAATGATTAATGGTTGTGCCTATTAAGACTTTTTCTTAGAATCACCACATCTACAACATATCACAGTTTCAGTCATTTTTACCGAAATCCAGAACATCACCATGTTCCGTTACTTTCAAAAAAGTTGCCTAACGGTCAGTAATTATTGGTTGTGCCCATTAGGACATTTTCTCAGAATCACAATATCTACAACATATCACAGTTTTAGTCATTTTTACCGAAATCAAGAACATCGCCATCTTCGGTTACTTTCAAAATAGTGGCCTCGTGGTGGCCAAACGATCAGTGATTAGTGGTTGTGCTCATTAAGAGCTTTTCTCAGAATCACAATATCTACAAAATATCACAGTTTCAGTGATTTTACCGAAATCCAGAACATAGCCATCTTCGGTTACTTTCAAGAAAGTGGCCTCGTTGTGGCCATACGGTCATTGATTAGTGTTTGTGCCCATTAAGACCTTTTCTCAGAATCTCAATATCTACAACATATCACAGTTTTAGTCATTTTTACCGAAATCAACAACATCGCCATCTTCGGTTACTTTCAAAACAGTGGCCTCGTAGTGGCCAAACGATCAGTGATTAGTGGTTTTGCTCATTAATACCTTTTCCCAGAATCACAATATCTACAACATATCACCGTTTCAAGCAATTGCTATGAAATCCAAAATAACGTTAATTTCTGCTGTTGCCAATAATGTGGCTCTGTAGTTGCCAAACGGTCAGTGATTGGTGGTTGTGCTTATTGAGACTTTTTCTCAGGATCACAACACCTACAACCCATCAAGTTTTACTGATTTTCATTGAAATCCAGAATATCACTATTTTTGTCTGTTTTAAAAAAAGTAGCCCTGTAGTGGCCAAATATCAGTGTTTGGTGGTAATGGCCATTAGGACCTTTTCGGAATCACAATATCTACAACATCACGGTTTTAGTATTTTTGTCCAAAATCTCGAATGTCATTTTCTTCGGCTTTTTTTAAGAAAGTGGCCTCATGGTGGCCAAACGGCCAACGATTTTTGGTTGTGTTCATTGAGACTTTTTCTCAGGAACATAATATCTACAACATAACACGGTTCCAAGCAATTCCACCGAAATCCAATTTCCATAAAGATTGTTTGGAGTCCTTTCTCATTTCGAAGGAACATTGCCTCTGCAAAACTTCTCTGTGAAAAACTTCAAAACCCGTATTTTGTACTTTGAAGTCATCTTTGCATCGGCAGAGTATCGTTCCTTTAATTTGATCCATTTAAATCAAAGGTACCCTTTTTTTTAAAAGGGACCCTTTGCCTCCTTTAACCTGTTGTCCGAAAGAAACAAAAAAACATGTTTGCATTTATTTTCGGTCTAGTATATATGTGCCAAGTTTGAAGAAAATCAGATAAATAGAAATCCTTGTGAAGCTATCTCCTTTATAGTTTCACTTTTTGGACTTGACAAGTCGTTTGTCCCGAAGTTCTCAATTTCTTTATTACCTCAAATTGCATTGTAAATAAATGCACTTGCAAATTTGCAATATTATATACTGTAATTTCTTAGCCGATACAATTTTCTGTCCCCGAAAAACAAGAAAGCACCCGTCAAAAGCAATTCCTCGAACTTTCCCCTAGAATTTATCAGAAGAAAGTTTTTTTGTTCCTCTCTCTCAGAGATTTGCATCCCTTTTACCTTTAGGGACACTCATTGACAAAAGGTACTCACATGACCGCTATATACAGACATGCTCTTAGGTAGGTCAGAGATTGGGAAAGTAGACGATTTATAATAATAATAATAATAATAATAATAATAATAATAATAATAATAATTATTATTATTATTATTATTATTATTATTATTATTATTATTATTATTATTATTATTATTATTATTATTATAACAATTAGGTTTACAACTAGGGTTCCATCTCTTTATCTTGTATGAGAGGCTCGCTAGTCAGCTAAACCATTGGTGTTCCTTATTCTGTGTTTCTCTCTCTTTCTGTGTCGTGTGGATGTTTGTTTTGGGGTGTTAGGCTTTTATATTAAACCTTTACATTATAAAATCTTTTTCTTTTTTACGAGATTTTCTTTTGGAAAAGGAAAGAAACTGCTTTCCTCTTATGTGTGTTTCTTACCATTCACCTTGTTTGAACTGCTTAGGTAAGATGATTTTGTAACTTTTATGTCATCCATTGCCATCACGATAATAAAATGGTAAGTCTTAACAATTTATTTTATTCTCTTATTTGCAGTTTGCCACACTGATATATTTGTAACAAAATTGAGGTTTGGTCCAACGCCTTTCGAATGTGCAACCAACCCAAGCGCTGAGCTTTTTGGGTTGCCTGCTATTGCAGGAAAGGGAGAATTGCAGGTGGTAATGCACTTTTGGAGTCGTGTATACAATCCTACTACAAAGGGAATTGAACCTCGGACTCAGTGCACCAAATACATGCGTGATACTAACTAGTTCAGTGAAGAATTAAACATCCAGCATACATCGATGCTCCATACCTTTTCAGAAAATAATTTACAATATGTATATAGTGCAGATAGTATAAAATTACAACAAAATAATATTATGAGATATTTTCGATACTTTTAGAATGATATTAGTGGTTGCGCCGCAGCTGGAAACAAAGTAAATATTATAAGCAGAGAAATCGTACGGAAAGCAAACATATATTTTATTTATATTTTATTAAAAGAGTAATATTATTTATATTTTAATAAACATATTTGTATTTTAATAAAAGAGTAATATACATTCCAAGTTGTGAGACAGAAATGAAATTTTACAATAATGAAAATAATGGACCCATTCGTTCCTGATTCGTTGGAACATTGTATTTTAGATTACACTGTACAAGTTGTAATTAATACTTTCTTTGTAAATCTTTAATATGACTTGAAATAACTATTAATCAAGGCAACTGATGCAATAAACGGACAAAATTATAAAACTAAAAGAACATTTTCTTACTTTCTTTCCTCCATGGTGTATGTAAAAATTTCTTTGACAATGACTTCACCACAGCGAGGTGCAAAAGCAAATAGAGCAGGAAACAAGTACATCGCCTCTTCATTCCATCCTTTGTGAATACAGTTGGTACCGTACGTTTCCAACTAATCGCGATACACTGTAGCCAGCTGAGCAGGTATTTGCGCTATTTTTCAAATTGTTCCAATATTGGAACACCGGGAAAAAACGGGTTAAATATTCTATTACGATTCTTTCGCATGATCATTTCTATTACGTCTCATAATGATTTTGTAGAAAAAGAAGTCACATTTGCTCTCTTTTGATTGATTGCAACCGAGTTTGGGATATTTGAATATGTTCAATGTTTCCATTAGGTGTCCAAAGATTTTAGTAGCTTTAGTGCTTCCCGTGGTTTGGTTGACTTCATTAAGGGTCGTTTCAATCTCATTTGTATAGTGACTAGCGTATGTATGCCTTTGTTGGATTGGCACCGAGTTCAATTCTAAGTGGAAGATCATCAAACACATTACAGTAATCTCCCTTTCAAACTGTAGATATCGTCTTATATTGCCTAATCTCTAACAGAGAACGTAAACACAAAATAAATAGTTATGATGTGTCCTCAGACAATATAAAAGTAGATGGACAAAGCATTCGTAATTAATAGAGAAGGGATGTTTAGGCATTAAAAACCTGGAAAACAGTCAGGCAAATAGGCACTAAAAATTTAATAAATATGTAGTAAAGAGGCACGAACATATAAGTTGAAAGAATGAAGATAAATAGTCAACACAGATAAAAATAATACAAGTTGTAGATAATATAGATCTTCAAAAATTATAGAAACATACAAATTTGTTAATAACTTCTTTTACTGCATATAAATGAAGCTTGACATACATTCTATGTATATATGGTAAATACAATCATAGAGCACTTTATCACTACACATTACAGTCCAAATTTAATACACACTTTATCAGTACACATAGCAGACGTTTACAGTATAATGGAGATTCTATTTAGTATATTATGAAATTAATTGTGGGTCCGTGGAAAGAGAGTGGCATAGGTGAAAATCACAACAAATAATACGAAGTTGACATTAAAAACTGCTTTTATCATATTAAAGGTTATAAAATCATTTGTGAAGAGATAATTTGAGATATTCCTTAATTTTGCTAAGTATCTGAATTGGTGTAAAGGAGTACCGTATCTCCAAATAGTCTCAGTGCATTAGCTATAGTATCAACAGAGAAAACAAATTAAAAACTGAACTTCAGAAGAGTTAGTGACAAGTTGGTTACCCAAAAGAACATCAGAAGTGATTTCATATACGAACGAAATAGAGTATTTCATAAATTTGGAAACTTTACTGAACTTGGAAACTTTGGAAACTTTGGCTACTTCCTGAATGTATCGTATATTAGCGTTTTCGTCGAAGGAAAAAATAAATATTTCTGATGGAATTAAAAATATTTTATATTGAATGTAAAGGTAGGAATGTAATTGAATTGTATATTGAATGTAAATACGGCTTTTACTCGTAAGATGCCCTTCCACTTCAGTCGTAAGTGCTAGTTACGAGGAGTTCCCTCGAATGTCAAGAGATGGCAGCACTTGCAAGCTGCAACCTGCTGGGTGGAAGCGCTTGGTGACTCGGTCAGTTGAAGATTAAGAAGGGTAAGGGATAGTTGTTGAGAGTATTATGGAATTAACTTAAATTTTGTTTGGTATGGGACAACCTAAAAATTCATTTTCGGAAATGTGGTTTGGACTTCTTTAATGATTGGCTTAATGTTCGATGAATTCAATAACTTTGAATAGTGTGTTAAAAGAATATTTTAAATAATAGTATATGCGTGGAAATTTTTGCTGGGTTGGTAAGTAGAGTGCTATATTCTACCAATTTGAAGAATTGGGCTTGAACTTGGTACTGTGCTGGGGAATGAGGGGAGGACGAATTATTTAACCTCTTCTGGTAGTGGAAGAAGATTTGAAATTTATTCGCCCTCTCATTATTTTCCGGAACAGTGCATAGGATCCCCAATTCTTAGGTTTGGATCCCATTATATTTGGTTCGGATCTCGCATGCCGGGTTCGGATCCCAATAATCATTTAATATGGCAGAGCTTAAACTTTTACAGAGCCTAATTTTTAAGGTGGAATTTTTCATAGATGAATATACGAGTTGAGACAAGAGAGGACGTATTATTAGTAATTCCTAACCTAACAGAGAAATATTGTAAGTTTTGGGAAAGAGAAAAGCAAATATTCAATACTTGGAAACAGTTTGTCAATGAGTACCGTTAATAAGTTAAATTTCAATACTTGGTAACAGTTTGTCAATGAATACCATAAATTTTCAATACTTGGAAACAGTTCGTCAATGAGTACCGTAAAGGAGGTTAAATTCAGTATTTGGGAAAAGTAAGTCTATGTGTACGGGAAATATTGAATCTTTTAGAAGTAATAATACTTTTCGGGTAAATTTATGTTTAACTGTTTTGGATATTTTCTTGAATCTTTGGAAATTTAATGTTAATCTTTCGTGTTATTACTTGTTGGAAAGTTTTTGAAGAAGTTGAAAAATTTAAACGATTTTCTTCGGGTTTTGGACATTTATTGTTATTGTTGGATATATATTTGGTTTGTAATAAATTGTTCCAGTTGAATTTTGAGAGTTTACCTATATTTCCTAGTCAAAAAGTAAGCTTAATCGCCAACAGGAAAAAAAATAATTATTTTCAGTGTTTTTACTCTGCAAATGCCAAAACAAGAATCGGGGAACGGCTATCCCGTCAAGTGTGCTTGTGATTGATTTGTATGCAGGTAAAGGAAGGAATTGTGTCTGGTTATTGGGCAAGGTTTGACTTTTACCTCTAGACAAGTTAATCGCGGGACCACGGTTGTATGTGTATGCATACAACGTTACATGAACTAGCTAGCCTGCAACTGCACCCATCCCGCACAATGTAAAGAAACTCGAATGATAGCGGAGAAAGTGGGAATTGGTTCTGAGGCTGCTCACCTAATAGTGATCCAACAGTTTGATAAACACAAGCTTTACTCCCGGTTCTTGCCCCACACTTGGAAATGTAACATCAGTTTGACGCCTGTGGAGACCTCATCAACATTACTAATTGAGACCCAAAATTTCTAAAAAGGAAAAAAAATACTTGTCATGAGCAACGAGACCTAGTGTATGAGGTACGAAACCGAATTCAATTGTCAGAGTATGGAGTAGCGGGATGCATTGCCGCCGAAATGAAAGAAAGTGCGAACCATAACAAATTAAATTCTTAACGGCATGTTTAATTGATTGGTCAAAAGGAAAGTTTTTTCCAGACAAAAATTAATCGAGATACCGAATATATTATAGTTGGTGTCAGGAAAATTCTTTCCGTGAAGAAGGGACATTGGTTTTGAGCGACATGTGAGCGTGAATATTTACCTCTCAGAAAAAAGAAAGATACAGATTAACAACCCAGAGAATATGTAATAGCTTCCCTAAAAAAATACGAAATATGAAAGTAACCCTAAAATTTTAAACTTTAATAGTCATGTATATTATTCTAGGGACTCAGAGCCCAGATTACATGTATATTTCGTCGTAGGGAAATTATTATTTCAGAAGTTGATGCAATAGCACAACCTTAAAATGTGTTCAATTCTTTCGGAGAGGGAATGGTTGGCTCATTTCATGATTCATTAGTTAATTTGAGTGGACGATACTTCACACATCTTAAAGTCTAAAGAAATGTGTGTTCTTTCTGAAGTCCTAACAGTAGACATTTTATCTAAGGTAGTATATAGTAATGACCCATTTCACTTTTCCTTTGGTGGGTATATTCTATGTTTCATTTCTACATCCATTATTGCATCGTAACATTTGAAACGATTGAAATGAAATCATTAAGGTTTACGTGCCACTGTTATGCCGGCTAGGTTAAAGTAGTTTATGATGACGAATAATGAATGAAATTGTGGAACGAGAGAACCCCAAGGAAACTCACACATTGTTCGCCCATCACAAAGTTCACTTGATGTAAGCTGAGATCGAGCCAAGGACCCCGCGCAGCACAGATGAACGTTCTACCACTGAGCCACCGTGGCGTACCATTAGTTAGAAACTTTTGTCTTGAAGTAAGCTCCTATCAAACGGCGAAGAGCTTAAGTGTAGGGAGCAGCTGTCTCCGCACATTACAACACTACATCTTCTGCTGACCGTTCCTGAATTCATATGAAAGGTTTGCGATTCATTTTACTGAGCCCAATATTGAAACAATCCATACTAGTCATTTGGAAAGATACATGATGAAACGCCCTCTTCATAAATAGCAATACCAGCAACATCTCCCTAGCACAGAAGAATGATTTCTGGAACCGCTCCTGACATTAACCATGACCGTGACCGTTCTAACCATTTACAATGCTCGTAACTCATCATTTTTTCTTCAAGTGTGACAATCTAATGATGGAAACTTTCGCGGTTATTCCGTATACCCAGAGAACTACACACCTCCAGACGGTCATCCTTGTTGGTAAGTGACAATTCAAGTTTAACCCAAAACGGACAATTAATTCTATATGACCAACGAAGCGAGACAATAAGTTTAGGTAATAGTAAGATACATATATGATTTTCTGGGCTAACATGAGCTATGTTCTTGTAAACATATGGTTATATAGCGATTAAGATGAAGTAAAATAATATAGTAAGTAATATAATAAAAGGGACATTGGACCTTTTCAATCTCAGGACGACAAGTAGAAATGGGAATACTCTAATATTCATAGAATAAATATAAGGAATAGAAAATTTTATACTCATTATTAATTTATCCATCAGTAGGCAAGTATTGCAAAGAGAATTAATGCAATAGTTTATCAATGCTGTTCATCTCCGAGTATATTCCGTAGATTGTATGAGTGTCCATAGCTGGCTGGAAAGAATGGAAAGTATGAAGTATAAAGCTAATCACTGGAGTATAATAGTTCATATTTGAATCAAAAGAAAGCTTCTATTTAATCTTTTGAGTCTTTCTGAAAGAGTTAAACTTAATAGAAATTCAGATGCTTTTATCAGGTAGGAAAAAAAATTAGTAAGAAAAATCTGATAAACGAAAGAGTGGAAAAGAAAAACTGAAAGCTTTCCAGTTACCATCAGATTTCTTCCTCTCTTTTTTTTCGAGTTATTTTCCTGTTGGCATTCCTTGATGAACTAGAGGGGGTTTCTCTCCTGTCTTTCACACATCGTTTTTGTAATTAAGGCACTGCCACTGTTGCCAAGGGAACACGCAAGCTATTCCCAACACTTTTCATTAGAAAGAAATTGCCCAACGCCTACAGGAAATGTGTACGTTGGATCCGTTTCTAATGAGTTCAGAGAAAGAAAGAAATCGTTCTCCTGTCCTATAATAGAAAACAAAAATCCAATACTCAGAGAAAATCTAACTGTTCAATGGCTCGTATTTTTACCGGCAGAAAATCGACATTTATTTACACATGGATTTCTTTCAGTGTGTGATTCGTTTGATATGTTATGAATCCATGGTAGATTTGAAAACTCAGGAATATCTACTAACTTTATATATGATTGATTCCAGTGAATAACCGGCTAAGTCAGGACAAGTAAATTTTACAGGAGGGTAGTTTAAAGGTACATTTTTACGGCAGTTACCTGGCTTATTTTGGCATAACCAATTGCTGTAACTTCTTCAATTGTATGAATTCGCCTTAACCGCTTCTACACAATGTAGAATTTTGTTATTAGTATGATAGTGATTCAAAAAGTAATACATCAGTAAATATTTTGATAGAAATATTAGGTTCTACAACTATTAATAATAATTTTAATAATATCATAATATTTTCATGACAGAAAAAGGCTAGATAAGATTTGATAACATTCTTCGTATGTGGATCTAAATCCTCGATAGTCCTGGTCTCCGGAGTGCGGTTTCAAGGCTCAAAGTTGTGCAATAATAGTTCCCTCTCAATTCCGAATTAGTTAAGTCAAGTTATAACACTTTTGGTAAACATTGCAAATACAATGTTACCCTTTCACAAAGGTTCTCATTAGGGGCGTAAAATAACCAATTCCGTCCGTGTTCAGTCATTTTTGAACACATATAACTCTCATTTCGTTTATCACAATACTCTACTTCCACTAGTACAATGTGTACACGAGCTGCAGGCATTCAAAATCTCAGGAAAGGAAATAGGAGACATTTTTGGAGATACAATTGTTATTTACGAATAACCATTCAGAAATGTTTTTAAAAAGCAGGCAGTTATTTAAATTCCTTTGAGCATAATTATATGACTCGTATGACTAAATATGACTCGCATAAGGGATAATAAAAGGTGACATAAAATTATTTATAAGTACTTGAGAACATAATAAAGACAGCGAGAAAGAGAAGAATAGTGAACAGAGGAACAACGGATTGCAGCACTTCTACTCAATTACATGTTATGTTATTCACACCATCATAGAACTATTTTTATAAATGATACTGGAAAAATAATATGTCGTTCATTACATTGTATAAATGTCAATTATAATGAGTAAACATTTACACATACAAAATGTAAAAACTGATACAAATTATCAATATAATTTACTGCTTTTGGAAATAATACTCAGTATACAGTATAGTTTTTAAATTTTACTACAAGTTTATCTGTCTAACACACAGGACTTTATGGTGGCTATCATATCTTTGCTACTCGTTGTTCGCAGGAAATGAAAGACTTTACTGACCACTGACGAATAATTCAATTTAATACAGAAAATGTATAAAAAGATCTCTGCAGTACTGTTCGTATTCTTGACTTCCTTATTTCTTTTCACCTAGTTTTGTGGCATCACAGGGATGATATTTTCACACTGGTCATTACCGTATCTGTGTCAAATTTGTAACAACATGACTGTGTTTCAACAATGGTCTTATGATTTTGCAACAACATACTAGAGAAGTTAAAAATTGCTAGTTTGAGGCGATAAGTGATGCTTTACTGTGTTAGATACCTTACTGACTTATGTCCCCACATCCACTCATTCTAAACTAGAATGGATAAACAAAATACATCAGATACATATCCTTCCATATAACTACTGGTTTGGACGATTTGCGGTAGATTTAATGAGATGATCCTCAACCAACCTCTTGCCATTTGTAAAGAAGTTGTTAATACTCTTTCAAGGAAAGACAAGAGGATATAGCCATTTGATGAGCTTGATGCCCATCTTCCAGTTATACTCACATCTATTCATTGAAGAAACTCATTTGGCAAGGTTTTGGCTAACGGTATTTCCAGTGACAAAGTTGTCAAACAAAATTTCCTTCTCCAAGCTCAATTCGAATGTGTTCCCAAGCCAATAGACACAGAATATTATGATTTGAGCAACATCCAGCAGAATTCTTACTGGTGACAATGCCACAGACATTCCCATCATTTCGGAGTAGATAGACCCCTTATCTTCATAACTGGTCAAATTGTTTTCTAGACTATAATAACATATAAGTTCATTTGCTATTGCAGGGAAGGTCATTTTCAATCTGGTGGCGAATGTTTAAATATGAGGTATCAGAAGAAAATATTTTATACTATTGTGATTATTCTGACGTTTTCTTCTATTAACTACCCCATAGATCCAGTAATTTACTTATTACTTCTTATAGTAGGTGAATACAAATATTTATATGACATTATTGAGAATCGAACTAAAACTTTACACAAAAACACGCTCGTTAATAATTAAGAGGACGTTACACTGATAAATTACTGGCAGGCTTTTGAAGTGTTTCAACTTAATGATAAAAATGATATAGTAGATATACAATGTGGGTTTTCAATAGAATAATGTATTATATAGTAGCAGATCGAGAAAAGTTAAATACAAAATGGAAAGATTATTTCTAGATTTATATCACTGTTTTCGCCACACACTGATCTCAATTGAAACCGGAATATGTGGTGATGTGCAAAACTTCTGGGATTTTCTTCGAAAATAACGGCAAAAAAAAGAGTCCGTTATTGTGAACTAAATCCGAATAAGAGATATAATTCTCGCTATATATTATAGTTTTTCTTATGACAATCAATGCTGATATCGAAAATCGTTGGTTGCTACTACTTCTTGTTTCAATAGAGGGGTAGAGTAAGATACTCTGGCTGGCAACATGTTCTTGGAACTGTGATTTTATATCTAGAAGTTGCTCACCGCAATGCCTTAAATTCATTGCTTTATAGCGACCAAAATTAACCCAGGAAATTATATAAGATTTCTTGCACTTTGGGTTTCAGTAGTAGGTTAAAAGAGAAAGTGAAAATGCATTCAACATAGCACGCTGAATCATTTTCTTTTTATATGCGACTAGGTACTTATCACAGCTATCAGTTAAGATGGTCAGGTGAAACCGGAAATGGTTCATTAATGCTACTGTTTGATTGGAAGGTTTGAAGAAAGAGGCTGAATGTGACCTTAGAACAGAAAATCCACATTTTCTCTTTAAAAGAACAGAACAGAGCACTGCGAGTATCAGAATAATCGCTTATCTCTGTTACTTGCTGTTCTCTGTTCTACTACTTCGAGAGAGAGAGAGAGAAAGAGAGAGAGAGAGAGAGAGAGAGAGATGGGGGGTCCTATACATGCATAACATAGTTTGAATCTCTAATATATAATCCTATATGTTATCCGAAACAATGTTGTGATTCATATTTTTAAATATGATGGATTATAAGATAAAGGATGCATATTGAAATGTCTAAATTTCTATCTTTTATTTAAGTCCCATAAACATTAAACAATAAATCCAATATTTCAAGCGAATAATACTTATAACACTCAGACGACAGAAGAATGCGGAACTTTTTCCAATTGATTTATTGGGAACAAGGAAGAGCTTTCGCCCGATGCCCGGGAGAAATGTTACACGCTCTGACATTTGACACGATAAATTTCTCTTACGAACATGTTCTATGGAGAAGAAAAGGAGTTTGTCTCCGGAGACAGACAAGTAGGAAATAATACTTTTACTCAGGAATATTCTACAAGAAAGTTCGTTCTATTACTTTCGACAACATATAACTGAGAAAATATTTAAATAATCTTTCTTAAGAATGAATAAGAAAACAATATTCTTAAGGATTGGCGTTTTCTTGATATCTTTATTTTGAGAAACAATATACATCTATCTAGTCAAGGATGGCTTTTTGACCCGGTAAAATTTAATAGAAAACGTTTCATATAATATTTGAAGTTAACTTATTATGGTACGTCGCACACACTATAGTATACTGTATATGTGCAATTTGCAAATTTACCAACCAAATAAAATTTCTCTAGTTATACCACTTATTATATAGATTGCATTAACGTTCCTTAGTTTAACATACGGCTATTATTCAACGAAGCTAAGGAGATAGACATGAATAATTACTGAATTAATGAATAATAGGCATGAATTAGCCATGAAATAAGTGGGAGGAAATGAGAGGACCACAACAACACGCCCAAAGTTCACCATAAATGGATGAATTGTCTATATCTTTACATGGGGATATGCTTTTCTCTATCTGTATATTAATTTAATCTTATTCTATACTTCATTGTACTAAACCTAACATTTCCCCGTCTCTGCTAATTAACATTTGACATATTTGTCGATTAATACACCAATAAAATCAGATATTCTTGACTACCTCGTCGATCTATTGCCTCAAGAACCTTCTTAACCTCATTGTTCATCCCCTCAATCCTTTGACTTCACCGACTTATTGGCCGCGATATTTTGGTTTCTTCTAAGTTATAATCCACCTAATATTATCGACATTTGTGGAGCAATTTGTCTCATAATACGTTATAGCCTTTTCGTCGAATTCCGCCCTTTCCGAAGCTTTATCGATCACGTAAATAACAACTTTTCTGTGTGGGATGATATTTATGTGTTCTGCCTACAAGTTATTACTTGTAGCTAAGGTTTATTCAAGAACTGATATCATTTCTAGATAATCTGTTCATGTGCCTTTCAAATATTATTTGAATTTGTCTTCAGCTCAACTTCAGGGTCTACTTCAAGAAGGAAGAAAAAACTTCAACTTTTATCCATATTTGCTAACTGAAAGCTATGGACGTCTACGACTTCCAGTCATAAAACTGATCGCAATGTCATAATATACTTCAAAATATACCGGTAGAACCCACTTAAAATCCATAGAACAAACTCGCTATAGAATATATTGGCAAGTTGAAACTAATTCCAGCACCCTCAAAAATTTGATTTTGACAAGGGGGAAAAAGTTCAAATCCTACAGTATGTTAATGCTCTATTTATTATTTATAAAATAGCCAAAGTGAAAAAAATAGTAAAACTCTTCAAAATTAATTAGCGACTTCAGTCGACTTTGGTTTTTGTCATTTCACTTTGATTCGTAGGCGTATCTTGAGGGGAAAAGAAGTACTCAAATATACCGTTTAAATATTTTCTATAAATCTGATCTTCCTGTTTTAAGAACGGGTATTTCAACTAGTATATGACAAAACTGCATTTTCACGATAATCATAACTGTAAGACAACTGAGCTATGTGAAAAGAATTTTCAAACATTGTCTTCGACCTAGATTTTCTTGCTTTTATTAAGACGTGTATATTAAGCAAACGAAAGAGTTTCAGAATTATGTTAAAAATTTCAGACTCCCAGAAATTAGAGATAGAAACTGTATGCATATTCCTCATTAGAAATAAGTGGACCTAATCCTAGCATTTTCTAAGATTCCGCTTTTAACGAAGGGAGAGAAGCATTTAAACAATTATTTTATTCATACTGAAATCAGCGTTATCTATCAACATCATGGAAAATTAGAAATTAATAGTTTCGTTAGAAATTAATAGTTTAACATAATTGTCATTGTCTTTGGGTAGAGATTTTATCATGTTACTTTTCTTAAAAATTAGTAGCATTTTAAAAAATCCGCTTTTAAGGAGGGTACAATTCTTGCAATGCTTTTCTTTATATTGCACTTTTTTTAGAACATGATTAGTACAGCTTTAATCGATATTTTATCATCTTATTTTCATTAAATGTTGTATCGAATGGAATAATGGGGTCAAAATTTATATCAACAGCTTGCATATCTCTAAGGTCAGGCCAATGAAGATTTTTATGCTGCAAGGCTTTTGTTCTTCTTTTTGGGAGGGGAATTTCTTCTTTATGGGGAAAAGAATCAATTGCTTCAATTTTGCTCAATTTACGAAGCGCATTACAAGAGAAAGGGCCGATATTTTATTACAACCGACTGGCAATAGTGATCGGATCACGCTTGCGCAGTAACATCACTTGGTCTATTGGCTATCAAACAACCATAGTTTCGCCAGTCATCTGTTTGTTTTCGTGTATGCTGGAGCGTGTTAAAATGGCTGCGCGCATACACAATCCCGCCAGTTGCGAGGTCCGCTCTGTGATTAGATTTCTTCATGCCAAAGGACAAAGTACTGCTGAAATTCATAGAGAATTGTGTGCAGTGTACGGCGACAGTGTAATGAGTGAAAGAAAAGTATAGCAATGGTGTCGTGCATTTAAAGAAGGCCGTACAAATATCCACGATGAAGAGAAAAGTGGAAGACAAAGCATCCAGACTGACGATTTGGTGCAGCGAGTGAATGAAAAAGTTGAAGAAAATCGTCGCTTCACCATTACCAAGTGACTATAACCTCTTTCTGCACCTAAAAAAGTGGTTTTCATCTCAACGATTTGAAGAAACTGATGAATTCAAAACGGTAGTGTTGAAGTGGCTGAACTCCAAGGCGGCGAACTTCTATGCAGAGGTTATAAAAAAAACTTGTGCCATCGTACAGAAAGTGCTTGGAACATAATAGTGACTATATTGAAAAATAAAGTCGATATGTACTTGTTTTTACCCAATAAAACAATGTTGCTAAACTTACTTACCTGTTTCCAATTAAACGTCGGTCCTTTGTTTTGAAATGCGCCTCGTATACAACTGACATCGACGTTGACAGTCTCATTACGAAAGAAGCAGATCAATCGTTTGAGATGTTGATGAGAGTTTTGAACATAACACTTGAGTCGAGGATAGTCTTCATCAGTTCGCTTTGAATAAAATAAGCATCCTAAGCGGGGGAAGGAGGTTTAAATAAACCTTTCCAATATTTCTCGAATATACCTACTCTTCCTTTTCGAAAAACGGAAATTTCTACTATTAAATTAATAAATTAATGTAGAAATTTTCAGCATTTCCTTCAATCAGTGGGACAAATTTAAAATACAAATACGATGTGTGCCCTTGATATGTGAACTATACTATTCATCGTAGTTTACTATACTAGTCTTAAATGGTATACTTATGTTGAATTGCACGTTAATGCTACAAAGTAAATTGAGAATTTTTCAAGTATAAGTGAATTAAATTCTTTTATTAAATTATTTGTATACTGGGTGCTTTTGCTCCGAAATGGTAATGTTGTGAAAGTAGTGCGGGAATTTCGGATGTGATTTCGGTAGATTTTAATTTATTGCGGATTCCACTTTAAGCTGTAGGTTCAGATATTATAAAACATCGGTGTTGCACTGAGTCCTACACTAATTCATAAGCATGCTGGATAACTGTGTATTAGAATGAAGTAATACGACATTAGATGCTATTACTAATCTATAAATATAGGAGGTTGTTCACTATATATCCGGCCGTTTTCGATTCGGTGATGCCGACAGGCATATCATGCTGGAACGATTTATTCGCTGGCGGGTGCAGTGTTGTGTCTGATCATGCAGGTGCGTGAGTGTTATCAAATGGTGCCGAAAATCAACAGGTACTGGGAAAGTTATTTATGGCCCTTTTCCATCCTAAGGTTTCGTAGGTGCGCACTGGAAAACAGTGTCGAAAGAATGGGTTAATACTCGATTCGACTAGTGCGAAAGCTATTGTGGCCCGTTACACGTAACAGGCTATCATTGTGAATCAATTCACCCACGAAAACAACCAGGAGAAGGGCTGTAAGCAAAATGAAATCTGTAGTGCTAAGGGGAATTCATCAATTGGTGAGCCATGACAATCCCCCATCGCAGCGTGTTATGTGCTACAGATTCCACATCACACAGTTAAATGTGGAGAACACAATGTGTAAATGCCTCAGGTTGAAATGTTTGAAGCCGTGAAGGCCCGTGTACACAGCCTGCTAGCGTGTCACATTGCCGAAAGTAAGACGAACTGCAAGAAACTGCATAAAAATAACAGGTGAGTGATATTGACAGCAAGGAGTGCAGTAACTTTGTTCGTCAGTGCAGGGAAGGTTTCCCTCGTGGTTTAATGGTTGTTATGGGATTCGGATATGAGGGTAAGTTGCTGATAAGTAAGGTGGATAAAACGTGAAGTTGAATGTAATATACTTCCAAGAATCCATTGTGACACCTATGCATGGGAGAGTTATCTCATATTTGAGTGGAATGGACGGGAAGCAGATAATGATTCGTATGGACTAGGCATCATGTCATACCGCTAGACATCACTACGTTTTTATCAGGTAATAGAAGGGGAATTAGGAATTTGTGTCATTCCGTTTGAAGACATTCCCATGAAAAGGCCAAATGTCAGTCCAATGAAATTTTACCCAATTGGACTGTTGAAACAATCTCTTCAACATTGCCTACCGTCCACCTAGTATGGTGTATTGAAAGCATACAGGGACAAGTGGGACAGAAATCCCATTTATGTTTTGCGCAGGATCTTGCATCACTGAAACTGCAATGCCATGCGATACTCCACATTGTTGGGGGTCCAATATAACATGATCGGTGGTGGCATTGCGGAATCTTTTAAGGCGAGTACCCGACAATAACTTTTCATCTGAAATAAAGCAAACATTTTGTAATCGTTGGTTTTTGAAATTCAGTCGTGCACAATCCAATGTAAAGTAGAAAGCTATGCCTTTGATATTTCTTTCCTGATACGGTATCCAGTAAGGTAATTGGAGGGCTTACAGCACAAGGGAATCAAGTAACATTACTTAAGTTGTGAGATAAATAGACATACGTTTTACAAAGAACGCTTAGTTACATTTTTATTTTTTACATTAAGAATTATTCACAATATCTGGACACGATAAAATTCTATCTCGACATTTCATTCCGTTTTTGCTCTATAGAAACCAGTACTGAATGCGGAAGTAGTCTTAAAATACAATTTTTGATTTAGATACAATGATGCGGGCACTGATGGTATATTGAGTTGAGACCCCTAATCGACTGCAGAAAGTTGTTTTTCAGCTTTACTTTATACTTTTTGTTCTATGGTGATAAATGTTGAAACCGGATACTGTAAATTTGATTTTCATCAAACTTGAAAAGAATGTTAATGGAGAAAGGGGGATCTATTCTTCGTATGAAACGCATCTTGATATCTCTTATTGTACATGTTCCACACAAATCGGTATTGAGTTTGGAAGCAACAGTACCGAAGGCAAGTGTTCGGCATTGCCATGATATTTTACTTTTAAACGCTGAAAAGTTTGCAGAAAATTGCTTTGACGATAAACGTTGAAATCGGAAATGATTAATTCCTACCACTTCCGATTTGAATAGAGAGGTAAAAAGGAAAGATAAACCCTGGGGCGCTGAATAGATTGCAAATAAAACGTATTTCGAAATATATATTTACAGTTTTTACTCTGATACATGTCAACAGACGGAAATCGTTGTATAACCACGGTTTAGAAATTTATGAATAGCACAATTTGGAAGTGTTATACGAAAAGCAAACTTTATTTCCTTGCTCATTCAATGCTCCAATTTACAGTATAAAACGCTAGCCTCTGTTTCCAATCAAAACTGGATATTCGAAGTTCGTTTGTAGCGGATGACACGTAAAACCTTTCTCTTTTCTAAAGGCGTTCACCTATACTAGATTTGTGTGATGGACTTCATGGAGAAAGGAAAAATTTGTTATTAATACTAGTCAGATGGTATCACACAGATAACTCTCTAAAAGAGAAACAGCTTGTCGTGAGAATAGTGGTGGACAAAGATTACCACAAATGTTGACTCTGAACAACCAGAAAAATGTCACATTCAAATTTGGGCCAACTATGACGACCCACTTGTATACATGCGATAGTATATAGCACATCGCAAAAAGTGATGGTTTAGACAATGGAATCACTGAAAATTGTCGGATTGAAATAATGTAATTTAACGTTCCACGTTTATGCTCTTAAAACTAAATATGACGGACAATTAAAGAGAGGAAATCAAAAGGAAATTAAATTTTTATGTTCTGCTAACGGGAGTAGAACAGGAAGCGCATTCACCCGTGCAAGGACTTCAAAGTTAGCATTTTAATTGAGGATAAAGTATTGTATTCATATTTATTTGCAACATTATACTTACAGAAAATAACTTAGTTCCTTTCTTCATTAACTTTTGATGCCTCAATGGTAGACCGTTCATCACTGGTGCTTGGTATCACTGGTTCGATCCTCGCTTCCGCCAAGTTAACTAGATGATGGACAAACACCATGTGAGTGAGTTTTCTCCTGGCTCTCCCGTTTCAAGCCACTTTTTAATGCCACCATTACATTAATTTCTCATCATCACCGTCTCCTGTTGCCTAGCGGGCATAATCGTGGGATGTAAAACTGAATGATTTCATTTTACATTTACCTTTGTAACGGCTTTCAATGGCATTTATTAACTTCAGTTTCACACGCAATCTATTATCGACTCATAGTGATTGAATTATACATAATATATATTTTACTTATATATTTACTAATAAGACTCCCAATACATTAGAAAGACCATTATTTTTGTAAAATGTTTATTAAGTTCTTGAAGCAAAGAGTGAATGTTCTACTCGGGTCTAGAATTGTCCCTACTTAGTATTAATTATTTCCGTCCATTTTCTACATATTTCTTGCGGAGACTATTCGGAGTAAATGTTTTATGCTAGTAACATTTCATTCTTGACAATTGTAACACTTTAAAGACATAGGAGTAATTCTAAGTGTATTGAAAATATTCAAATAAACTAGAATGAAGATGACAAAACAAACGAAAATTATCAGAATAAATTATTGTTTTTAACAAACTGCAGCGTCAATCTTTTCTAAAAACAAAAAGGAAAAAGGTGAAGGGTGTGACATTTGGATTGATGACCATAGAGAAAGTAAAATACCCATCGAGCACACGCTAACCAACTACTTTACGAACTACTCTACGCCTCTATCCTGTTAGGCGTAGAAATCACTCACAGAAATTCCAGAACACTTAGCATATTTTGTGGCTTGTTTCTATTTGTTCCTTTGTTTACGTAAAAAAAGTATATATGCACAATTTCAATCGGATATATTGAAAACTAAGGTCGTGAAAATTTTTTGAAATATGCCTTAAGGAAATAAAAAAACGTCACGCCTCTGCGCCCACACTTGGAACCACCAAGTTGACCCTGCAGTTTTAAAACGCATTTGGGGTCCTTTTTGATCCATGCTTGATCTGTCCGATTAAAAAAAGAATTAAATACCTGTTACAGGACCTAAAGAACCGATCAAGGGCAACACTACTCAATAGAAACAAAAGTTACTATAAATCGTAAATGGGTTAATACGAATGATTAAAAAGTGCTTGTGTCACTGTATAGTAACTAACATTATGAGAGGTTTACATTGAATTTCTAATAACGCGTAAAACGACCTCTCTCTCTGCAAATTTCTCTGCGTGTTTGATACGTTTACCAAAATGAAACTTAGAATTTGTCTATGAATTTTTTTCATCTTTTTAATAATAACTTGGTTATTTCTTTATTTTTATTGAAATATTTTATTTGGAAATATGTATTTTCTCCTTCTGTATACAGGGCTTGCTCTCTAGTTCAACACCTATGTAGGCGGTCAACAAAGAAAAAAATGGGCTTTTCTCGGGACTAATTATAGAAAAGCTCAAACGTTGCCAGTACAATATCATAAGGTACAGTACAGGTATAAGGTACAAGTGTAAGGTATCAGTACATTTCCTCAAAATTCCCTAAACCTCTCCTCTAGCTTTCCGCTCGGGCCCACAAGCAAATTTGCATACCTACATTGAAATGTGAATAACACGATTATGACAGTTAGTATGAATATGATTTTTTAAAGTTAGCTTCCTCATATTACGTTCTTTTAATTATGTCCGTATGTGTTTTTACCTAAGGTAAGTACATGCGGCGCTATTGAAATAAATTGCTGAAAAATAAGATGTCTAAATATAGGCTAATATTCAACGTGTTTGTTATTATTACTAAAAATCTGATAACGCTGCAACAAAATGTTTCAAATAAAACTTCTTGCTTGTTTTATTGGCTTTAAAACGGTACACGTATTAATAGGTTTATAGGAATTGGAATGATGTCCAGAGAGTTCTTACTAAATGAGTGCAGGTTCGGGAAAGTTATCCTACCGGGCCAGCAAGGCGCACGCAATACCCAATCTTTCATACTGTCTACCTTCATGCGTCAATTTCAGTTTAAGATTTATGAAGTTTGTATATTCTAAGTGATTTGTGCAGTGCAAGTGAGATGTTTATATATATTAGTATGACTTTAGTATTCTAATTTGTTATCTTTAACTAGAAAGTAACCTTTTATTTACTTGCTCATTAGCAATTTAGATTTTTATCTTTCGAAGAATCTCCAGACAAGTTTACGTTAGGTTTAACTGCAAAATAGCATTTTTCAAGTGCAAGGAAACCATTAAAATGTTTAGTTACTAGGCTCACATGATTATTCGCAGTCTATTTTAAAAACTGTGTAAAATATGTTATTTAGTATGCCTGAATAAAAACCAAAATGTGTTTCATTTCAAGAAACTAAACTTCAATTTAAAGTACATATCTCTTTATAACTTATTATGATTATACATTTTCGAATTTGCAATATTACCATTTTTTGTCATTATCACTTACCATAATTAATAGCAGAAATTGGAAAGTAATGTTCCTAATTTTAATCTTGCATTTCCATGTCATTTTGATTAATGAAACTTAACTCAGTACAATATATTACATTGACAAGAATGTAGTAATTTCATATTGTTGCAAGCTATCTGAGCAACATTAATGTAAAAAAAACAAATTGATTTCATTTGTTTAATTTGTGGAAAAGAAACTTAACATAGACACTGTAGTTGTAAAAATGGTGTACTTGCTATCGGTGAAGCTAGTGTACAAAGAAAAGGCGATTGCACGAAAAGTTACGGAGGAAGAGTATTAAGAAAGTGTACAAAGATCTTATTCCAGAAGATCGTGTCATTTTTCATTACAAGTTACAGGAAAAAGAAAAACGAAACTTCAAATGAATTCCAGAAAGTTGAAAGTAAATTTGTAATAAATCGTGCTCTTGTATTTGCTGTAAGACCTAGATCGTTTCTGTCACCTATATAATATAGACAAGCCTTGCTCTAAACCTACATCGATTTTACGGACTACACTTCAAAACACTTCATAAATATAATTCATCAATCGGAGTGCGAGCACCTTACCATGAGGTCACAATCTACCTAACATCGATCATTAACTCTGGCTCCCCAGCTATTAACTCAGATGGATTTTTCAACACGTTTTTGATCATGTTGACGTAAATGTAAGAACGTCTTGATAGCAAAGGTACTTTTCGTACCATGGGAGGGATTCATTGTGTCACGCCAGGTATCTGTGTCTAAACTGAGATAGCAGTTAACACAATTCTAATTGAATCTTTTATTAACACTTCAAATATCCGAGAGTACTTACATCCAATGAAAAGAATGTAAGTCTTTCTTTAATGGACATTGTCATTGAAGACTTAAGAGAACTTCAACAAGTAATATCTCTTACGGACCAATCTTCACAATATATGTTTCCTCTCAACCTTATAGGGCATGTTGGATTGCAGTCGCAGCCAGGATGGAGTGTATTTATGACTACCATAATTAGAAATTCAAAAATGTCTAATCACATATTATAACTGTAATTGATCAAAGCAGAAAATGAAACCAGTTGTAGTGATTGATGGTTTTCTTATTTATTATGTTCCTTGTACTTACGGAAATGTTATTCTAAACTGTAGACATTATGCTAGGAGTTCACTGAATTACGACCACGTACCTAATAGTTAGTTAGTCCACATTTGCTAAGGAGATGGCCTGAACACGGCATGGCATGGATTCTGGTAGTTGCTGATGGTACGTTGATTAGACACCATATATTCCTGATGGTATCCCACGATGAGTCCACAGATGTTGATGCAGGAGTCATGGTGCGAAAAGCTCGTTCCGCAACATCCCACAAATAGTATATATTATTAAAATCCGGCGACTTAGGGGGTATATTCATACGCTGCATCTCCGTGAAATGATCCTTAAAGGAGCAGTTCGACCTAGAAATGCATTTTTTACAATGTATTTCCATTTGTAGAGTTGAAAATTCTAAAAGGAATGGTGTTTGTTTGATCGCGATACGTTCAGTCGTTAGCGAGTAACAGAGGAAGAAAGATTTTGTGATGACGTCATAGGTGGGCAAGAAGCGAGAGCAGGCTTACATACTTCACAGTGCCAAGCATTTCGTTTGTGAGAGGTGCGGTGGCACGTCCTAAGTGCGGTTTCCTTTTTCAGAACTGATTGCAAAGACTTACAAATATCATCTGCATGTAAAAAATGATATCTGATGGTGGGCTGTACAAACTTTTTTATAATATTATAAAACGTATCCTATAAAGCATGAGTTCAGTTTCAAAAAAAAAAAAAAAAAAACGAAACCAATATGTAAATAGATGGCGGACGAGATTGCTTCAACACCTAAGTACCTTTTCTTTAATCATTCTTCCAATTCTCAAACATAAGTATGTTCATTTTCACGTTTTGTTGCAATTTTTAACGCTGACCCTATAATTTTGTGGTTCAAGGTATGTACAGGAGCGTAACATATGAGGCAAAAATGAAATAACATCTGTAAAGTTTGCCAGAATACGAAAGACACTTCACCGGTTAAATTTCTTTTATTCTCATAGCTGTCCGCGGAACAACTCTCATCACCCGTTTCATCATCATTGTCACATGATAGAGAAATTAAACGATGGTTCAATGTCTTGAGGAACAGTCATCGTCACTGATTCCTTCTACAAGCCGGTATATTTCACTCCCTAATTCACATTGTATAGCTTATTTCTAAAGCAGTATCTTTAGAATCATAAGTGACATCGTCTCTATTACCCTCTAATGCCTCGTCTTGACTACAACCATCAATTGCGTCTTGTACGATATTTGTACGTTGGTAACTGGACATAGATCGGTGCTTGTTCAATGGCTCGGATTTTAAACCTTTCAATAATATACTTGGAACAGCATTGTTTCTCAGTTTGCGTGTAAATAATTCTCCTGGCATTAGCCAGAAGTGCATCTAGACGCTAAAAACTCAGGGGGGGGGAGTCAGAACCCAGACTATGATATGTATATCATGTTTACTAAAAACTTTTAAAAATATCTAAATAATAGCTTAAATCAATTTTGTCACTCAAAAACTGGGGTGCCTAGGCCCCCGGCCCCAGCCTAGATCCGCCACTGGCATTAACTTTTCTTTCAGTAAACTTGACTTCTCGAAGACCGGCTCTTCAAGATGTTTGGAACACGGGTGATTTTATTTGGTACATTTTTTTCCCATTGATTTTCTTGGGCCATAATTTATATCGATCTGATTATTTCTCATGACTTAGAAACGTAAGAAAAGATACTTTACGTCCTCAGCTTCAATTGTACAAGAATTACAACCGAAAACACAGCAGGTATTAGGCATTTCTACTTCATTTCACAGACACAGCACGCGCTGTACTAACACGTGTTTTCTACTTCACACCAGTGTTTCTTTCAGAAAAAAAAATCCGGGGGGGGGAAAGGGACACTTAGTATTCGGAGAGGCACATTATTTTTACACAGTATTATTATATTTATTACATTATAGACGTATTATTTTGGTCTCCTCCGGGGGAATCTCTCAGAGCTTCGGGAGACAGTGCCACCCTAAAAACATGTCTGGAAGAAACATTGTTTTGCACAACAAACGTAATTACTGCTCTCTACTCTTTTTTTATACTAATGCTATAGGAAAAACAACTAACAAAGACTTCCCTCAAGAATTCAACACACAGCAAGACTGCTAACAAATCCAAAACACAATCTATTAAATTCAATGCACTATTAAAGGTTTATCAGCTGCGTACAAGGGAGTGGTTGCTGACTCACATTGAGTTTCTCATTTATCCCACCAATGACGTCACGATTTACGATTCATCAAAAACAAATGCCTGTAGAAGCTGAACGAGACGGCCTATCAAGATATAAAAAAATACGGGTCTCTTATTTTTTGTTTCTCTTTCTATTGCACCAAACTTGTTTTTAAGTCGAACTGCTCCTTTAAGCCTAGTTTGGTGCAAGCAAGGGCAGTTCTGGCTTAGTAGCACCATACATTGTCATCCTGGAAAATGTTTCATTATACGGATACGTGATTCTCTAATACGTGCAAGTACACAACGGATGTCTCGCTGTAATCCATGGACAAGAACGGTCCCACTATATGCCAACAGAGGCATTCCCAAACCATACAGCCGCCCCAACCTGTCTGTACAGTACGCAACATGCACGTGGGATCCATAGTTTCGTGCCGTTGACGCCATACATGGACACATCCATCCAAGACATGTAACACAAACTGTGATTTATAGGACAAACACAATCTTTTTTGATTACCCATGGTCCAATTAGCGTGTTTCTACGCCCAAGCGTGACGATCTCTGCGGTGGCGAGTGATAAGGAGCAGGTGATGAGTATTTAGTCTGATGTGGAACTGCATGCGTGACAGTATACGCCGTGTTGTTGCATGAGATATTGATTATGTGCATCCATCATTGTATTGGTCACATAATTCCCAAACACTGATAGTTTCTTTTGGCTGTCATGAGCTGTTTGACGTCACGCTCGCCCCACGTTTTGAACTTCCGTTTGCCCCCGTAGTTCCTTCTCTTGGAGACCGTTACACCATTTACTTCCAACTCATTATACACCTTCACTATACAAGAAAAGGGCGTATCCGACAAATATTGTTGCCTGGGTTATTGACGCGCCTATTGCTCTGTTAGCCACAATCATGACATATTAAAATGCGGATAAATCTGCCCACCTCGCATTAACAGTGTGCTGTCTCCCAACATGTAAGTTCGAGTGTGATCTTTCTCTGTAATACTACCAGTTAAGGTCGTCATATAGTCAGCTTGGGTGCTGGCCACACTTTCTGGTGTGAAAGGATGGTTGCGATTCAGTGAGCACTCAGCGTATATTGTAAGCACATACGAAAGAAGCGTCACTGTCATTTTTGACGGTTCTCGTGAAGATGGAACATGTTAAAGAAAGCTTTGATAGCAGTACCAAGTTCTAAGCCTTTTTGCACCTTGTGATCTTGGTCTCGTTTCTCCCAGCTGTGAATAACCTTTCGACAACTATATGTAGAAATTAGGTTCTGATTGTTCCTGCCTGTGGGAACACTGTAATGGACTTTCTTCAATAATTCTCCTGCCTAGACGATGTTATCGATTTCACTGATGACGAGTTGAATAGTGTACCGTTTTGTTTTAACAAGATTGGATTGAAAGCTGAATTGACTTTTATCGGTCAACAACTAAATAGCGATTCTATAAAATGTACAGTAATATTGTAGAAAGTACACACAGAACTACAGGTGCATCATAGCAAATCTGAAACATTTACATGCATCAAATGGCGCGTTAATATGTATAAATTTCGTTTTCGTCACTGATGCGCAGCCTTTTCAATCCGAGAAAAAGGAACGAAAATAAAAACGGATCAATTTAGACATATAAATGCATATTGGTTTAAGATTACTCGATTGATGCAGATTTCTGCATCATTGTTTCTAATGCATTTCTTCTTGATGTGGGCGTCACCTGTTGTGTTTTGTTTGAAGCTAGTCTCCAGCACTTTCTGCGCATGCTCGAATAGTTTTCGTGTTGTTGTGGAGGGAATATGATTATTCTCTGCAGTGATTCTTTGTGTTTAAGTTGGTGTTGATAAGCTTTATTCTCTGCAGTGATTCATTGTGTGTAAGTTTGTGTTGATAAGCTGTAGTGAAGCTGTATTGCGGATTTAAATATGACCGAGGTAAGTATATGACCGATATTAATGTATTATGAGTCTTCTGGTTGTAATTTGTAATCTAAAATTTCTGATTATGATGGTGAGCTAGCGTCAGGTAGTGGAAGTATGTAGATATCAAGTTAAGATCAGTAGCGTTAACAAAACAATAAAACATGTCCTTCATCTGTGTATCATTTAATTATATATATATATATATATATATATATATATATATATATATATATATATATATAGAGAGAGAGAGAGAGAGAGAGAGAGAGAGAGAGAGAGATAGATAGATAGATAGGGATAGTCCAACAATCTAACGTTTTAACGCTCTTGGACTAGTTAAATAATGGCTAGGTTAGATGATTACGATTATGTTGCACCATAATTAAGGTTACTAGTGGCTTAGTGAAGATTGACCAGGCGGGCGGGCTCACAAAGAGTTCCGGCAATATACTTGGAGACTTTGATGTTTGTAATTTTTTCTTGGAAGAAATAATTCCCTTTCACGTACTTTATTTCGAACAAAATAAGACACTAAATAGTTGCTAGACAAGCTGACAAACACATACAAACGTGTATGTATATATATATATATATATATATATATATATATATATATATATATATATATATATATATATATATATATATATGTGTGTGTGTGTGTGTGTGTGTGTGTGTGTGTGTAACACTAAGGCTCCCATCCCAAATAAGTAAAATAAGTATTGTGTCTACGCTACTGAGGGTTACTAAGATTTAAAGAATACCAAGGAAAAATAGGGTTAAGTTTAGAGTTACCCCTCCGCTTTTTATAAAAATCAGGAAAATTTACAGGAGAAATAAGGTAAGATATGATAATTTGAAGTTTTTATTTGGTGTTTAGGAATGTAAGTTCGGCAGTAGAGTTATGTTTAATGCGAGAAAAGATATGTGAAAGTTAGTACTATTTACCGGATGCGGAAGCATTCGCGGAAGGTTTCAGCAACATGGTAGTTGTAAATATGGCGAATATGGCAAACAGATGTAACGGATGCGCAAAAATAATGAAGAAAACCTTTTAAATTTTTGTGAGGCCCACGGAGTACTGAAGTTACGTGAAATGTAACAATTTTTAATACTTTAAGCATTGTTTTTTGTATGTTGCAAAGTCCAAGGGCACCTTCAGACTGGAGGGGCAACTCTAAACTTAAGCCAAAATAATGAAATTAAAATGAACCTATGGAAACTGAGGATGGTTTGTAGGAAGGTTACCGCTTTGGCATGGGATTATGGGCAAGAAATGGCACGAACTATTACTACTGATGTCAACCGGCTCGGTGGGAGTGAGCCCGTTGGCTCGAGTAGGCTTGGTTGGGGTGAGCCTTAACTCACAAGAAACGGGCATGAACCTGTCATCCGGACATCCGAATCAAACCTAGTCCATTCGATAAATTTAACAAAGATACGCCATGTACAAAAGTTAGGTGCCTTGGGGAACGAAGTAAGTCCCTGGGGCCCATTAACCCTGTTAGTATAAAGAAAATCGCAGTGAAATAGCTATTGCGTCAACATTGTTCATTGGAAAGCCTCTTCAGCATGAAACAAGCTTTCCAGAGGTGCTATGTATTGCGGCCTATAACGTACTTGAACAGGAAAAATTGGTAGAATGTCGGGAAAATTCCCTCCAGAAATCCCTTTCATCAACTTTGGGCCCCGTCTGGAGTGGCCCCGGATTAAAGCACACAATCCAAATGTATGTCGAAAAATACTATGCGGGATAAGAAATGTGTGCACCAAGTTTTGTATTGATGGAATAGATATGTGGGAGAACCTAGTATAACAATACACACTTTCCCTTCAAACCTATTTCGTCTATCAACACAAAACTTGGTACACACATTTCTTATCCCCTACTTTCCGAGATACATTTGGATTGTGTGCCTTTACCCGTGGCCACTCCGGAGGGGTCCAAAGTTGATAAGTGGGATTTCTGAAGGAAATTTTCCCGACATTCTTCTAATTTTCCCTGTTCAAGTACGTTATGGGCCCCAATATATAGCACTCTGGAAAGCTTGTTTCATGCTAAAGAGAATGAGCTATAAGCTATGTCTTTCAAATGAACAGTGTTGATGCAATAGCTGTTTCACTGCGAGTCTACGATTTTCTTTATACTAACAGGGTTAATGGGCCCCAGAGACTTACTCTGTTGTACATGGCACCTTTTTTTTTTTTTTTTTTTTTTTTTTTGTGCATGAACATATCTTTGTTATGTTTATCGAATGGGCTAGGTTTGATTCGGATGTCCGGATTAAACGCTCATGTTCGTTCCTTGTCAGTTCGGTTCGAGCCGGCTCCGTTGGAATGAGCCATTAGTTTGTTCATTTGGGTTTAAAGGCCATAAAATTCTGTAAAATCTGAATTAGATTTGATGTTACGTTAATCAAACGATTGACTTTTTTTTTTTTTAATGAAAGGTATGAGAAAGATGATATGAACCGTTTTTAGCTTATTGTGGGTTCGGAAATAAAGTATTATTCTAAAGCTGAAACGAGCTGCGTTTTATAATAACTAAGTTTTGCAGTTTCTTACCTGACACATAGAATTTTTGTATTTGATTAAAGTTAAAAAAAAATACAGTAAAAAGTTTGTCGGATTCATGTTATTTAAAAACTACAAGGTGCATTTTGTACCATTTGGCAATTCTTTATTTTAGGTAAGGCAGTGACCTGTTCCTGCAGTTAAATTTGCAGTTACCAAGAACGAAAGACAGAAAACAAGTGCCCTGCGGAGCTCTAACTCGCTTTCACTCGCTAACGCTCGCTCAGCAGTACTACGTAGTTTAAGTTATCTTTGCCTTGCCCAAAGTAAAGGGTTACCTACTATTTTACTGCTCGACTATATTAATTCTTTGTCTGGGAAATTTACTACTTGAGGTGGTATCCCATCTTTGCTCTTGAGTTCAAAAAAAGGTACAGTAAAAATTAAGAGGACCACGAAGTCAGTGAACATCAATGGCCAGAACGAATGTAATATTTGTTAATTTATCATATAAAGAATATGGGTTCAGCTCGTACAGATCACTTAACAAAAGGAAATTTCAAACTTCAAAGTTTCTCACCACTTGCTCATAAGTGTATTGTGAATTAGAATGATGAGTCATTTAAAACCTCGAAAGATGAACATTGCTGATAAACGCTTCAAGTTCTAGTTCTTCCCCTCCAAAGTTGAGCAGCAAGAAAAAGAAATAAAGGATCCGCAGAAGGAACTTGTTTCTTGCACAAATCCACAAAGGAATGAACAAATATTTAGGTCAACTCACCTGCTCGTGATTCATTTCCAAGAATAATAATAAAAACACTTCACAAAAGAAAGGTATTTTATCGTATCAGTTCACTATCAACTCACGACGGCTGCTAGTGACTCATGCGACCAATTGACATAAAAGTACGTACGTATAATTTCGAAATTAATTTCAACGCTGAAACCAAATAGGCCTAGGTGCTGGTAGCTATGTTCTCATCTAAGATATCCAATGTATGCGTGAACTCTGGAGCGATGATAATAATAATAATAATAATAATATATAACATAGTAGTACTCAATACTCTCATTAGTTGAAGGGGGCGCGGTGCTCAGTGGTTGCCCTCCCCGCTGGTCTAGTATCTAGCAGGTGCGCCTTTGGTGTACGAGGTCCCGTGTTCGGTTCCCGGTGGGAGAGCCTTTGTGATTTAATTGTCCTCGATGTTTCTGAGTTCGTGTCCCTGTCGTTCTAGGCGATTAGAAAAAAATCAAGTAAACGAGTAAAGCAAGTAAAATAAGTAATAAGTAGTTCAAGTAAGTTACTGAGACACGTTCGGTGAGTCAGTTAATTTTAAAAAAAAGTGGTAGAGCGTTCACCTCCGGTGCTTGGGGTCGTCCCTGATTCGATCCCAGCTCGCGCCGTGTTTACTTTCTGGTGGACAAACACCATGCTTCAGGGGTTTCTCGGGGTTCTCCCGTTTTCTCCCACTTTATTCATTTCACCATTTCAGTCCTTTTCTATCATCACCGTCTCCTTTAGCCTAACCGGCATTATCGTGGGACGTAAAATTGAAAGATTTCGTTTCTTATTAGTTGAAAGTTGATTATTTTTAAAAAGACTTCATTTAGCTCGCATAAGTTGGTGCTCCTGCACCAAGGGCGCCGATCCTGGGGAGCTTTAGAGGCCTGGGGCACAAGTAGCTAAGTTCAAGTAGGTTCTTCTATTTCTACAGTACATGGTCATTCGTTTTTCCCTTCTACTAATGCGTAGGACGTGTTCCCCAAAAGTTACACGGAAATCGGCGCCCTTGCCCTGCACATACTAATAGTAGGATACCTACGGTCACGCGCGGTCACGTAAAAGTGATGTTTTGGCTAGAGTTTTGTGCTAAAAGCCCCGATTTCGTAAGTGATATTGAAATTAGTATTGACAAAACACAGGTACTATTCTAAACATTCGAATTCGCAGTTCAGTCTGTAATTTAAATGGCTTAATTTCTTTTAGTTATTTTAAAGTATTGGTTACGAAATTTCTTTCCGTATCTGTTACAAATAGAAGTAAATAACGAAGAATCAAATGATATATAACTATTTTTCGCAATCTAATAATGTAGGGATTCGACTTTTGGTTTAAAAAGTACTGAAATTGGTGGGTGGAAAGGTGAAAAAAAACATCTTTTTGGACAGTAGTTTGATGGACTGAGAACTATATTAATAACACTGTTTCACAAGGACCATATTTCTGAGATAACAATCTGTAATTCTGTAATAATTTACCACACTGAATTTAAATCTCAAATTAGAATTTCGCTATCAGGCATAGTTTTTTAGCAATACAGGGTGTTCCATAAGTACATGACACATTTTAAATATTAAAACTATTGACGGCATACATGCATACATGATGTGTACATATATATATATATATATATATATATATATATATATATATATATATGGAGACTACTCTGGCGTATCGGTAGAACCAAGAGTCACACCCACTACAAAACATAATATAAACCAGTAACATCTTAGTTACTGTTTCATTCTCAGAGAACTTTTTTTTTTTCAGAACATACATCATGTATTTATGTATTTAATAACATCCTGTATTACTGAAAAAGTAACCCTAATAGCGAAATTCTGATTTCAGATTTGTATTTAACACGGTGAATTACTATAGAATTACAGATTTGTATCCCAGAAATAATTTTTTTTTTATTTAGAACATTGTAATTATAGTACTTCCCACAAACACAATTTTCATATTTTTGTACCTAATTCTAAACGCCCAGATATTTGTCCGTTCTGAAAATACATCTTTAGTAATTAAACACTGAAAAATGTAAGTAAACAATTCTTTCAGATGATTTTAAAATGAAACTTTGTATCTCTATGTTCTCTGAATCTGTCGTATCGCTTTCTATATGCGTGTACTTTAGTATACTAGATCTAGAACTGAAAATGAAGAATGAATTAAACTGTATGTGAGTGATAACTAAGAGGGAATAAAAGTACAAAATAAAATTTGAGTTGGTAGCTTCCATTTTATTTCTCTATATATAGTTTTCTGTTTCCTATCGCTACATTTGCTATCGGTAAGATTTTTCTAACATTGACCCAATCTCTTTTATTTTACCAAAGATAAAATGGGGTTTTATCTTTAGTCGAGAGTAGCATGTTTTTGTATTAATGCGTTAATGCAAGTATTTAGCCTACCTTCTCTGCAATCTAAGATAGGAGGGAATCTTTTCATTTCTATACCTTGTTTCTGAATTATCCGTTTTGATGTCTTTTCTACTATGCTGTTAGATATTTTACTGGTAAACAAAATTTCATACATTATTGTAGATAATATAGAACGTAATTCTCATCAATGCACCCACCAATTTCAGTACTTTTTTCATCAAACATCCATTTCATACGTTAATACTGGTAAGAAGCGAGAAAGAACTGACGGATAACGATTAGAACTTAAAATTGTATGCTTATTTGGTAAGAATTTCTTGTTTGGGTTGAAAAGGTTCCTTTTGCTGGATTTAGTGGAACACCAAAAAGGCAGGGTGAGACGTCAGCTCAGTACGAGCGACCAAACGGCTCAAGCCAACTCGATTAGAGTGAGCCGTCGATTTGAAACTTATTTCTCTAAAGTTAAGATGTAAGAAACAACGCAAATAACTGAAACCAGATTTAGCTTATCCAAGGCGACCACTTTTTCCAACAATAAGATGGTATATATATGTATAAACAAACTGATTTCCAACATCCACACATAAACGTTGTTCAGTGGTATTTTTCAAAACATACGTCTATGTGATAATTCATTGAATGAATTTGTGACAATTTTCCACATGAACGCTGCATATATCAATGAAGAGTTATGGTTATAATCTGTTCTCTTTAATTTCAGAGGTAATGAATAAGTAATATTTGGATACACTGTGAAGAACCATGCCTGTAGTGAAATATGTGTGGAACATGAAGCAGTAACTTACAAAGCATTGTTGAGGCATATATATTTGAGGCATAGTTTGGAACCGCATTTTCAAATATCGTGCTTTTTAGGAAATTGTGGAAAGTGTTTTAAAAAGTATCATTCGTTTATTGTTCATTTGAATAGAAGTCACAAAGCATTTGTTCGGAAGCATGTGAACAACAAAGTAGGATTTAGGAGTAGAAACGAAGAATGTGCAACAACAAGCAGATATTCAGAGTCTGATGAGTGTAGGGAAGAAACAGTGAATAATGACCTTTCTTTGTGTACTGTTGATTATAAGTTTGCCATGATGATACTTAAGTTCCGTGAGCAAGGTAGACTGCCTTTAAGTACAACATGTGATTTGTTTGAGGAATTTGCAGATTTGCATGAAATATTTTTGTCAAACACCCTTACAAAGTATACAAGTGATATTTCACGTTTGGTAAATGAAGATAAAGCAGGGGACTTGGAGACACTGTTTAATCAGTATAATGGGTCGAATGAACTTAGAACTGTTCTTCAGAAATTTGATACAAAGCGTAAGCAGGAATCAATATTCACACAATTAGGGTTTGTAAAGCCGGTAAAGGTGAATGTTGGTGATGGTTGTGATTCATTAATATACATACCACTTCTTGACACCTTCAGAGAATTTATGAATCATGATGATGTTCTAGCACAAGTTCAACTTGTCCTGTCAAAAAACACTATTTCCCATTTTTGCGATGGTACAGTGTTTAAAAATCACCCCCTTTTTAGTGTTGATAAGTTTGCATTACAGATTATATTATACTGTGATGAGTTCGAGGTCTGTAATCCTTTAGGAAGTAGAAGAGGCTATCACAAACAATTTGCTGTTTACTGCAAAATAGGAAATTTAAATCCTACTCTAAATTCAAAGTTACAGTCGGTGTTTCTTTTGTTATTATGTAAAACTCAGGTACTGAAAAAACATGGATACAATGTTGTATTTTCAAAATTAATAGATGATCTGAAAGTACTCGAAAGTGTTGGGGTTAAATTCAAAGGTTCCAATGTTGTAGTAAGAAATACTGTCAGTATGGTCGTTGCAGATAACTTAGCTTCACACGGAATTGGAGGATTTACAGAAAGTTTCTCCGCTTTACGGATATGTAGATTTTGCATGGCAACATCACGAGACATACAAACATCATTTATGCACGATAATTTCGTTGTAAGGGACGAGATTTCATATGACGCACATGTGGCTAACGTGCAGATAAATCCTAGTATGCAGACGACGTATGGTGTGAAGAATGCATCTGTGCTTAAGCAGCTAACATTTGTTAATGTTACTGACTGTTTACCACCCGATATATTACACGATTTGTTTGAAGGGGTTGTGCCAGCCTTGCTGAAGATAATCCTAGTTAACATAATGGAAAACACCGGCTTGTCTTTGGAAGAAGTAAATTCACATATACGGAATTTCGAGTACCATGTCTTAGATCGAGCCAGTAAACCAGTACCTTTGGCGTCAACTTTTCCAAATTGCGCAATTAAGCAAACCGGCAGTGCTATGTGATGCTTTGTTAGACTGTTTTCTTTGATTTTTGGACATTTCATAGCAGAAGATACAGTTGTGCACGACCTTCTGGGGTTTCTGGTGGAATTCGTTCAGTTGGCAACATCTCCTGCTTTTGACATGGAGATGCTTTCATACATGCAAGTTTGTGCGCAGGACATGCTTTTTCATCTAAAAAAGCTTTTTTCTAATGTTAGAATAACACCAAAGATGCACTACCTTCTGCACTACCCTATGTTGATTATGAAATTTGGTCCTCTAGTACATTGTTCGACAATTCGTTTTGAAGCTAAGCATGCTGAGTTAAAAGGATGGGCTACACTATCCAAAAATAAGAGAAATTTGAGTTTCACAATGGCTTACAGGCATCAATTAAAACAGTGTTACTACTTTTCCTCAAAACTATATTTCCGTGATGAACCAATTGTGACCGATAAGGGAACTGTGTATGTTAAAAATATTGATCTAGAAGAGAAAGAAATATTACTTTCTATTGGATTTGTTCCTAATGACGAATGTTATGTTGTGCATTGTTCAATGTTAAAGTACAATGGGATATCATATTATGAAAACTGTGCAATTATAACGCACAATGACATCAATAGTATAAGGTTTGGCATCATAAGATCAATGTATATGTTTAGAGGTAAATATGTACTTGTGTGTAACATGACCAAAAACGAACTCTTTGATAAACGTTTTCAATGTTATACTGTAAATCAAACAGAAGTACTGACTGCAGTGTATTGTAACGAACTAAAGTTTCCATCAGCTCTCTCAACTTATATATATCCCATTACTGGAAGTAAATGTATTGTATTGAGATGTGTGTGTTTAAGGTCTTAAATTTGTATCGAAGAAAAAGAGGGGGGGATGAAGGATAAGTGATGATGGAAGAAATGTAATTTTAACACGAAATATAAAATATCTTCACACCTCAATTGGTATAGGCGAGGAGAGGAAAAATTTGTGTTTACACCACTCAGTGCGAAAGCACATTTATTTCAGATATGTATATTTTGTGCAGCTTACTTTATGATTTACTGGTAATTAGGACACGGGAATAAAATAATATTTAAACATAACTATTTATTACAACTATTAGGTAGATACTTTAAGCAATGGATCATATTTTACTGTAATTTGTATTTTAATGTTAAATGCAGAGTTAAATATATATAACTTTGTTGCGTATATATATGTGTAGGATTAAAATACTGAACAACATGGAGAGGGAAGAAAATCATACGCACTTTGGTATTCTGACAAAATATGTAAATATTAGACGAGGTGCGTAATAGGCCAGCATTTACAATTATTTTCGTACAACAGGAATCGTGCGGTACTTTACAAAGTAACAACGTTTTACATATTGTCGACTGAATCGATAAGCCTTTCCCCGAAGGAACTCTAGATCCTTTCTACCTTATATAAAAGAATAAATGCTCACTCCTGTTTCAACACATTGTACGCAAATAATTTTTTTAACGAATAGATCAGAGTAGCTGTAACAATACTAGAGCAGAAAGACAACTTTAATAGGCGTTTGATATATTGACATTAATTACAAACAGACTAGAACCCACTTTGCTTATTATACCAGATAAAATGCATTTCTAGTCTGTAATCTAGTTTAATATATATATATATATATATATATATATATATATATATATATATATATATATATATATAGGTTAGAAGGTATCACATAACATTCAACGAAAAGAAGAAGATTGTATCATGCGATGGAACAACTAAAAACCTACTGAAAGCGGTGAAGGAAGCGTTTTTGCAATCCAATCAGCTTGACCTTCAGTACTGGGATGCTGAGTTTGAAGATTGGGTGGACGTCGATTCGGAAGAAATACCGAAGGAAACTAAAAAGCTGAAAGTGGTTTCTGTTGTAAGGTAAGATACATATATTTTCATATGGAACTCTTCAAAAGTATGTAGTGATTTTCTTACAATTTTCATGTTTTTTTAATTTTTATTATGACCACCAAATGCACTTGCAGGTCACTTGTGCAAATGGACTTAAAAAGTTTTCATGCACTATAGTATTCCACTAGTTTCTTTGTTTTGACTTAAGAATTGTTCTCTTTTATGTAATTCATTAACTGCATTCTTCTTCCACCTATTCTCTATCACATCCTTAATAAGGTATTTCAAAGTCCTAAAGCCGCTTTACATCTACTTTCCCTAACATTCACATTTCTGCTTCGTAGAATATAAAACTCCGTAAGAAGTATTTGATAAGTCTCTTTAGTTACTCTTTGTTTAATGGCCCACAAAATATACTTTCCTTCATAAAGGTTTCTTTCGCCTTCTTATCCTTGCCTTTATTTCCGTCTCACACTTTAAACCATGAGTAATAATGCTACCTACACACTTAGCAGCGGCAAATTGTTCAACTTTCTCCCTCGAGCTTCTGCAATTATTATAGTTCTCTTCGTTCCAATCACCCTTGCTTTTGTCTTTCTAACGTTTTCATCCCATTTTCCCTACAGATTTAAAGCAACTTCTCTAACATTCTGTTAATTTTTATTTCCGATTCCGACACTATAGCCGAATATATTTATCATTTTTGCCTATTACGGAAATACGCCTTCACCAGAAAGGGCTCCCCTAACTATTTCTTTTAAATATATATCTGGAATAACGTTGAATTGAAACATGCTTAGGCCATAGATGGTGTAACTGCTGTTAAGATAATTATTCTTAGTTCCTAATTATAAAATCCTTACCTACTATATATCTTTGTATTTTAAGCATTCGAGGAAATGATGTAATTTCTGAAAACAATTATACGCTTTCAGAAATGAGAATCAACAACTTGTGCAAGAAGCAAAAGAGCTCAAGGAGAGTACCAAAGTTGACCCGTACCGAGGATGTGCTTTCATAAATGAGAGTCAAAAAGAGGATGAAGTTGAAAGGCCCAAGGAGAGCACTACAATTGACCGAGACAGTAAATCGTACGTGGAAATGGATGCTGATCATACTGACGAGAGTTCTGATGCACCTTCAGATCTATCTAGGTAAGTGTTTTACCAATATTAACATCACATCCTCATGAGATTGCATGTTAATCGTTGTCATATTGCAACTTTTGGGCAACGATACAAGAGTAGGATTACTAACTTACAAATTGTTTCTAGCAGTTCTTCTGAATAATCTAAGAAGAGAAAACACATCAAGGAGTAAATCGCACCCCGATATGTTTCCTCTTCTTAGATTATTAAATATTTTCTTTTGTTATTAGTTGTTAGACAAAGACAAATGTACTTTAGATATGTATTGATCAATATGCACAGAGATGGATAATATCTGCAATAAAAGTATCACTGTTATGGAGAGGACTTCTAAGTACGCGGAAAATGTCCTGTTCTCGCACATCTGGTCTTGGTGTTGGTCTTGCATTGCGAATCTTTGTCTGTGACTCGATTTCGCACAATCTAGTTTTGTCTTGTGTACCGTAGTCTTGGGTTTGGTCTCGCCTCTGTGACTCATGATTGAGGTAAACGTGGCTCAAACATTTCTTTCCTCTATAGACCAAAACTACGCTGTTTTCCTTTCTTGTTCATTAGACATTTTTCTCGTATTTGGCAATTCTTTACACGACGATGATATTGTTTTTTTTTTTTTAAACCCCGATTTCTCCTGCCTTGGCCAATTACTGAGAACTTACTTTTTCTTTTTATTTTCTCTCTTTTCGGCTGTTCAATCCTCAGCAGGTTTAGGTGAGGCAACTTTTTACATGGTAACTTATTTAAATCATGCCCTTTTGATTTATTGTTTATTTATTCTTTCATTTATTTGTATTTTATTGCAAAACAAGAAACACTAAAAAGAAAAAAAGTTTCTGGGAGTTTCTTATTTGAGGAAGTTTTTGAACACTATAACTTCATAAGTGTTATACATTTTTTGTACAAACACTGCTATACATTGCTTTGCTGTTATTCTGTATTACACCCAATTTGCTTTTTAGGTCCCTTACTAAGATATGGCCAGTCAATTTTCCTCTACCGAAATTTCGTCCAGATATTCAAATGTATTTGGATTCTGGTAGTCCAGAAAAAGGAGAACTTCTGCCACACAAATTTAGGAGAAGCATTGTGAATACACTGTTCGATGTTATGCTACAGTACACTGTGTAAGTATTTGTTAAATTTATATACACTGTGATCTATGCAACTATTTGTCAGACTTTTAGGAGAGAAAATTAGCATTTGATTTTTTTTTAAATGTAGTTGTGGCTATTAATTGAGTGTAAACCATCAGTTGTTACTAGTTATGTGTGAGTCTTGCCGTATTTACAATAACTGTTTCGATTTTCAAAATAACTGTTTCCTGCTGGTTCAATGTAATCTTGATAACTAAGGATCAGATTTTGAAGTGCACATTTATGATCGGAAAAAGGGAAAGAAATGCACTGAAAAAGTATTCAAAAGGTTTTAAAATGAAGTGCGAGAGAAAATAATTTTTATAAGCTTTTTTTTTCAACTATGACACGACTGTATAAACAACAATAGTTCTGGCTAAGAGAGCTACATTCTGCAGAAGTTTGCGTTTTCTTCTACCGTTTTCGAAGCTGAAAGAGAATTGCCGCTCTTGACTCTTGTGCAGAACAAAATTGCTATTGGCACTGAAGAAAACAAAAGTCAAAGTCAAAATTTGCAATTCTGAAGTTCGACGGCCAATTTTTCTATCATTTTTCATTGCTATTTCAAACCTTGCAATATATGGCCTAATGTTGCCACTGAATTTAAAATTTTCTAGCTTTTGTTACAAAGTAAGACATGAAATTTAACGTAGCTGCTCAAATAGAGAATTTATTCTTCATGACTATTAAAAATAAGTGCCGCTCTTGCTGATAGTCTACTCTATTATTTCTTCTTTTAGGATTCCAACGAGCTCTCAGTATGGAGACGTTGCAAGGTCACTTATAACTAAGTATCCCAAGCTAGCAGATCAGCCACCTACAGTAGCAGGAGATGGAGGACCAAGGTGGAAACCTTATGTGAGTACTGTAGTTAATAGTACTCTCAAGTGATTATCTGTTTCAAATGTACAAGGTAAAATGTAATCGTATGATGAAAGTATTAACCTGTTATGTAGGGTTAATTACAGACTAAGTGTTTACACCACAAAAAGAAGTTGTTCTGAGGACTAAGGATAGAAATGAAGAAATAAAGGTTGGAAAGGATAAAAATTCAGTACTTTACCATTAACACTAATGTGTAAATGTAGTCAGTGAGTCACGTCGTCAATCGCAAGGTGCCTTGATTGCTACATTAAGGTATCCTTTTCAGGGGTAATATTTACGTTTTATCCCTTTTTAACTTATTTTTTTAACTTCTGTCTGTCTGCTGACTTGTGGATTACTGCTTTTTGCGTTGGAAAGAACTAGTCAGTTTTTTAAATGGATGTTTCCTAGTAAAGGTTAGTATCTATACTACATTATTATGTTTTCCTCGCTGCGAATGCAAATTTTTGATCATAAATGAATTAGTTATTAATATGGTATTATCTAAGACAGATTGTTCAACACACTTTTCAGTACAACTCTTGTATTGCTTAACACAAGATAGATTTATGTAAATACTTTTACACTTTTTCGAGAGTGTTTCGTCAAGGAGTGAATCTAGGATCACTCTCACCTTACCTACGCAAGCGCAACCTTACACTACGCGGTGTTCTCATATTTCTGAGATCCCCACGAGTACATTCGTGATATTACATTGTTATTTCGTGTACTTTTTAGAGTGCAATCTATTTTCAACTTTAAAAAATTGATCGTTAATATTCTATTTTCTTTTTTTCAGTTAAGTTGGACGTACAGACTTTCAAACAAGTTTAGAAATGAACGAACGCGAGTTTCTGAGTTCAAAAGAGTTACATACCGAAGAAGAAGCCACCGAAGAAGAAGCGCGTTGAATTTCATTCCATAACAAGTGATTGTCCTCAACCTGGGGAAGACTCTGTCAGCCTACAGCGTCATAAAGTCATGCTGAAGGATGAATGGAAAAAGGTAATATAGGTCGTTTTCATATTTTCATTCTTTTTTTTTATACTTGTTCATTGATTTATTTAAATTTATATTGAAGAAGAGTGAAGTTCGTTATTTAATAAGTGAGTTTCGTAAAAAATATATCCAGTATGCAAGTACATGTAAGTAAGTAAATCTTTACATGTACTAAGGGAATGCTATGCATTTAAAACTGCGATTTTCCGTAGGAATTACTAGCAATACATAATTCAACAATGTTCGAAATATTCCACCATTACATGTTTGCTTGCATTGCATCAGCTCAGCCTGTAACAATTTACTGTAATTTTAAATTACATATTGAGTGCTCGTAAGTAAGACCTTCTTACATGTTACAATTAATAATGTGCTACAGAAGGCAAAAGAAACCTACACTAAGATTACGATGTCATTAGTCATTGTATTTTCGTGCATATAACACTATCACGTCTCTTTCTTTCTTTCTTTCTTTCTTTCTTTCTTTCTTTCTTTTTTCAGAAAGAAACATATTTAATCATGGTTGTGTCAATTTATTTAATTATTTCTGTGCCCAAACATCACACACGGCTTGTTCCTTCATATTATGTTTGCCAATAATATTGTAGCAATATGGCTATTTAACTTTACCTAATGTGAACACGCTAGTGTGTTTGACATTCTATAAAATTATTATACTGAATCTTGCTAAACATGTAGTGGAAATTTTAATAATTATGGTGCTCCTCATGTACAAATACAGAACAGAGTTCCTTCGTGGCTAAGCGGTTAGCGTAAGGCGCCTTTGGCGTGAGAAATCCGGGTTCAATTCCCGGCGGGAGCTCATGTGCTTCCGAACCCATGTTAATCAGTAGGTCCCGTCTCATATAGCCACGCTGCTGAAAGTGATATTAAACTCAAAAACAATTCAACTCAAATCTAGAACATCTTCAAACGACGGAACTACTAAGATGACTGAAAAATTATTTTTACTATGTATCCTTTCCTTTATTCATGATAATAGCAAATATCTTACAAACTTACGGGTTGACGTCTTTGGCTACAGGATGCTGTATAACAGTTCTTGTTCGCATCATTTTCTTGTCTTCTTCATAACCCGTACACTTAGTTTTTTTTTTCTTTTTAAGCAAGTTAATAGAGATGACGCTAAAGTAGAACATCTGATGAAGTTGACCTACAGCGAGAGACGCACAATAGTAAAATCGAATAGGCCAAGGCAAGATGTTTTACAGCGGTTGAGAGAAGATTTTCCTCCTCTCTTCAGTTCACAGGGAGTAAGTTGACATGTTTTCTGTATTTTTTATCAGTTTCCACTAGAATACAATATTTCCTCTTCATACCTTTTAAAGACTAGTAAAAGGTCTAGAAATTTATATGCAAGTGTTTATGTTAGTAATTTGAAAAGAAACATCAAAAATATTTTATATCAAAAATATTTTATCTGATATTTAAGGCACAAATGATTTATTATATTCCATCTGTAAATTCATTTTATACGGATTACCTTATTTTAAACGAAATACATAACTCGTATGACTGGGATTGGGAGCAGGGTTCTGTGATCCAACTCTTGAAAACTAGTTAGTTTCGGGAGGGCAAAATTCTATTCTAGGTGTCCTGGTAGAGTGTCCTACTCACCCGCTATTACTTAAGTATGGTTCGGAACAAAAAGTTCTCTCTCATGTATAGCCTCTGCTAAATGAGAGGTTAAACTCCAACGAAACTAAACGAGAAAGTATGGATATTAATAAAATCTCACTGTTTTCATAATTTCATATTTAATATTATTAAGTTATGCTGGTTACATGTAATTTATTTATTTATTTATTTTAGATCATGTTGGAAGGGTACCTCATACTTCACGTACCAGTTGACGACATTGTCGTAGCGTTTTTCAGATCGTCTGGTCCAAAAATTATGACGATGCTTCAAGAATCACAAGGAGAGAAAGCAAAAAGTATATTGAGGGAGTATGAGAGGAGTAGCAGTGTTCCAATGTACAAGAATGGCATTATCGTTGTATTAGGTCTATCGATTCTGCTTGGTGGAGAATCATCTATAGTTCTACCCTGTGATGTTTAGGTATGTTATTCCTTCCCACATCCCCTTCGTGAGTTGTACTTTAACAACATTCACCTTTATATTTGATTAATAAACATGGTTGTGAGCTACCGGGAAAACTATAAAAACCTGAAAAAGTGAGATAATTTAAAATTTCTGAAAAATCTGGGAATAGTTAGGAAATTCTGCTATCAGTTAGGGCAGTTTTTCGATTCAAGGGTTCACCGTGTATCAAAATTTACAAATGATACTTTAACAGATAATCCTGCACATAGTAGGCCTACTGAATAAGACATTTTTCAGAGTCCTCCTGATTTAGATGAGTTTATTCTAAGAAGTAACTAAGCTGAGCTTTTGCAGTCTGTACAGGGTGTTATGATTCCTTTTCAATGACGTACAACTGGACGTAACTCGTCTATGTTTTCGAAAGTGCAATCGCCATGGTTAGAACAAAGGAAACCCAGTATATGTAAATACAAAGCGGTGCACGGTAATTGATCCGATTTCGTGGATCATGCCATAAGCCCACTTCGTTTCTTTCCTTTTCTTATATCTTCTTTTCCCTCTCTGTTTGAAAAAGAGCTGTGCTTGCGTAAGCGTACGCTATCTTATTTTGCGAGCGTTTTGTGTCATCTCTTACGTAAGTATGTTTTAAACTATATATATGTGTATAGTTGAAACAAATAATAACCAGTATGGGTAAATACAAATAAGGTTAAAAACATACTTACATGACACTTACAAAATAACATTGCGGAACCATCTTCGGAGAAAAAAAAATAGTTGAGAAAATTAATGAAAAGAAAGAAAGTTGAACCAACGCCATGAAAATAATAAAATTCCTTTCGGCAGCATTTTTTTTTTAAAATAATTTTCTTGTCATTTCTGGGGTACAGAGGGAAAAATCAGGGAATCTCAGGAATGTTTATAGCTCGCCACACTGAATACAGTACTGAAACTCAGATTATTAATATATTTAAAACTTCTGTTGATATGGAAAGTGAAGCAGTATATTATACTGACTATCATATAGTTGATTTTGTTCCGACCAGTCTTCGATTCCATTCAGGTACAAATCTTACTAGCTATATTGATCCGTCTCCTTTAGCCTAACCGGCACAACCGTGGGACGTAAACCTTAAAGATTTCATTTTTTTTAGCTATATTGACAATTCTTATTATTTATCAATTTCTTATGCCCTATATAAGATTCGTGACTGATGATAAATTTGTAGTATTGATGCAAGTATTTAATGTTAACGTTAACTTGTAGAGGATTTGATCAGTACCTACTTTCTTACGTGTTTATTTGGGGAATTAAAATTCCTTGTACCGTCTAATGACTTATTATTAAATCTAAGATAGGCTTTGGACTTATATCTAAAATTTTACTTCAGGTGTTTAAACTAAAATTGAGTATATATTACCTCCCCCTTAAATATTTATCTTAAAAATATTGTTCGTTTTTCTTATTCCGAGTGTCTACTGAAAACTATTTCTCTCCCGTTTACAATTATTCTTTGTCAATGCTTTTGAAGAAACTTATTCCACTGATATTTTTGTCGCTGACAGAAAAGCGAGAATCAGCACGGCTCAGTAGTAATTTGAAACTGAATTAGTTATTCGTTTTCATGATTATTGATTTTAAATTTGATATTGTAATTATGTTCAACTGTCCAAGAAATGAAAAACGAAATCCCGAATTTATGCATTATGGTACTGTGTAGACTGAAATTCATTTTATAAGAGTAAAAAATGCTGACCGACCGGGGATCGAACCCAAATTCTCAGCCTCCCGTGCTGATGTCTTATCCATTATGCTACCGGTCCAACCATTATCCAGACACTTAATCTTACACTGTCTGCAGTTTGTCTCTTAAAAAATTAATTTGGCGTGAGTTGGCATGCAGGTGACGTATTGTACTAGATGGTAGGAGCATGGCAGTATAAAAATGGAAGAATAGTGCCTGGCTGGCGGTTGATCTGGTTGCCTATATGTGTAAGACATCAGCATATAAAGCTCAGAAAGTGATGCTCCAGGTTCGATCCCCGGTCGTTCCGCAGTTTTTCACTCATGTAATAAAAATGTTCAACTATTTTTAACAAAATAAGTTTGTAAAGTTATATTGATAAATGAGAAATAAATTTCTTGGTAGTAATCTGTTAAATATTAAGTTGAGCTTTATACTATTTTCTTTCTAATATTTTTGTTTTATGATTTGCATGTTCTTAACTTTAGTTCTTTACCGCAGGTTGTACCTGGTGAGGCTCAGATAATTAGTGAACACCAAGATGTCTGGAGGGAACAATCCTTCAATATATATGTTGAAGGAGAATTAATTTGCAATGTGGAAGACAGACAGCCATTTCCGCAATGATCTGCAGCGCATATATTTTCGATATTCAATACGGGAAAACAAGTAGAAGATTGATGGAATTTCTGCAGTTATTTGTATTGAAATCTCCACCGAAAATTCCTGCATCGAAAACTGCAATGAAAATGGCAAAACTGCTCTTGTAGAGCAACCTGTAAAAGAAAAATCTATGTACAATAAATTGAGCTCTTTTCCTTTTTTGACTTGTAAGATATATTATTTGAAGGCCTTATGTTTGGATTTTTTTTTCTCATAATTGTTGGGACGTAGTTTAGATGGGTCTCATAAATTGAGTGGCCTAAATTGTATGTTGCACATTAGATATACAGGGTTGTCAAGGATGTGAAAACGATGGAATAAATTTAAAACCCTACCAAAACTATGAAATTGAGATTTATTGATGTTGTGATGCATGACAGATTGAAAATATTCCACTTTACATGAGAGCCTCTGCGACCATTTTGGAAGGTATCATACTGGATTTTAATTAATTCAGTGAAATGGGAACTTTACGATCCGATACTATTGTTGAAATAGGGTGTGATTTCGTAACGATAGTATGGTAGTTTCCTCTCTGCTTGTTTGCATCCTGAACGAAATTATGATCATAAATTTAGAATGACAAGTTTTTGTATATGCTTTAGACCTATGTGATCAAAATTTCGTTAACAAAGAATATAGAAAACAATCTTATTAATGTCTTTAAAAATCAAACTTTATTTCAAAAATAGTAGCGTAATGTAAAGTCCATATTTCACTGAATTAACTCAAATCCAGTATGGCAACTTCCAGAATGGCCGTAGAGGCTCTTATGTAATAGGGAATATTTGCACCCTGTCCTGCATCACACTGAAAAGCCTCGATTACATGTTTTGATTAGTGTTCTAAATTTATTTCATCGTTTCTACACCCTTGAAAGTCCTGTATATCGTAAGGGTTATGCAACCAGTAATACAATCCACTGTTTCAATTAATGCATGCATATGCTTCAGTAGGAAACAAAAAATGCATAACATTTTGAGATTTCAGCAAAACGTTTAGGTGCATAATGATTTTTATGCACACAAGTGCATCAATTAACACAGCTTTTATTATGCATTTAGCTGCATCCTTAAAAATTATGCATCTAAACGTTTTGCTGGAGTCACAAAAGTTATTCATTTTTTTGTGTCACCTAACGCGTCTGTGGTTCTGTGTGTAGAATATTTGATTGAACTTTTTATATTCAGTACTAGCAGCGTTCACCCCGCTTCGCTGCGGTCACCCCGGAACGCAATAAACTTTGTTACTTAGATAATTTTTACTTTTTCGCTTTCAAATTGCAGTAAATGTTAAAATTATAGCGCCTGTCATTTATGTTAACCCGCCGAGTCACATGGTCATGCGGGTTGCATATAAATACGTTTATTTTTACCTATGATGAACTAATAACAAAGGATTTGTACGTATGGACACTTGAATGGTCAATTATCTCAAGACACTGGTAATTAAAAATTAAAGTGATATGATAAAAACCATCTAGGGTCCAAATCATAATAACCCCCCAAAAATGAAAGAAATTGGTTCAGCCGTATTAGCGTGATGAGTTCACAAAGGATTTGTGCGTTCTCTTTTATATATATAGATGTTTTGGGTGGGTGGTTCGTGGTGATGATGTTACAGTACAAGGTACATTATTTTGCATTGTTAAACACCTACCAATTGTTACCAGTCCAGGGCATGACGGGTCCATAGGTAGTGGATAATGGAACTGCCTGATCTAAGTTAGGAATAATTTCTCGAACCAAAATTGGCCATGTTAATTAGTAATGTGGTCATATTAATTAATGTTAATTAGTAAGCAATAAAAAGTAATAAAATATAGTAACCACAATTTGTAATAACCATTATAAGTAAAATATTAACTTATGTGCATATCAATACTGTATATACATGTACACACATTTTAAAGCAAAGAGTTCCGTTTAGTTCCGTTTGTAATACTTTCCTGGGAAACTAGAAGGATAAAAGTGCTGTTACTTTATTAAATTCTCCGAAAGTATCTCACTTGTATTGTTAAATAGGATAAAGAAATATTTTCTCCTCGTAATTCTAGATATTGCAACCTATAGAAAATAGTATTTTTCAAGATAAATTATATTTAGACACCAAGGAAGGGGAGAGTTGGCCGGTTGAATCCAGTTGAAACAAATTTATCAGTTTCAGTTCGTCATTGCGTGTGTTGTATTGTTACAAGCGTTTACTGTTTTTTACTGTTTAATGATTAGCTGATAAGAGTAGATTTATTACAGTGTTTCTGTGTGTCCCTTCATTAGAATTGATTATTAGAGTTTTTTTATGTAGTGTAACCTTACATTTTATATCGCTTCAAAATGGGAGGTCTCAAACTTCGCGTCGTCGAGAAACGCGAATGAGAGTGAAAAGAGCGTTATTTTGTGTACCTTGTGAATTAAAAGATGTTGTTCTGCCTACGTTTGGTGACGTGATGCGTTATTATCGCTATTTGCGCAGAGAAATGGACGAAGGACCAAGTAAGTGATCGTTAAAGGTAAATAAGGTAGCAAAATCAATAGCTTACAGACTCATACTGATATGGACCAGTTGAGAGAAAGAAAAGTCACTTTATCGTAAAGGAGATCGAGCGCATCTTCGTAAAAAAATCATATACGATGCAAATAACACGTTATTTGACATTGCAGCATGCAAGTGTGCTTCCTTCGAGAACTGCAGATCTCTAATTGATAAGTTCCGAAGCTTGAATGGGCTTTTCTCGAAGATCAGAGAAGTGTGAGGCAAATGATCATCGGCCAAGTAGATTATAAAATCAGTGTCTTGCTCCCAAAAACCCAAGCAAGAAGAGAACAAATAGCTACAATAGAAGGGAAATTCAAAATAAGTGCAACATATTTTCACGAGGGTGGCTCTTCAGGAATTATGGCAAGAGGAACGGAAGCTCTATCATCTTCTGAAGATTTATCCGGTGAAAGGATCGAATCTGACAGTACATCTGCGTCAGATTGTGAGTCAAAATCTTCAAAGAAATATCAACGTCAAACACGAATGTCTCTCCCTTGCACCGCTTCCGCTGCTTATCGAACTGGGACTTCAACACGTGAAGTACCATTAATAGCTTCATCTGTTTTAAAAGACATTTAATACTGAACTGGAGACAGCAGCATGCTTGTTATAGAGAAATACAATGTTACTAGAGAAAAAAATAGGCAAATCTTCTCAAGAAGGAGAAATTCTTAAGGGACGAAAGATCAAAAGGATACATTTTGATGGTCGAAAGGACAAAACATTGTATCTGTAGAAGAAGGGTGAAAAATACTATTGGGGTGAAAAATATGAAGAGCATGTAACTATTCTGGACTTACCGGGATCACGTTATTTAGGGCACGTTACCCCTGAGTCAGGGTAGGGAAGTGAAATAGCCAAATTACTGATGAAGTTTTTAGAAAACAGTGAATTTGATATGTCCTAATTGGTGGCTGTTGGGTGCGACGGAATAGCAGTAAATACTTAAAGAATGAATGGTGTTGTAGCGTGTGTCGAAAAGACCTTAAATAAAGAAGTTCAGCACTTTGTTTGCCTGCTGCATACAAACGAATTACCGTTAAAACATCTTATGAACATCATGGATGGTGTAGCAATAGGAGCAAACACCTTCCCGGGACCCATAGGTGCCCAGATAGGAGACTGTGAAAAGAAAAAAATGTGAAGTTTCACCCAATTGCAGTAGTATGTGTAACGGAGATGCAGAAAACATCCGATCTCAGTACTGATGAGAAGTATCTATTCGAAATGTAACATGCTGTGTCATCAGGAATATGCCCCTCAGATCTAGCCAATAAGAAACCAGGTCTCGTAATGCAGTAACGATGTCTTACATTTGCTTGCAGAATACTACGACTTTACGTCAACACCCTAAATCCAAGTAACAATCTTAAACTTGTGGCAGAATATGTCAAACGTGTCTACCCAGCGGTATGGATGGAATTCATCAATATCTTTCATGTACACAAGGAGCCAGACATCTATGGAATATCATCTGCTTCTCAAAGTTTTACCCATGGATATAAAAAAAAATAGTCAACACTATCATTGAAACAAATGGATTCTTTGCGTATCCCGAAAATTAGCTTCTAGCGATGATTTCTGACTCCAACAGTGAAATAATGGCCATAGTTTGCAGACGGATCAAGGGAACTGGTGCGAAGATGCAGAAAAGCCGGAAAAAGATTCGTGAATTTGTTGTTCCCCGGTTAAGATTTGAAGCAGACTACTACTACAAAATGATATACGTGCTTGCGACCGATGTAACAGAGCCCCCCATTACCAGGACGTTACCAGTCGCAGAAAAAGAGGACAATATTCGAACCTGCGAGATGATAGACGAATCTGTAATGATGTTTCCTTGCCATACGCAAACCGTCGAGCGAACTATAAAATTAGTGATAAGATCAGCATCCAAAGCCTATGGTTTCAATAATAGAGAAGATGATTAAGGCGACACTAGAATCGAGGAAACAAATCATGAAATTTGAATCGAGGAAGAGAGCTTTACCTCTGAAAATTCCAACTAAAAGCTTTATTGAATGACGGAAAGACATCCAGTTACGGTGGGTAGGTAGGTTGAGCTCACAGTGCAGCCACGTACTCGTCGTGAGTTCTGGGTTGTTTTGCGTTGGTTCCGAACGGAAGAAAGCAGAGAGCTGCACATTTAGGGTATTCTAAAAACAGTTCCTAATATGAATGAGACTAAGTTTATATTATGAACTTTTCTTGCCATCTATTATAGACAGCCAGAAGCCACTGCAGTCGACGTTTCTATAGAGTTGAGTGGGTTGCCGTTTTACTTAAATCTTAAATTTTCAAGGTGTATGCGGCAGGGTAAGGGGAGCCGAAAAATCCCAATTTTTTGTGCAAAGTCTCTGCCATGGTTAGCAACTTTTGGAGTTTCAAATTTAAAAAAAAAAACTTTTTCGACCCATCCTATTGGAATACTGTCTACTCTTGTCGAAATGCAAAATATTCAGGAAGACACCTTCAGTGTGATGACATTTAGCAACGAAACCACGTTTCTCGTAGGTTGACTTATTAACAGATTTATCACATCTTTGTGGGGTACTAAAAAATTCTGGAGATAAATTGGAGCAAAAACGTGACCACTGGTGGAGTAATTTGGACCTAAGGATGTGAAGTTAAAGATCTTGCATTGATACGCTATTGAACAAATACCACTTCAAATCCGACATGTAAGGTATTTGTAACAATATAACACATTATTGCTTATGCCCTTACCACTCGTACCTATCTCGACCGATTTTCTGGTTGATGGATTTGTCATGCTGGACCATTACACATGCCTCCAAAAACCCCAGATTTGGCACTCTGTGATCTCTGATTAAAAATTATGGTAACGTAAGGTCTCTATAACAGGAAAGTTCGAAACATAAATTATTTCAAGGAATTGATACGGGATGTAATGCTTTACATTCGCTGCGAAATGTACTGGCTTTAAAATTTGCTGCTGTTGTGAGTTGATTATGATGGTGAATAAATTAAGAGAGTCATTCAAATCTTTTATCACATTTAAAGAATAGTAAAGTCCTACCTTTTAAGTGCTAATATAATTGATTCACCCTGTATATATAGACTGATACACTGTATACCATTGGTTAAAACTGTGCTTAATTAACAGTTATATTTGCTTATATGCAACTACTTTTTCGTTTAAGTTGTGCTGCAAATTACATGCGGGTATCTAAGCATCAATGCTGAAATCTAATTACGGTTACAGCACTTGCCTTAATAACAAACAGCAAAACACGATCATTTGCAACATCATTACTATCCATTTCCAAATATCAAATTGGAACAATACAGATTAACTTTGAATTAAACCCTCATAATAGATTGACCCTAAAAATATACAAATATCAGTGTCCAAATCTATATATGGTTAAAATTAACAAGTGATTACGAACAATAGTCACGAATTAAAGCGACTGTTTACCATTAAGCCTTAAGGAATTAATGTGACTGTTACTATTAGGAATTAACGTGATGGTTTACAATTAGGAATTAAGGTGATTGTTTGTGATTATGAATTAATGTTACTGTTTGCTATGAGTGATTAATGTTAACGTTTATTATTAGGTATTAGTGGGACTATTTAATATTAGGAATTGACGTGACTGCTTACTATTTGGATTTAACGTCATTGCGTACTGTTAGGAATTAAGGTGATTATTCAATATTAGGGATTAACATGACTGTTTACTATGAGTAATTAAAGTGAACGTTTATTATTAGGAACTAACGTGACTCGTTACTATTAGAATCTAACGTGACACGACATTGTCCCTTTACTCATAAGGTTTAAAGTGTCCCCGTATAGGATAGTCGCTGACGCTCTGGCGTTTGAAGCGGGTGGTGGCCTCAGTTAATATTATCCCGATGGACATATTCGGTTCAAAAGGTGTCACAGCTCCTTCAGGCCAGACATCTTGAATAATTTTTCCTGGGGACTTCCTTATTCACTCTATACAAAAGTTGGGATGGAACAATCTTCATCCAATGTAATATGTGTTTTCTTTGGGCAATAAAGATCTTTATCTATTGCCTAATAATTAGAATCTCCTACATAGTGTTACCATTGTGTGCTTTCAAAACAAGGTGTATAGCCAATATATTTTGAGCAATACTCTAACTGACATAGAAATCCAAGACCGTTTCCTTTTCATTCCTTTTTTCCTTCAGCACTTCTAGTGACAACTCCACATTTAAACTTTTTGGGGGAAATAAATGAAAAGTTATATAAATAAATAGCTGTCATTAGGGATTGACAGCTATTTACTTATATAACACAAATAATAGTTCTATATTATTTGAACCATATTATAATATTTCTGGAGGTTAGTCACACGGACAGGAGGTGCAACATGTGCGGTCTATCCCCCTTTAGCATCGTTGCTGGCCTCTTTCTCGGATGGTCTGTCACTGAGAGACATCATCCCTCAATGTATGATGTGCTTAAGGCTATAAATGCTAGTCTAATGTCTAGAAATATATATATATATATATATATATATATATATATATATATATATATATATATATACTTCTTATAAAGCCCTTGCTATAAAGCAAACGCTTCCAACGTTTTTAATATAATGATATTGCAGTTAAATAAGTGTTAAGATCTTTATTGAGACTTAGGTTTCGTAACATCATCCATAGATACACTGCCTCGTCATCGCCTCACCTCCAGCTGGACTCCGTTGACATCCACACATCCCTGCAACCTCCGGCGGAATCCGTGAATACTATTCCGTGTGATGTCGTGAGGAATGTCATTGATCACTTCACTAATCTTACCTTTAAGGTCCAGCAAGTCCTTTGGTCTTTCAGCATACACCTGTGTCTTAACATACTACACATGTGTCTTAGAACTAAAATTCACAGGGTGTAAAATTGGAGAAATTGGGTGACTGTGAGGGGGGCTCCATCTTGGTGGTAGTTTATTGCGATTCTTGATTCTCAACCTAACTAAATTGTTCATCAGGAAAAATGTGAGCATTTGAAGGTATGTATCCCTGTGTTTTCGTTGATCTTCAGACAAGAAATATTAGAAAGTAACCTTTTCCAGTTTTTACATGGATCGGTATAAATTGAGAATATACAAAGGTTATTTTCTGGAATCGGTTGAGAGTCGTAGGAATACATCTTAACCCTTAACTCTATTAAAATCGGGAATGGTAGAAATCCATTGAGCACCGTATTCAAGCTAGATGTGGCAGAGATCAACCACTTCCAGTTTTAACGTTGATCACCATAGAATGTAAACAATAACATATAGCGAAAAACGGTTTCCTTTGATCTGTTAAGCGTATCACCAATATACTCCGTTCCCACGCTAATCACTTTACTAAAACCAGAAGCTGTAAAAATCAGCACCTTCCGATTTTAACTTTCATCATTATAGATTGTAAACGCTAACAGATAGAAAGAAGCGACTGTCTTCAAACAACTAAACATCCTAAAAATATGCCGCTTATCTACTCTAATCATTCTACTAAAATGTGAAGTAGCAAAAAATAAACTGCTTCCGCTTTTAAAGGTAATGGATGTCGAGTTAAAGGTAATGGTTATCTATATTCAATTATATATTCCATCTCCATACTGATATCTTTATTATAACTGAAGTTGTTCAAGTCTATTACCGCTTCTGTTTTCAGTGGTAGTAAATATGACTTCATACGAACCTGAATCCTTATCGTTGTGTAGTAACGTTCATTCTGTCGTGAGTTACGTTACAATGACCTGATTCTAAATGTTTATGATATACACAAGATTATCTGGAATAACTCAACACAGTAATGCTCTTCAAATATATATTATTATCCTTCAACTTATATCTTGTTCGACACCTTAAAATATTGTACATTCAGATTACCCAAGATGGTTCCTCATTACATCTAATTTTTTCTAGCAAGGACATTAAAACACTTAAACAAATCGTCATAGCCACGAAAAGCAAAATCTCAATATAATACAAAATACTTAAATTATTTCTTTATGTAATTACTTCTTCTTCTTCTTCTTGATAACTTGTGTCTTTTAAATAGCTCCTTTTTCACGTAAATAAAAATAAAACTTAAAAGTACATAAGAAATATACATTATCGTTGTAGTCTATGTACAGTCACCCACATTAGCGATACACTTCCATTTTTCTCGGTTTCGTAGTCAGTTATTGAGACACTTAGCCTAGTGATTGTAAGGTTTTACATGACATCATAGACAAAATAAAAACATTATGATTAGAGACCGGATATGAAATAAAATGACTATTGGCCAATGCTATAAGATATGATCAAAATGAACTTATTGAAGTTTACTTCGAGGAACTTTCCTGCTTCAAGTTCAGCATAATTACTCACATCTCACGTTACCAACTTATCACTGCACTAAGTGAATTCTTGTCTAAATGTATAACATTGCTGCCCCTCCACTGGCTAAGTAGCAAGCCCACGCGTCTTTGGTCCACATAGTCCCGGATTTGATTTCCGGTAAAGGACAACTAAACATGGTCCAGATTTTACTTTAAATTGTATGTCCACATATCATATAGCCCCGGTGCTGAAAAACGAAGTTAAATCTCAATAAATGACTATCAGAAACATTGTTGTCTACAAATCGGGTCTTCATTAGAACAAATACATAGATATTTTTTCGGATTTTTTCTCTCAAGTCCAGGAAGTTTGAAAAAAAGGATAAATAAACTTACGTTAGTTTAAAGCTTGCCTCAACCCCGATATTTGGAAAGAACTTCCCTGCAAGAAACTTAAGCGAGTTACTGCGGCTGACAAATATCTGGGATAAATAAAAATGAACTCAAGATTTTAATACCAAAGTGAATTTGGTATACTTGTTGGGTATTTTAAAAATACTGACTAAATCTGTAAAACCAATATCGTACCACTGGTTACTTTCCATTCAGAAAATAAGTTGTACAATAAAATACAATTTTGAAAAAAAAATAACTTGAAAGAAAATCTTGTCATCGTATCCAACACGAATTAAGAAAATAATTGTGGCAGACCTTTAGAACGCACTAAAGCAAATTTGAAGAAGTAATTGTTAATAAATATAACTTGGATTTGAAATGTGAGCTGATAAATGAAAGAAAGAAAGTTAATAGTTAATCGAAATGCATATATAGCTATAATTGGAAAAGTCACTAAACAGTGAAGAGAAGATCATAGTGAAAATATGAGGAATCCCAAAACTTAGGAATATTTGTGATATCTGCTGGTCAATTTTTCTTATTTTTTCATTGTTTTGATAGACAAAATTCAAGTACTCTATGAACTAATGGAAGGAGAAGAATTTAACCCTACAGATAAAGAAACTTTGAGTGATCTATCTGGCACGCGTTCTCACGCAATGTGTGAGAATAATTGGCTTCTCAAAGCAATAACTATTATAGCAATTTAGAGTTTCCGGCATGTCGGTTTAATAGGAGCAGAAGAGAATGAGAAATTTCTGCTAACCACGAATTATTGACAACATATTTGCTAATATTCATTTGAATTTGGATACTAGAGGATAGGCTGAGTAGCATATTCAGAAACTTTAACTTCATATCTTGATATTATCAAATAATTTGTAGCAAATAACGAACAACATATTTTTAAAAGTTTCGTAATTTATTTCGCCAATTATACATGAGCAATATGCTCTTAAAATAAGTTTTGATGTCTTTGCGCAAAATGGCTACTTTACGTTCTTTGAAGTGCACAAGGGGAAAGAAAATACTTTTGTCCTGTTTATTACCTCTTACTACCAAGGTTTTTCAAGTATCACACTCCGATTTGCTTGCAACTCCTGGAGTGAATAAAATAATCAAAAGTAGGACATGCGTGTTTTATAAGCCAACATGGGAGATGAATGGGTAAACACCCCTCTAAAGTGCAAACATAGGGCAGTATGACACATTTTAATAAAACCATAAGTAGCAACGTAAAATGGGTATTTGCTTGAAACTCCTTGAATGAATAAAGGAATTAAAAGTAGGACATAAGTGTTTTTATTTCAGCCACTGGAGGATGAACTTGATAAACACCCCAAAAACATCGAACATTAGGCAGTATAACAATATGTAGTAAAGGCCATAATGATAAACGCACTCTTTCGAATCGCTAGACGCTTTTAAAATTCGTAGAGGAAGAAATGATAAGTGGAAACTATTGTAACGTTAATCGTTACGTCTGGGAAAGGGCGGATCAATTACGAATATTGTGTCATCATCTGCATGCAATGTGAGAAGTGCTATGAATTCCTGCTGCTATGGAAAGATTTAAGAAAACAATAGATGAATCCCTTGTAAATATTTCCCAAGGTGAGAGATAAGATTGGAATTCGTTACTACAGTTTGAATTCTTGTTTATAAATATTTTTAAAAATCAATATCTTCAGTATTTAAGTACGGCAATATCGCACGATACTACAAATTGAGTTATATTTATGAAAAATTCACAAACACAATTGGACACTGAATTCATTCTCTCTTTGATAAGCGTATTACAAGTTTAATGTTATCTCGTGTTAATAAAAAGACAGATACGCCAGATTAAAGCGTCTATCAGAGCAATATATTCAACGACAAGTGTGACGATAAGTTATCAGTGAACAATGGTTAATGTGTTAATTGTATCCCTTGTGTCCTATATAACACTGATGATTTGCACTGAAATATATATATATTTGTATTGTAATATCTTGTGTAGATAGAGTCAATAACGCACCAGGAATCTAGAAAAGTTACCTATTTACATATAAAAATTCAAAATAGTCTTTGCCTTTCACAAAGTTAATATATTGGAGTCTTCTTTATGACCATGGATGTAGGTAGTAACGTTACATATGGCTCATGGCAGTCACCGGAGTGTCTTTTAGCGACTTCAGGTTACGGTCCTAGGAAACCTCCTCTTCTAATGGCAGCCAAGTGAGGTATGCTTTGTGTTGAGGAATTCCAGCAGCAAAGTTAATGAAGAGTGAGATAAATTGTATAGGTGAAATAAAGAGGTGCTATTTAATCCGTGATAATGCAGCTCTTCTGTTGTTATTGTCTTTCTGGTCCTACTCCATATCTTGTGCTGCTGGTAAGTACTTGTAATTCTGTTGTATCCTTTTCTAGTTGTGTCCATATAGAAGACCGTGCTGACAAAATTAATGTTGGTCATTCGGCATAGAATGGTTTCAAAGGATCTATCAAAATATCCTGTTCGTGACTTTGGAGGGTAACTCGACTCGGTACAAGTTTGGATAAAATTCTTGTTTTACTTCCGCCGATCCCTCATAATAATTTGAGAAATGTTCGAGGTGATCATGTTTTCATGTAGGAATATAAATTAGAACGAAGTCTCCTGGCTTATAGGATACTTTTTATGGTGTTTATCATACTTGTTTTCTTTAATATAAGTCTGTTCCAGATTGGTTTGCACCTTTTTTCTTATTACCTTTAAATTCTCTTTGTCAATTTGTATGTTTTCTTTAGAAGAAAACGTGCATTCCGTTGGGATTCTAGACTCATATCCATATAGTAAAAAGCTAGAAGAGCATTTGGTCAAACCTTGTTTATAAGTGTTAATACCTCAAATAACATAAGGTAGCCATTTTTTTAATCAGTGTGATGCTCTTGTACGAAAATTTAAGACAATTCTTTATAATTTTATTCATTTGTTCTTCCAATCCAATCGAACCATGATTATATGCTTGTAAATATTTGTGGGTTCAGTCGTACTTTTGTGCGAGATGCTGTAAACGAACGGCTCTGTGTACTGAATGTTGGTCCACGTATAATGTCGTAAATGCTCCAAATTTAAAAGGATTTCGAGTTCCAATTTTTTTCTGTTTTCGGCAGTTATTGACCCTACTGTCCTTGCGACTACTTAACGCGTGGCTACTTTCATTGCTACTAATATATACTTATTTCCTCCTTCTTCACTTGGGAATGGTCAAAGTTTATCATAGACCTAAGCTGTCGATATGTCTCCTACAGGATTATGCAACAGCCCAGTCTGTTTCTTCTCCGGTAGTCTTTCTAACTTCTGACACTGGGCACGTGCGAATTTTAGAAGATAATTCTTAAGATGCGGAATATAGAGTTTTCTTTTTAAGATTTCGTGAATCCGAAGTGTGGACCTGTAGGTTGTCTCTCAAGGGTTGTTAACCACAAGTTGGCTAAAGACTTTGGTATAGATAAAAGATGTAATAATCCGTAATCGGGAAGATTTTGTTTGTAAAGTATGCCATCTTTTAAAAAAATCTTGCAAATCTAACTCTAGAAATTCTCTCCGGTTCTTTCTCTTCTAAGACAAATGTAGTATTATTATCGTCTTTGCGTTGTTCTTTTGCTATATTAGGTAAAGGATCGTTCTTTCCCGTTTGTCAAATATTAACCTGAAGGCTTTGGAACTAAATGCTTGACAATCTTCTCTCTTTCCTTCACTGTTTTCTTTTAAAGCGTCTTTTGTTTGCTCACGTCTACTAATGATGACGGCTGGGTGTTTAGAAGCTAGTTAATATTGTATACTAAAGTCATATTCGGCTAAAAATAATTTATACCTTTTATATTTCCAAACTTTATCTCTTTGTGTTTTTCGTGTAATTAAGCACTTAGCATCCACACAAAGATAAAATATTCTATTGAATAAAAGAAAGTAACTAAATCTTCGTAAGGTATATATAAGAGCATAACATTCTTTTTGCCTGGTCTTCTGTTCGGATTTCGTCAATATCCTGCTGCAATACGGCACTACCCTCTCTGTATCAGTTTCTGGGTTATAACAAGCAAGTATGGCCCCTGCTGGATCTGGCTCCTGTCGTGTATACCTGAATTTCTAAGGAATCGTCAAAATGGTAGATAGAAGGGGATTGAAGTTTGTCCTCCTTCAATTGTTCAAAAAGAGTGTCATGTTCCTTTGTCCATTTAAATTTAGAGCTAAGCTTTGCCAATTGTTGAAATGGTTAATTTTTTTACGTAAAATATTTATTATGTGCCTTAAGATACGAGCATAATACAATAAAACTTTTAAGAATTCATGTAGTAGTTTCGCTGTTAATGTTTCTTATCATCTTAGTTATTTTTTTGTGATATATTAATGGATTCTCCGCTGAGGCGATATCCTAATACATTAAGCTCGTTATAACACAAACGTGTTTTCTTAGGAGAAGCAGTAGTCCCGCATAGCGTAGTCGGTAACGTTCTCACCTTCGGTGCGAGCGGTCCCGGGTTCGATTCCCGGTCCCATTAGGTCGAAAAAGTGTAAAACGCTTTTTAGCCAGCCACACTCAATGAGGTTTTCCTATGTTTTCCTCATTCCCACCAGGCAAATGCTGGGGTGGTACCTAACTTATATGTCCCAGGCCGCTCTCCTCCTTCCCTTTCCTCGGAGAGTGTGATCGCCGAGGGACGTCATCCCTCAAAACGTGACGGGCTAATTGGCCATAGATGCTGAAAGCCCAGAAATCTAAAATCCTAATCCTTCTTAGGAGAAGCACACAAATATTGTTTTCTAAGTTCCTTGAAAAGATGTCCTTAATCCGGTAACTGCTGCTGGGAGTCGTAACTCCCGCACACAATATCATCAGCAATAAGTCCAAAGTACTTATGAACGTTTTCCCCTTGAGAGAACTTAGATCATCTTCTGTAGATTGCAAAGGGACTGATAAATATTTGGTGTAACTATTACATTTTTTCAAGTTGAGGATAATCTGAAACTCTTGTGTACCTGGCTTACTAAGAACAAAAAGTGGAGAAGTTACTATTGTCTGTGGGCCTAAAGATCTTCGCATTGTGAAGTTCTTCAATTTGTTTACGTGATCTCGTATATGGAGAGGAATGGGCGGTGAACGATCATGAAATGCAGCTCACTTTGAAATTCTGATCTTGTGAACATATCCTCTAAACTATCCAATATCATCAGGAGTGTATATATAAAACCGTCCCTATAATTGACCAATAAGTCCTAAGCTTACTTAAGTTAGGGTTGACGTCAAAGAGCTCTTTCTTATAAAAAATCCGTGTATTTTAATCGTTCCTCAATCTCTTCTTTTGGTGTAAATTGCTGCGCTTTTTCTTCAGAAATTTGTTTTTCTCAGGTGTTAAGAGATTTCATGACCTTCATCAAGACTCGTCTTTGGTGTGTTTTTCTATATAGTAACGCTATAGCTGTTGGGATTCGAGATTATATTGACGTCAATTTCCTCGAATATTTAAGAGCATGTAATCTATTTCTCTCAAGTATTCCAGGAAGCAATGACATATACGAAGTTTCGGTGTAATCTATTTTTTCTATGTTACAACAGGAATGAATGTATACCAACGTGGAGGAAGTGTTTGTTTTAGTAAAGTAAAAAGAGTCTTCCTGAGGTTGCATTATGACTCGAGTTGTAAGAGCTGATGATGTATTTTCCTTCTTCTTAGCTGGTAGTTTCGGCTTCCGCGATGCTTAAAGAAAGAAATTATGTTGTTTTGTTTAAATGTATTGTGACACTAGTACGTTGGAGGAAATCAATTCCAAAAATGAGTGGAGTTGGCCTATCAACTACTCAGAAATTGTGGCTCAATGTTGTTTGTCATATTTTGAATCTTGTTAGTGCTATTTGTTTCAAATAAATGTTTCTTCTTAACACTCCTTTCACTACCATTTAGAATGAAATTAAATCCGTTCCAGGTAGTAAATTTTTCCGAGAGCCAGATTGAAATTTTACTTCCTGTATCGATTATTGCATTTGTGGTCTAATTTGGTATTGATTACTAAATTTCATCTATTAGTTTCGTTTTCTAAAGTGATGTTTTCTCTCCGATCTGCCAAATTTTCTGATTGGTTTTCTAAATGAGGAATATCATAATTTATATCATTTGATTTATAATTGCTAATTTTAAAAAATCTTCCTGGGAATCTGGACAATTTAGACTGTCGCCCGCTTGTTAACGGGCGGCCCTAAGCACGTTTGACGTCTAAGATGTGTAGAAGCTCTATGTCCGCGCTTCTGACATACGGAACAGACTAATATCTGGTCCTCCGTAGGTGTGGCTTGTTGATTTTCTGGGAGGATCCCTTCTTTTTTCCTATTATTAAGGTGTTGGTTTGTTGCTTATCTTCCTAAATTCACGTTCCCTATTATTTTGGTGATTTCTGTAACTTGATTGTTCTATTACTATTGATAAATCCGCCATTTTATTAGCCTAAGTTGAAATATCAGTTTGAGAAGGATGTTGCTCCTGGTGGGGAACGAACTTTGGTTCTTGACTAAGTTTGAGATGTTCTTGCATATTTGGCACTAATTGTTGAGAGGAGTTTTAAGATATGTTAGACTGATAGCTGTTAAGTTGCTGTGGAGGTACAGGAATATAACTGTGCATTTTATACACAGCGGGTTGCGTTTGTACAGGAAAAGTATAGTGATAAGGTTCTTGAATGTAATATGTCATCTTTGGTTCGTTAGTTAATATATATGATGGATTATGCGGTAGGTATTGGGTTTTGGCAATGTAACAAGTGAGTGTCTGCGACAATTCTGCATGATCTCGTTCTCGTAAAAGATTATTGGGAGCTTCTAAGGTATTCAGCTTTGTTTGTAAAGCGTCAATCGTTTCAAATCTATCTAATGCAATTTGATTGAGAAAATCTCGTTGCAATCCTAGGGATAAGTGGTGGATCATCTGCTACTGCTCTATATGTTGGTTTACCAGACCTTGTTCCGTCATAAAATCACCTGAAAAGAAAATGATAAGGAAAAGGAAGAAGAAGAGAGGAGAAAAATGGAACTTAGAAAAATTTTGATGCTGACCTTTGCCGGATACTGATTTTTGTGACGGATAAAAAGTTAATAAAAAGAGCTTCCCGTACAAAACTTCTTCGCCTAGCACCATGTAATATTTTGTGTAGATAGAGTCAATAATCAACCAGGAACCTTCGCCTATTTATTTATACAAATACAAAATAGTCTTTGTGTTTTACAAAGTTAATACATCTAAAATCTCCTTACTGACCAAAGGTGAAGAAAGTAACGTTTAATACGGGAACCCCTTCGTTCATGGCAGCCACCAGGGTGTATTGTAGAAATTTCAGGTTACGGTCCTAGGAAATTTCCTCTTCTCATGCGGCCTCGTGAGGTATGATTTGTGTTGAGGAATCCCCTTCGCTTCAGAGCAGCCTCCAGGGATGTTAGGATATGTTGAACCCCTTAGTCCAATGTAACCTCCAGAGTAGTTGTGGGTAGGCGACCAGTGGTCAATTGATACCTCCGTCCTATATGATTCCACTTTTATAAGTCCTTTTTAGGTGACTCGTCCTCTTTCGGTTCCCATCGTACTGATCTTCACATCTTCCTCTTCAGTGTATCGTCTGCTTGTTTGTAAACGTTAGCACGTGTAGTCCATAAACATGTGCTCATGTTATGATATGGGGATCATCTGTGTGTATGTGTGTGTGTGTGTGTGTGTGTGTGTGTTTATATATACATAAATAAAAAATAACCCATGATTATCGAAATGTTATTGGGTCGTAATCTATAGGGCCCTATCTATAATGGGTGTAAACCCATTAAATATCATTCGTCTACTTGCAGTCTATTTGGTTTTTTTGTCGACATTCTAAAACCACTTTCAAACAGGGCAGAGATACACCTTGCAAACTATCTCCAGGAATTGATCTATGACGCTGTAGATAGAGCCATGATAATATACAACGAAGACGTTATTGTACACTTTGAATTGGATGAGGATGTCACAGAAACAAATGATATCACCAACTCTGGAGAAGTGGATGAAATTTAATAGCAATATGTGCGAATTAGAGCATCTTGGACCTGCAGTGTTATGAGTGGTGAGTCTGTGCACTTGGAATACAAGAGGAACGCAGTTGAACTATGAAAGAGTGAAAAACGAAACAGATTGTCGTAACGTTCGTTATGCGACACTACAAGAAATTAACATTCCGAAAACAGTTAGAGAGAATCAATTCTCTTTAGGAGGAACACACAAAGACAATTGCATAAGTTGGGGCTCGCCATGCTCCAGATCTTTCAAACCGCCTTCAGTTTACATATACCGATGCATGACGTAGATCTGCAGCGACGGGCTCTCCAGAAAAGTCAGAAGCATAACCTCACTTCATTTTTGCTCTCAAAAATTTGGTTGTGATCATTTAGGCGGGCGCCCAATATTGTTTCACGTAAAGTGACTAAGCTTATTGCAGTTTTCCAACATTAGCCAATGTATATCTTCAACGGGGCAACTACTTATGGATTTATTAACATGCGTAGTGTTGCGTATGTTCGTAGTGTAGGGGCATGTTTATCCCCTTCTTCCTAAACGTCAGCTATAAAAGAAACTTTAAGTCATACTTTTAATTCCTTTATTCATGCGAGGAATTTAAATCCAATTCCCATTGATTGTGCCTTGCTGGTAATGGCTTTGCTAAAATATGTCATACTGCCCTATGTTTGTTCTTAAGGGAGTTTTTACCCCCTTTATCCCCGCCGTTGCTTGATAATAATGAAACACGAACGTACTACTTTTGACTCCTTTATTCACTTCAGGAGTTTCACGCAAATTCCCATTCGCATTGCTAGTTATGACCTTGCTAAAATCTTTCATATTCCCTATGTTTTTATTTTAGGGGTTTCTTACCTCCTTCATCCCCAGTGTTGGCCGTTTTAAAAAAATAGCACGTGTTCTACTTTTGATTTCTTTAGTCTTTCTAGCACTTTGAAGCAAATTCCGATTGTGTGTTCTAGTTATGGCCTTCCTAAAATGTATCATATTGCCTTATTTTCACACTATAGGGGGTTGTTTACCACTTTCATCCCTCCCCCCGTTGGTCGATAAAATAAAACAACTATGTTCTACTTTTGATTCCATTATTCACTACAGGAGTTTCGAGCAAATTCTTATTGTGCGTTGCTACTTACGGTCTTGCTAAAATATGTGCCATATTGCTCTATGTTCTCAATTTAGGAGGTGTTTAGCCCTATCGTCCCCTACGTTGGCGAATATAAAAAAAACACATGTTCTACTTTTGACTCCTTTTTTTCTCTCCATGTGTTTCAAACAAATTACCATTGTGTGTTGCTAGTTATGGCCTTCCTAAAATATATCATGTTGCCTTATTTACACACTATACGGGGTTTTTTCCCATCCTCATCCCCCTTGTCGGTCGATATAATAAAACAAGTATGTTCTACTTTTGATTCCATTATTCACTTCAGGAATTTCATGCAAATTACCATTGTGCGTTGCTAGTTATGGCCTTGATAATATGTGTCATATTGCCCTATGTTCGCATTTAGGATGTGTTTACCCTATTCATTCCACGCGTTGGCCGATATAAAAAAAAACACGTCTGTTCTCCTTTTGATTCCTTTATTCACTCCAAGGGTATCAAGCACATTTCCATTGCGTGTTGCTAGTTATAGACTTGCTAAAATGTATCATATTTCCTTCTGTTCATACTGTACAGGGAGGGGTGTTTAACACCTTCATCTCTCCTGTTAGTCGATATAAAAAACAAGTATGTTCCTCTTTTGATTCCTTTATTCTCTCCAGGAGTTTCAGGAAAAATCCCATTGTGCGGTGCTAGTGCTAGTGCGTTGCTAGTGCGCTCAAGCAAAATCCCCTGCTAAAATATGTGTCATATTACTCTATGTTCGCAGTTTAGAAACTGTTACCCCCTTCATCTTCCACTTTGGCGAATATGAAAAACACGTGTATTCTACTTTTGATTCCTTTATTCCCTATATTAATTTCAAACAAATTACCATTGTGCTTTGCTATTTATGGCCTTCCTAATGTGTGTCATATTGCACTATGTTCGCACTATAGAGGGTCTTTACCTTATTCATCCCCCACATTGGCCGATATAAAAAAACACGTAGTCCTACTTTTGATTCCTTTATTCACTCCAGGTGTTTCAAGGAAATTCCCATTGTGCGTTGCTACTTATGACCTTGCTAATCTGTGTCATATTGCCCTATGTACGCACTTTATGAGATAACCCCCTTACTCCACATGTTGGCCAATATAAAAAATAACACGCATGTATTAGTTTTGATCTCTTTATTTACTTCAGGAGCTTCAAGCAAATTCCTATTGTATGTTCCTAGTTATGGTCTTGCTAAAATATGTACTGTTGCTCAATGTTCGCAATTTAGGGGATGTTTACCCCTTTATCTCCCACGTTGGTAGAAATAAAAAACATGTATGTTCTGCTTTTTATCCACTCCAGAAGTTTCAAGGAAATCGGAGAGTTACACCCGTGCTTGTTAGTACAAATTAGTTAAAACAATTTTGCATTCCTATATCTTTTTTTAATCTTATGGTGGTGTTATAACAGTGAGTAATATAGTTAATAAGCATGTCTGTCGTTACTTGATCTTTTAGGTTGTCTTCCACATCCATCTTTTGAATTTGAATGGAATATATTGCATTGGATAGCTTACAAGGGGAGTTCGGAAGAAAACACTCGTCTTCAGAGAAAATGCCATTTGTAGGAGCAACTTCTGCTGAATACAACAAGCTAATGAAATTCCTGTACAGTTGAGAACTATTCGAGAGATTGAACTTGGAAGTTTATATGATAAAGTGATATATGCGAATTTAATCACGTTAAGTACAATATTATTAGCACCGAATATTGCCGAATTAAATAGTTTGCAGTAAATAAAGGAACATATTCTTTAAATAATTTCTCCAATAGTTTCGTAATTTTTTTCACAATGAAATGCTCCTAAAGTATATAAGTTTTGATGTGTTGACGCTAAAGTGACTTCTGTGTATTCTGCTAAGCGCACAAGGCGCCTTCGCAAAATTTATACGAGTGTAAATTGAAGAGCTTAATCTTGGTTAAACACTCGTTTAGTACAAATGTTAAGAAATAGAGTTCCACGCTCTTTTTTTTACCCTTGTTTTGTTATTATAAATGTCATACGTTTAATAAGAATATTATTTCGTCTCTTATATTTTCTTCCATACCCATATCTTGAATTTGAATGGAATATGTTAGACAGGATACGTTATTAGCTCCAAACACGTACTAAGTTTATAAATGAAGAATAGAGATGAAACACGATAGACACTGGAGTATTCGGATATTACACATTTATTATCATTCAAGATGGTCCATTGTGTACTTGCCGTAAACTTACGGAGGAAACGTATACAGGGGTAGGTTTACGCTATGCGAAAAATAACACTCGAAAGTACAGTATACCCAAAAAATTCATTTTATCACAGTAAGTAACTGTTTTCACTATGTTCGAATTACTTCCCTTACTATTGAAGTTTGTTGAAATCATAATCCCTCATGTTTCTCATTATGAATGCTTATTCACTATATAGGAAATGTATTCAATTTACAGATGACGCAACGATAGATGCATCTAAAATTATAAAGACAACTATCGTGTGTCCTCGTAAATAGAGATAATGTTTCCCAATTTTGTATATCTCTGATAGTTTACGTCAAAACGTTTACTTAGAAATAACTTAAAGACTTCAGTATATTACAGAATTGTTATTGGCAAAGCACTCACAAATTATTTTCCAAAGATCTATTTAATAAAAATAAACTTTCTTTTATTATATAAATGTTGAGTTTCTCTGTGTGAATTCTAGTGTATATGTGCATTATGCATCAATACTTATCCATTGGATCAAAAATGTCACAAAGTTCATTCAGTGTTGCCATGTAAAAAGACTATTTAACACATTCAATATAGGGTATCGAAATTTACTTGCTGATGTTATTACAAGTTATTATGTGAAAGAAATGCCTATTACCCAATACAATGGAAAAAGAATCAAATTTATGAAAAGTTATGGTTTGATTTACATAACCTTAAGCAAAATGTTTTCTAAATGTTTGAAAATTACATTCTCTCGTAATAAAAAGTCTCTATTATTCCTTTCCTGAAAATCAATATGGACTTGTGGACTTTCTAAAACCAAACTTGAAAAAAGAGATACATACATCGAAATAACCTTAACCCTTTCACAGAGGAAGTCGACTTTTGTCGACAGAACCAAATTTCCTTAACATGCGAATGTCGACTATAGTCGACGTGTTAAAATTTGTTTGTCCGTATCTTGGCTTTGTCGAAAGTAGTCGCCAAAGTTGTACCGTTCATTTTTGTTTGTGTTCTATTGTTTTCGATAAACAATAGAAATCACACAGAAAACCTTTGGCGACTACAAACGACAAACCCAAGATACAGACAAATTTTAACACGTCGACTATAATCGACATTCGCAGGTTAGGGAAAATTTTTTCCGTCGCCTTCCACAGTAAAAGGGTTAAATCATAGAAGTGTAATACAGCAAAATCGTTTTACTATTCCGCTCGAAAAATAGTTTTACAATGCCTACTACATTAGGAAATACGTACCTAATTACTAACAAAAGAAGGGAAATAAATATAAGTTGAATCTCTTCCAAAATAAATGAAAATTACCTTTATTCCGTCTCAACTATGTTTTTATTTTCTTATGGTCCGCAAAAGAGTATTTTATGAGATACATTGGATCTAAGCTATACAAGCTGGATTTTACAAGGCATATTGGAAATGCAGATGCCTCCAGTCAAGGGAAGGTTAGAGGGGTCCGTAAATTTCTTCCTCATTATGTCTTATATTAATTCCAAAAGTTAAAATTTAGAAATTTGTTACAGATGCTTTACTTTAAGTTCATTTTAATGTGTTTAAGAAAATGCAAGACGAATAAATGTAAAAGATAGTAAGAAACGAACGGAAAAAAGGCATCTGCACTAATCTGCTAAAAATCTGCACTAATGCCCTGGCACTTATTCAAGGGCATCAAACGGGTAGATAAAGTTTATCAAGTATATGGTGGGAATTGAATGACACCACTTTGATAGCGGAATGTCGCAAAAATATATATAGATGTAGAATAGACTGCAATCAGAAAGAGAATAAAATTCTGTGAAAAGTGCCGAAACTCGCGAATGAAGTTGGAACTTTCCTTGTATCCTAGAATACCAAGGAATTACCATGTGAAAATGAGATTAACAATGCAGTGAGAAGGAAACCGGACAATGGAATATCCGTTTGCAAAAAAAAAAAAAAAAAAAAAAAAAAAGTAATGTGTCCAGAAGTTTTAAAACAATTATTAAATTTTCTAAAAAGAAACTAAGTTGGCCTAAGTAAAACAAATAGAAGAGGACAAAAATCGTTACTATGCAAATAATTGAATTCGAGATTTCATCTGATTCACATCTTTCATGTTCCCCACACGGCAAGAAAGGGATCTCTATTTGTGCTTCCGTTTATTAATTTGTCGTTGCTGTCTTGACATATACACTACTTTTCAATCCATACCGTTCAACGTATCAGTACGAATTTTTAGCTTAGAGTTTTATAAGGTTGCCTAGAGTCATTTTTCCATTTTTTTCTCCTGTCAGAAACGGAAGTTGTTTAATGTAGGGCAAAAATTAAAATTTGCTATTGTCACAAAACGGCTTTCACATTAATGAATCATATCCATTATAATATAATTAAACCACTTACTGTGAAAGAATCCAAATTGGTTTTCATTGACGATTTTTTCGGATACATCTCAGTCGATTTTGTTCACATTTCATATATGTGTAAGGCTATATTTGACAGTTGATGGAGTTATCTGAATATGTCTAAGTTACAAGAAACTATATTGTCGTCGTGGAAAAGTAACATAAAGATGACCATAATAAAAAGAGAAATCAATCACAAAGGGAATCTTCAACATCCACAGCTGAATCTATGAAGCTCGGGAATCTGACATATGTCTCACGTACGGTTTGACGAAGAACAAACTCAAACGCTACATGTATCCTGTCAATTAGCTGAGTCTAGGTTTTACCGTCACATACATTCTCAAACTCACCCTACGAATGATAATCCATATGATTACAATCAAAGGAGTTAGAGGTCATACTGGCAAAATCATAAAAGACTCACATATTGTAATTTCTTTTTTGTATTTTATGGGTACAATTACTTTTAACGAAACTGGCACAGTTTTTGTAAACACTTATTTTTCGTAACTATGTAAAACTTTATACGTGTTCGAGGTATATAAATATCAAATATAACTTATTTTCCTTTCTTCTTCAACTACAAATCGAATATTTTTCGTGTTTTCCTCTCTTAAAAATCTGGAACCCTATTTGCATGTAACAATTATTCAAAGAGGACAATATCACGGACAATACTCATTTTTAAATGTAAATCTTTGCGAAACACTGATCAAACAAGCAAACAAACACAGGCATAATGTTGTATCCCCGATTATGGAAGATATATTCAGGTTGACGGGCTTGGTGGAGGTAAGGTTCCGCATGTACAAAACTTGAACACATACGGAACGTTATTTGTCAAATCCAGCTCCCATCATATCTATCCTCCTAAAACTGCTCCATTCTGCCAGCAGTACGGGTCAAAAGAAAAAAAACGAGAGCCGTTCCATTGGTAGGTACATTTTCTTACTACCTTGGCCACCCGTAACAGAGACACCGTAACGTTTGTGTCCCCCGCTAGATTTTTCAAGTGTGTTCAGTTCTTGGAAATACGATGTCAAAACATACTCACTTTCTCTCATACCGTAGAACATAATACAGTTACTGTACATAAGATACTGCAATAATAAGGATATCTGCATAACTGTGCTTTCATATGATATATTTTTCTACTTACACTATATGCACGTGTGCAACCAAGTGTCCTTTTATACGCAAATATGCTTTTGTGTCAGTCTTTTGCTCCTCTTTGGAATTGACCTCTGCTTCGATGGGAACAAATCGCGCGGATGGTCGCGGCTTTTACTTGTATTTATGTACACTTATCTCTAGCAGGAAGAAAGAAGACGAAGCATATAAAACTGCCCGCACATTTATTTATTTATTTTCATGAATATGTGTGATCTCCGACTTGATATTTTTATTTTATCACTAAGATTCTATTATATTAAATTTAGACCAATGAAGTGTTAGTAAACGTATACACAATTCAAAATTAATGCAACGAAATACTGACAAACATATGTGGATATCGTATTTGTTGAGCATAAAAATTATTTGGAAATGGTTATCTACTATGCATTATGTTTTCTGTAAACGCTGTAAACCGATACAAACTTCCATATACCTATACGTGTTTGCGGTCAATTAAAATACGAAATAAGAAAAATGTTTTTCTTTTTTAATATAAACTAAATCTCGTTCGAGTAGAAGATTGCACCCTTATGTACTCTGAAATGCACAGACCTATCGTCCTCCGACGGTTATGAACGTCCAATCTAGTGATAGTTGGTGTGATCACTGAATCATTAAGATGCACTTCAACACTTTGAATTTATAAGTTAGGTACGTGTTGCTCATTTATCATTGTGTATTAGACCTGCCTTCATTATGGAAGTTATTAAGTGAGATAAGGTCTCACTCCTTATCCCACAATATAAGTAAATTTTACGATTTTGCTATTTTGGTTGTGGAGAGATAATAAATGTGGTAACTCTTAAAGGTAGAAAAATTCCAATGATTATTCAAGATCCAAAATGTGGTTTCATCGCCACGTAAGGTTGCATTCATCATCTGAAAGCCATCGTAACAGTTAAAAGTTGATGATTGTTTTATTCTTTTAAAAAGTTAATTTCATGCTTGACACTATTCAACTCCGTTTAGAATATATGACTAGGGCTCAGACGTCCCGCCTTGGACGGAACAGTCCAAGATTTTCAAAATTTATTCACCCCCAAGGAATGATCCAAACTCCGAATTTCCCATTATTATTCTTGGTATCGAATGTATTTGTCATTGATGCTCAATTGATTGGAATAATACACTCATTGTCGCTCAGTTTTGGTGCGTTTTAACCTATGATTTAATGCATTATGATATTTCCGCATACGATAATTGCGTAAATATGAATTAACTGTGACTTTCCACACGGTTTTCAGATCTTCTAATATACATTTTCTTATAGAATTCCGATTATTCTTTGGCTGAAAACCTCGTAGCTCTTATTATTACTGTCCAAAATTGAAATAACTTACATATTTAATCAGCTTTAGGGTCAGTTAGACAGAGGAAGGATAATACATAGTGTTTTAAAATACTTTAGATATATTAAATATGCATTTCTGTCAACATTTGGAAAGAATTTATTTTCCTCTTCTGGATTAGTGGTTTCCTTTATAATAAATAACAAGTACAGTTGTTGATTTTAGCTAGATCAGACTCATGAAACACGTAATATTAATAAATTATTGTTTACAATAGTATGTCTTCGATATTAAAACAATTATAATGTTTACAATATGTCAGGCACGTACTCAGGATGACAAAAATAAAAATTAATTAGTAAGAACATATTGGGAAAATACGATTGAAAATAAAAAGTTACCTCCAAGAAACACAAACTCTGCTTCTGATAACATGCTTTATTAATAAGCAAACAGTAGATAAATATTATGGTTTTCTTACGGAGCTTCTATTATTTTTGTACACATTCTAATATTTCACTGCGATTTGAATGAGATATGGAGCATTGATTGCACAACAGAATCAAGTCTACTTTTTTCATATTGTACATATTTCATGTTTAATATCTCTATCTGAACCTAATTTCAAAGCTTAAAACATCATACCAAAACTCTGCATTACATGTTAAAAACGGTATTAACATCCCTACGTACCTTAAGTTCGTACGTGCGTACCGTACCGTAAAAACGTTATCTATCTTTTTCTCACAAATTTGATAATTGAGATTAAATTCCTGTGAAGTCTGAACAACCCATATTTCCTGCTAATATACAAGAAGTACATGTGAACTGGAAGTTCTTACAGGAACATATATTTGCGAAAAGGGATATAGTTCTAATACAGGAAATAACAGAGTTATCTCATTATTATTTCCTAGTATCTCATTGAGTGTTTGAGAAATAAAAATATTTTAAAAGAAATATATAGAGAGTTAAGTAAAAGTCATGTCTCATTAAATAGAAGTTATTGAAGATTTGAGCAGAGATTTGTAATTATAGGTAAGAATAGAAATTTAGAAAGAAGAATTCAGGAATAAGAACAACAAATAATACGAGTTATTGATTAAAGAAAAATAAAATATTTCATGTTGGAAACTGTTTTTATGGATCAGTCTGTGAAATCATTATCAGAAATATTTGAGTTGAGTTGAGTTGATTTTGAGTTTAACGTCCCGTTCAGCAGCGAGGCTATATGAGACGTGGACCTACTGATTAACGTGGAATCCGAACCACATGAGCTCCCGCCGGGTCAGAAATATTTGAGTATCTTCACATGTTAGTATTAGAAAAAACATGAGAATGTTAAGTGAATGCAATAAATTGAGGATACTAAATCCATGAAAGAAAATTAGAAAAAAGAATACATCGCAAAATGTGATTTTAAGCCCATCTTGGTAGTCACGTGGTTAGCGTGATTCCATGTTGAAGAGCTTTGACATTGGAAAGTGACTTGATGGTTCGGATTCTGTTTTAAGCCATTCGTTCACTTCTCGTATACCTCCATAGTCAAAGAGAAGATAAACTCCTATTTGGAAAACCAACAAGAATGCAGTTGATGACTGAACTGAAAATTGAGAGGTTAGCTGACATATATAACGTATGTAAATTTGTAACAATTCTGACATGTAAACTGCAATAAATGACAAAATAATATAGTGATTATGATTTAAAGCAACTCAAAAAAATAATTTATTTAATAAACGTTCAGCTGAATTCACAAGATAATGCAATACTAAGAGTATGTGTGAATATTTTAATTTTATTATGAAGAAAATGTTTAATAAAATAGTGTCATATTTAAGTGATTCCTTCTGGCACTTACAAAATTGTGATTTATTAAAAGTTTTTTATCTTTAAAACAGAATGTTAAAATGTCAATAAAATTTTATTCGTATTTCAAATTCATAATAATAATCAAAATGTTATTTTAAATTATTATAATAACACAGGTTTGATAACATATAGTTATACATAATGAAAACAATTCTTTTCATAAATTAGAATTTACTCATAATAAGAAAGAAAAAAGCTCCAAGGAATGTCGTGCGCAATGGAAAATTTATTAAGTATGAATCTTAACATAGAAGTGGTGAAAAATTGAAATATTTTTATAATCTCTCAATATTTACAGGTGCTTTAGTAAACATAAATAAATATAATCCTAAATATGTTTTGAAGCAGTGTCTCGTACGTTATTACAAATTATTAAGCATTTCACGACAAGCGTAATCTGTTACATGTATGATCTGTCAGGAAAGTAAATGTACACCTATTTTTCGAGTCTGGCATTCCTGCGCTCCATCCGTGGAGAGTATGAGAATTAAATCAATCAAATGTTTACTGAGGGGCAAAAAAAAAAGCTTAATCTGAATAAGACATTGCAGAGGGGCACAAGCTGTGAATACGAATAGTGCATTGCGTAAATAAAGGACGACACCATTGTATGTTATTTAATTTATTAATGGGCACTAAATTGTCTCCAGATCAACGAATAAATTAACTACGGCATGTACTTTGGTGGAAATATCATTACATGAACATGTTTGGAACGAACCAATAATCTTATTGCAACAATATTTCCACCAAAGTGCATGCCGTAGTTAATTTATTCGTTGATCTGGAGACAATTTAGTGCCCATTAATAAACTAAATAACATACAATGGAGTAAAATTACAGAAATGATATCGTATTATACAGTAATTTCGCCGTGCAAGTTCAATAGTATAATAATAATAATAATAATAATAATAATAATAATAATAATAATAATAATAATAATAATAATAATAATTAAAATAATAATAATAATAATAATAATAATAATAATAATAATAATAATAATAATAATAATAATAATAATAATAATAATAATAAAACATTTTCATCGGTCGTGCGCGGAAAGTGAGAATTAAATCAATCACATGTGAAATCAATGTAAGAAGAAAAGCCTAAACTGAATAAGACATTGAAGCGGGTCACAAGCTGGGAATAAGAATAGTGCACGGTGTAAATAAAGGACGACACCGAAAGACAAATCCAGAAACAGCAGGTAAAAGGAGAAAAAAGAGTAGACATTGTTGAAGTGGAAACATAAAATACAAACACGAATAGGGATGAGCACAAGTCGAGCCAAAATTCAATTCAACTCGAGTACAATTTGAGTCGAGTCAAAGGTAATTTTCTTGAATTGAGTTCCGAGCCAAGTCGCTGTTTTCGAGGTCTAGTTTCGAGTTGAGTTGAGTTTGATAATGGCTCTCTCGCTCGTTCAGCTCGTTTTAACTCGTTTTGAAATATTGGCCTGATCAGACTGGAAAGCAAAAGCCATGAGAAATGTAAGCAGTAATGTGGAATACTTTTAGTGTTGCTCACGACAGAGGTGCGTCTCATCTCGTAATTTTAGTGCATCTCATGGGGCAATTTTAGTGTATCTCGTCTCGTCTAGATAACGAGAAGACAAGAGTTTATTATTATTATTATTATTATTATTATTATTATTATTATTATTATTATTATTATTATTATTATTATTATTATTATTATTATTATTATTATTATTTTATTATTATTATTATTATTATTATTATTATTATTATTACTAGACAGCCTCAAATGTCGTAATCACCAATATAAGTATATACTGTAGTTCTTAAAATCAAGGCTGAGATCTGCACGGTCGAATTCTTGAGCCCAAGCAGAAGACCAACTCGGGTAGTGATATCAACCGGCTCGGCTCGTATCAACTGAGCGAACAGCTCGAGTCGGCTCGGTTGGGATGAGCCGATGACCCGAGCCGGCTTAGTTGGAACAAGCCATCGACTCAGCTCAATTGAGTCGATGGCTCGAGCTTTCTCGGTTGGGATGGGTCACCTACTCGGCTCATGTGAACCGGTTCGAGCCAGCTAAGTTGAAACTAGTTCATCAGCACGTTTCGACTCAGCTCAACTAAGCCGATGGCTCAAATCGGCTCGGTGTGGTGAGCTGTTGGCTCGGCTCACTTCTCGATTCGGTTCGATATTGAATGAGCTGTAAGCCGAGCCGCTCGAGCCGTTGAGAAGCCCAAACCCGGTCGCAGCTGTTTTGAATATGTTTGGATGAAGCCTATAACTTTTAACAATTTTTTGCTCGAGCCCGAATACTTGCCCCGTCGGAACTCAAAACCAGAACGTGACCGATGTCCTTGCCTCCTGAAGACTTCCAGACGACCGAGATCGACAGTCAATTAGCTTTTACTATTCAGATACAAACCGTATATCTTTTAAAGATTATACATTAAGTTGATATAATAATAATAATAATAATAATAATAATAATAATAATAATAATAATAATAATAATAATAATAATAATAATAATAATAATAATAATAATAATAGTTTTAAACTTGCCCTGAAATTTGGCAAAACTTACTTAAAAGTAGAGATTTCGGGGAAAGGGTTCCGTACCTTCAAGACACACCTCTGCAACTACCAACATTTTAAACTAGAACCTTTTATTGAAGTTTCATGTAGAAAGTATGTTTTGAGGAAAATAACTGTAATAAATATAACTGAATATCACGCGACAGTAAGACATATAATAAACTAATTTTTAGAATATGCAGAGGTAAATATAAAAGCTTTGCTACAAAAATACCTACACAGAGCATAATTCAATGAGCTCTGAAATACAATGTAACGAAATAGCCTATGAGATTCAGTCTACAGAGCAATTGTTACTTAAAGAATGGACATACACTATTTCGAGAATCGAGACAAGACGGGAAATGTTTACGATACTTTTCGTCTCGTCTCGATTCTCATCTCCAAAGAGAGACGAAAATTTTGATTTAGCCCTGACCCGTCTCGAATGTAAAATGTTAATTCTCATGTTATTTTATTTGTTTTAGAAACGAGATGAGAAACTCCTCTTCTCGTGAGCAACATTAAACCAAACCGAAATATTCTTTCCGAATGTCACGTTTCTCCTTGTAATGGTATGACCTGAGCGATAATTTAGCTTCTAGCTTTTAATCTTCTACGAGATAATAATAATTATTATTATTACTATTATCATTCCTGAAGATTTGATAGTTCAAGTATTGAAACATCCGAGTATTCAAATATCTGAATATAATAAAACGTATGTTATCGCTGATCAATCGCCATCAAAAATTCTAAAGTAAGAAAAAAAATTGCAACGTGCATTCGCAGAAGCACCTTGACCACTGAACCGCGATCGCTACGCGGTAAACGATCCGTCTTTAGTCTGGTTACGTTAGGTTTCTTTGTCTCCGCTTGCAAACTTGTATGTTATATTTTTCGATTCAAAATGTCTTTAGTATTTCTTTTATGAAGTCGGCAAAGTTTATATTAATATCTTGAGTTTTTCTTAAACCACTGGTTCACAAGTTCGTTCTTTCTCCACACGAAACTACAAATATGACAGATTGAATTCTCATACTCCCCATTTCTTTCAAAGCAGTCGCCATTACCTGGTCAAAGACTTATTTCCGCCACGATTCATATTAACCAAAATAAATTCATTTTTCGGAGGAACTCGGAAAGAATCCAGAATTTAGAAAATTCCGGAATTGAGAAAAACTCCGACTTTCGAAAAAATCCGGATTTTCCGAATTCCGGAATGTTAACGAAATCAGAAATTTCTAATTTCCGGATTTTTCCGAATTCCGAAATTATTACAAAATTGGAATTTTCCGAATTCCGGAATTTGTCCGGCTTTACTTTCGGGAGTCCGAAAACTAATAATTCCGGAACGGGCTATCCCTAGTTTATACACAACCTTCCAGAGCACTAAGCTAGTAGCTGTCTACAAACAAACAAGTAATGCAAAGCATGTTGTATACTGCAATACGTCATGTATTAAAATCCGACACCATGACCCTTTTATTACATTATATGAAGAGCATGTAGGTCTAAATACCTCATGTATTACATATAATGTAGGTTTTACTCTTCCAGCAAAGAAGAAACATGTGATCATAGTATACAACCCACAGAAGTGATAGCTGGCAATACAGTGGTCGTAATCCCTAACGACACAGGAAGTGAGCGTTGCCATCGCCGCTGGTCTAGAGGCTAGCACGTGAGCCTTGGGTGTATGGAGTCTCGGGTTCGATTCTCGGCGGGAGAGCATCTATCATTTTTAACTGTTCTCGATGTTTCTGTGTTCGTGTCCCTGTCGTTATAAGTTATTAGAAAAAGCAAGTTAAACGAGTGAAGCAAGTAAAATTAGCAATAAGTAAGTTACTGAAACGCGTTCGGTGAGTCAGTTAAAAAAATAGTGGACAAAGCACTGGCTTTTCGCGCTGTCCATGCGAGTTCGAATCAATCTCGGCTTGATATTTTATCCATTTGAGAGAAAGTATTGTTTCTTTTCGCTACAGGATGGATTTTCTCTTTGGTTTCATGTCAAACATGCTCACGTAATGAAAAGACGCTGTAGATAATAATAATAATAATAATAATAATAATAATAATAATAATAATAATAATAATAATAATAATAATAATAATAATATGAAATATTAGTAGCTAACTCGTGTGTGTATTTCGACAATATAATTTTATATTATTATATGGAAATAAGTAAGGCTGGCTGGCGCCCGCCTCCCTAATTTTTTCGATGCGCCTTATGGGTCCACGGTGTCCAACGTTGGTCCCATCCCAGTATCACCTCCTGTTTTCTCGATATAAGCTATCGACATTTTGCCTAAAGAGGGCTCTGCCGTGGCCCCATGAGTACCCATGACAATGACTCTTCGTTCATTTTGCATTGAAATCGCTTACTTTTCTGAGTACTATGAGTGCATACTGTCCAACGTTGGTCCCATCGCTCTACAGTTTCCCGTTCTCTCGATATAAATTGCTAATATTTTGTTTGTAAGGGAGATATGGCGTTACAATCATTACGTTTGAAGAAGAACTGAGGAAGATATTGCCTTGCCACAAACAACACCTATTATTATTATTATTATTATTATTATTATTATTATTATTATTATTATTATTATTATTATTATTATTATTATTATTATTATTATTGTTGTTGTTGTTTTACTTACCACTAATGTTGCCTACCTTTATTTGCAATGCAATGTGTTACTAAAAAGCAAATCAAATAACACTCCTCGCCATTCAGGCTCCCGAACTCGAAATACATGAGTTCTCTGTGTTAGAGGAATGCACATTTATTATATTATTCTTTCAAATAACACGTTACACAAGTTACTTCACTTTCAATGTGTAATTTCATATCATCAGTAACAATCATCTTGTTCCACTAGGAAGATAACCCCCTCCTGAAAAAAAAAACTGACCGTAGCGAAAGGGCGTGAACCTTCTTTAGGCGATTAATCGGGTCCAATATTTCAATAAGTTTCTGCACACAAATATTTCAGTAAAAGAGGAAAATTTATTCAAACTTTCTGAATACCTATTTATGGGCGAAATTTGGTTCCCTTGGAACTTTTTAAGAGTTTGAAGGGCCACCATTTTGAACATTTTCATCTGATTATTCTGGTTAACGAACTCATCAAGATATTTCAACAATTAATGTTTGTGCCAAGTTTCGTCTCAATCTGCTGAAAATTAGGGTGGTTATGGCATTCACAAATAGCGTTATATATATACAAATAGATAGATAAATAGGCACACAGAGGGAGAGAGAAAAGTGTTTTTCTCCCTTCTCGCACCTGTGGTGCGTCAGAGCTAAACCGGGCCCCTTTGCAAAACGTATTGACGAGCCTAACCTAAACACAAACCTCTTACTTGCTAACGTAGAAACGTGGTCGGGAGGTGTAAGGCATGTAGAAATTGTATTTTTAGTAACCATGAGTATGGTCGACTTCCATGTTTTTCTTTTTACTTTTTGCAGCTACTTCGGAACGTTCAATTTGTATTCTTTACTAATTGCAAATGGCGTTAACTTTCAAAATATGAGGAATTTTGGTGGCATTTGTTCGGATATTCTTCTCTTTCGAAATGAAGACAAGAACAAAAGCAATACGCAAAGACAAAAAGTATTATCAGTACTAAACATTACCAATAATAATTGCTACGAAAAACTAAATACGACCTCTTTTACCATCTCTCATGAGTTGTATGTATTATTAACAAAAATTTTTAAAAATGTCCTTGCCGAGGATTCGAACTTGCGTTCTTTGCATTTGTAAGCCAGCACCTTAACCACCACACCAAGATCATGGCATGGTGATCGTTTAGTTGTCGGCGTATTTGTTGTATTTGTGTTTTATGTTCCCACTTCGACAATTTTTACTCTTTTTTTGTGAGTTTAACAGCTGTTTCTGGCTTTCTCTTTCGGTGTCGTCCTTTATTTACACAATGCACTATTCGTATTCACAGCTTGTGCCCCTCTGCAATGTCTTATTCAGATTAAGCTTTTCTTTTTGCCCCTCAGTAAACATTTGATTGATTTAATTCTCATACTCTCCACGGATGGAGCGCAGGAATGCCAGACTCGAAAAATAGGTGTACATTTACTTTCCTGACAGATCATACACACTTAAATTAAAATTGAGTAACATACATCAAAAATGGGCAATTTTCAAATAAAGTACCCTGTACAAAAGATTCCCAAACTATTGTTCGCCTAGTTTGCCAATTAACAGTGGAGGTTTCATTCCGTTGGACGTGTTTTATTTCTTGAAATTATTTATTTTTTTTTATTTATTTATGACTTCTTTTACGTGGCGAAAAGATGTACATGTAATAGGGATAATTGTATAAATTCTCACTCTATTGTATAAACCACTTAATACTTGTCAAACAGTTTGATTTCATAAGTCTATTGGCATGTTTAATGTTTAAGAAAAAAAATCTTACAAAATCTTAACAGATACAGTGGAGTCTTCTTAATTCGAAGTCCAAGAGGACAGGAAAAAATTTCGAATTATCCAAAATTCGAATTAACCAAAAACTCTTATTTTTAAGTAAAATCAAGGAAACAAAATAAATTTTAATGTATATGAAAAACTAGCATGCAGTGCACCTTACATTTTAAAGCACCACATTTTCGTAAGGAAATAGAATACGTTCTGTGATTTGACATCGAGCATAATGCACGCCAATAGATCACAAAAGAATCTGCTTACATTTTTGTCACTGCTTTTAGTTCAGTTAATTGGAATTGCACAAATGTCTCGCACAAGTCATTTGCTAGTGGAAGACATGGTTCAAGGTCATTCACACTTCTATAGAACGGATGGACACTTCCAGGTTATTGAGGAAGAGGAGAGATGCATATCAACCACCTTCTGCCAGATTCTCTAGAGCGAGAGGGGTTCAGCGGTGGTGGTATCAACAAATAATGCTTTTTCTTTCCCACGGTCGCCTCTGAATAATATAACAGATAAAGAGAAACCAGATGGAATTGCATTATTCTGTTTGCAATCTGTCGAACACTACAAAGTTTTCCACTATAAATACTTCGAATTATCCAAACAGGAGATTCAAAAGTTCGATTTCTCCACAATTTTTTATCATTGTTTTTAATACAGTTTTCAAGGTGAATAGACTCTAGTTCGAATTATCCAATAATTCGAATTTTCCACGTTCGAATTAAAAAGAGTCCCCTGTACATACATTTCTGTTAATTTCAAGAAAAATAAATAAAAGTTTTGTTTCTGAAATAGTATATTAAAAGAGCCAGCTTCAGAAGTATATCAGTACACAAAGCTACAAGTTATATCTTCAAAAATAACATTTTAAAAGAAAAATATTTTTTGAAGAAAATTGAAAATAAAAATAATGCAATAATTATATTAATAAATTATTTTTTCTGAGGTGTATATTAATGTTCAGTACATACTGTAACTATAAACATGATTTTAAACGCAAAAAATCGTTCATGTTGTGAAGTCGCCACAATAGCAAAAAAAAGTAACACATATCGGAAATAATTAATTTAAGTTGTCGACGCTTTAAGCCAAGTTCTGCACAATCTACTTGTGTATTCAAAATCCTTTATCACACACATTGTTCTTCAAATTCATAGTTAAAAACAAGTCGCTGTTATATATATATACATGAAGCATATATTAACGAAGTTCTGTTTCAAGCTTTAACATTGTACCAGAACACCAGTGGATATCTCGCGACACAATTTAAAGTGGATGGTGTAGTGTGTCCGATATTTCCAGTCCTCAAATTTCTAACAATGGAGATTAGAGAAGAAAGTTAAATTTTGCAAGTCCCAGAAATTAACAAGTAGATAATTTTGAATTTACCAAAAAATATTCTTTCAATATGTTTAATTAATAACTTCAGGTAAACTTACAATATTTACTATAATAATTCGCGTATTTGTATGTGAGATACCTCTTTCATTAAATACTGTATATTAGGTAAATTCTAATAAATGTGTAACATTTTAATAATACAATCTCTGTTTCCAAAACTATTCACAGGAACATTAACAATTAACTATAATAGTTACATACATTATTGTTACTATTATTAAATTTATTACATTTATACTTGAACCTTTATAGTACATACCTTAAATCTTAATAATATGATAAAATCTATTTTATTGTGATTAAAAATATTTACATTTATAAGTTATTCGTTCTAAGTTATAATTACATGTTTCCCTACTACCTATGTGTAAAGCTTGATACCTAAGAAAAACACTATTACAATATAATTTTGTGTCCATAAAGGTACAATAGAATTAGTTTAACACTATTAACACTGTGCATATTCAAACCAAACAAATTAACTGTTGGTCCCATCTACATATTTTCAGCCAAAAATATGTTATGTCTATTTATCATTGAGCAAAGCGAAAGGAAGGCCCTATCAACTCAAGCAAGCCTGTTTATAATAAAGTATGAACCATTCCTATAACACGATTTATTAATGTTTTTGTTTTGTTTTCCCAAGCCTTAATATATTTCCTCAAATAATTACACAATCTATATATGTAAGCATAAACTTAATATTGTTTCTTTAATACTATTATCTGAATAACGTTAAAACTTCATGTGAGATAATGCATATATTGTAGACCCAATACTTGTTCTATAATAAAATTAATTATAAGAACGTAGTGAATGCTGCTCTACAATGTCCTTAATACTCTGTTACTTATTAATAAAAAACATTTTTTTCAGTTCAGTATATTCTGTTCTCTAACAATCTCTATCAATTATTAGTAAAATCCATACTATACCTGTAGTTACTTCTGTTTGATAACAATATCAATACTCTATATTTTAATGAGCTATTGAATTGAGTACAAAGTTAAAAATTTAACTAAGATAAATTCACACTCGAAAGGAGAAGTGAATCGGTAATTTATGAATTTAATTTACGTATCTCCACTTTTCGCAGAAATTAAACTATTTGTGTTGAACTATTCGATGAGAACAGTTGCATCATTTCATGTTGATGTCACGCAATTTCCACTTAATTTATAACATGTCAGTAAATATATTGCCAAATTTCCATTCAGTGCGAAAACATCGTTACTCATGAAGTACTGTCATTTTTACTCTGAATTTGTAGGTTTGTAACTATTTGGCTCTACCTAGGTATATACACTTGGCAAAATTGTATATGTCATCACCCGAATTCAACAATGAAGTACTTTATATATATATATATAATTTGTACTTAGTTTCTGAATTGTTAGTTTATATGTTTCTAGGAATTACAGCAAACAATATTCGACCAGAAATGAAGATTCTGTTTGAAGTTAAAATGAGTAACGTGATACTTGCAAATAGAAAAAAACGCAAAAGAGATGTTAGAAATGAAAATGACTGTAATTGTTCAAGGATTAAGAGATGAAAAAGGGCGAAATTGTTTTATCTTCGAGTTTTCTTAAAGCTTAATAGGGACACAGCGCCTCACAGTTCTGATTGTCGATTACATGCAAAATGTACTGCTGCGAACAGTAATACAGTCTGGAATCCGCTTGTCAAAACAATGTATTTGGAATATATAATGCTAAGATTGGAGAAGACAATTTCTATTTGCGTGATAGAACACAATATTATAAGGGACCAAATGAAACAGTCTAATATGTTTTGTAATATAGATACAATTACTTGACAAGAATCTTCATGAACTTTATCTTTTCTCGGACAACAGCTAGACCCAGAACAGGAAATACAAGATAGTAATATTCTTAATGTGTCTTGCAGAAATAGGATGTTTCACTTCCTCGTCCTGCGAGGTTATTCTAATCTTACAAATGATCGTGATTTTGGAGTGGTTGCAGAACTTCCTTGCAAAACGTGACAAGAAATACATTAGGAAATAGGTTTGTGAAATAATTGTATACACCAGTATATCAGTGAAGTTCACAGTGATTATGCTTTGTTTCATAAGACGATTGAACTCAAGAACTGGTGGTCTTGTCAATGTAAAAAAATACCGTGAATTCCACCGAAAATCTTTCATGAGATCCCATTTCATATACTCTCAATACACTGGAAACTATCTTGGGTTTCCATTCTTCATCATACATTGATTTTGAGGACTAGAGGAGAACCCCCCGACATGTAACCATGACTAAACAAAAGCATATGATATGTTCTCAAGGAAATACAAGAGAATATTTCAAACAAATTGAAAGTATTTTAAGAAGACATTATTAGAAGAAACAATTCGTAATGATTCCTATTCAGTTTGAAGTTCATTTGGCCAATACCAAGAATTATATCAATGTCAAGTTACTATGTACAGTATATTGTTTTTTTTTTTTTTTTTTTTTTTTGTTTGTTGTGTGCACGCTTCATGTATTGTTTCTTGTTCTGCTTCAAAATGTTAAATGAAAACTATGTAACAATATTTTGGGAGAGAAACCTTTTGTTATATTTAAAAGAAAACTTTGCACGAGAAAATTTAAGAAAACTCATTATAATTTGTAAAACAGAATGACTTTTCTGTTTATCAGATCATTTTCCTCATGTAGTGTAAATGCCTGGAACATAATTTGTATTAACTTATGTGTATGACAATTGTCTTATAACGTAAATAAATAGAACATTTGGTTCTGCACCTATTTTTTCTAGAAAGTTTTTTTTTGTCTTTCCTCAAAAGAAAATGTTTCTTTGGAGTTAAGTTGTTTCATAAATTATGTATTCAAATATGTTCGAGGGAGCGCGATGGCTCAGTGGCAGAGCATTAAGCTCCGATACTTGGTGTCCTTGGTACAATCACAGCTTGCGCCGTGTAGACTTCGTGGTGGAAAAACACCGTGCTCGTGGGTTTTCTAGGGGTTCTCCCGTTTCCTCTCACTATCTTCATTCCACCATTTCATTCATTTCTCATAATCACCATCTCCTTTAGCCTAACCGGCATAAATGTGGGACGTAAAACTTAAAAATATCATTTCATTTTCTTTCTCAATATGTTCGAAGTTTTCGAATTGATATGTTGACTTGCCTAGTCGGCTTGCCTAGTTGGATAAAAGAGTTTTCAAGAAAAAGTGAAGATATAATAGCGAAGAAGAACCACCGCAATTAATATTGTGTGAATATAATTTTAAAATTTTCTTAAAGAACCGTATCATTGTCAATTCTGACGAAGTATTCGATTGCTTATTTAACTGAGACTTTAAACTGTACATTTTTCAAAATGACATTAATTCTGAAAAATAAAATTATAAAGATTTCTTTTAAATTTCTTACAACATATGTTTACTTTATCTCAAAATTACGTGCTACATAACTTTTGTCTTTGCTATTAAATATTTTAGTACATTACCGAAGTTTATAGAACAATATTACGTCAAAATTGACTTAGAGGTGTAGTGGGGGCATACTATTGAACAATAGAAGAACAATCAGAAAATATTTACAGTCAGGAGTTAAAGTGAAGTGGAACGCGGGGAAACGTCGCCCGCCCATTTCTAGAAACTATCTATGGCCTCCACCAGCTACTAATTAAATAACAATGGGTAAAAATAAACACGTGGGATGATGTGATGTCATGAGTCCCCCTACCTTTCCAGATCCATTTTTATCCATGCTTGAAGTATTTTGCGGTTGACATGCGCTAAAAATTTGCGTTGTAAAAATTTCGATAACAGTAACACACACATATATATATATATATATATATATATATATATATATATATATATATAACATTGTTTCACACATATCGTAGTTTTTTTTTTATCAAAGTAATATACTACAGTACATAAGTAGAAGAACACAGTAATCTAAACAGTATTAATAATGTTATTCATTTCAAAGAAAAGAAAAAAGTTCACATATTTAACAACGAACTAAACAACAAAGATAGTTGTAGCTACTCAAACTCATTAAGATCCAAAACTATCTTGGAGAACATTGCAGTGTAGTCAATATGAATCCAATCATTTTCTGTTGCTGGAAGCAAATCCCAGTTTTTTTTTTTTTTGTTTTTTTTTAAATACAGACTGTTAAATTGGAGATGTTAATTGCCATATTCACATGACAGTTTAGTAGGACAAATAATGGACGTTTTTGTATGGTTTGTGAAAAGTTTTGCTTAACAAGTATTTTATATTTGAGAAAATAAGTTGAGTATTTTCAAAGTTTACGGAAAGCCTTAAAGGAATAACATTGAGTTATTGTAGCTACGTATGTATTTTTAATGTAGCACTTTGAAGACAATATGATATTTTTCATTTGCTATTATTAATCTACAGGTAGAAATTAACTATTTTCTCTCACGAATTTGCTAAACTGATCAGTGACTTTTAACCAAAATTGTCCATTTGACTATTACACTCTTTAGCTATTTTGTACACAGCATTAAATTCGAAACATACTGTTTAAAACAATATTTACAAATATGAATAAATGCGTCTATAGACAAAAGGATAAATCAAGAAGCGATATATCAGAAAGTTCCAGAGAAGAAATCAAGTGGGTCATTCGGCTTGATCCACAAGCCTGTTATCACTTAACCTTGGGATTCATGCGAGACGTTTTTAATGAGAACATGTCAACTGATATATCATTGAAAGTATCACGCAGAAATGAACAGTAATTGTAGGTAAAAGATATTGTTTTCTTTTTTTCTGTTGTTTTGCTTGCATTTGAACATCAGATAAAACTTATTCTTAAATACTGGTCATTTCGTAAACGGTGCCTCCACAAAAAACTTTTCCCCTACAAATGTTTTTTTTTTTTATTATTTTCGTTTCAACCATGTATTAAATGCCACTTGTCTTCATTTAAAATGTTTGGTTTGGATAAAAAGGCAGCATATGGATCAAGGTGATATGTTAATCAGATATACCGTATAACATTTTCTCATTTTAGTTTGTGTTTCGTCCTTTTATACCCAACAGTTTGTAATTTGTAACACATGATCGTTTTATCTGCAACCCCCTAGGTTCCACTGTATATATATATATATATATATATATATATATATATATATATACAGTGGAACCTGGGTAATTCGAACTTCTGTAATTCGAAAACTTCTTTATTTCGAATTTTTCTCTTGGTCCCTAGAATTTTATATACAAACAATGCTAAAAAATCATGGTTAATTCGAATTATAATCTGGATAATTCGAAGTAAATCTAAAAGGAGGTCAAGTCGTCGGGTCGGATTTTCCAAGAAACGGATGAAGATACGTACTGTAGCAGGCTTTCCGCCCCGCCCGCAGACTAGTCAGCTTGAAGGTCATCGCACCCACACCTCCACTCCTCTCCCAGCACGGGTTTGGGTACAAAACCTCGCGGCGACAACCTCGCGGACCACAACCTCGCCTGGCCAAAACCTCGCCTCCCAAAACCTCGCGGCCCAAAATCTCGCCGGGCCGAAACCTCGCCTGGCCAAAACCTCGCCGCCCAAAATCTCGTTGGACAAAATCTCGCCGGGACAAAACTCCGCCTGGCCAAAACCTCGCCGCCCAAAACGTCGCGGGCCAAAATCTCGCGGGGCCAAAACCTCGCCTGGCCAAAACCTCGCCACCAAAAACCTCGCGCCACAAAATATGGCCATACCCAAAATCTCGCCTGACCAAAATGTAAATGTTCCAACAGATGATAAGGATGACGGTATAAAAGACGCTGTTTCAGAAGAAGTATCACGGGTATTTGACCAAGTTCCGCGATACCATATGAAAATTCTATTTCTGTATTAGAGGATTTCAATGTGAAGGTATAGCGACAGGATGTTTTTAAACTGGTTATCGGGAAAGAAAGTCTGCATAAGGAAAGTAATAACAACTAACAGGGTTAGTTTCGTGAACTTTAGAACATCCAAAAACTTAAAATTTTAGCAAAAATCTATTAATATTTATGAAAGTATGAAATAATATGAGTTTTTACGATGTCCCTTGATTATGTCCTGTAGGTTAAAGGAGACGTAGATGACCAGGATGAAGGAAATGATCAAATAAAGAAAGTGGGAGGAAACGGGAATAACCCGAGAGAGCTCACGTACACGATGTTTTATATCTTATTCTTATTATTATTATTTGTAATGTGGGATTGCATATTAAGAAACTCATTGGGTAAATTTTAAAGAAAAGTTTCATTCGCGGCGAGGTTTTGGCCACGCGATGTTTTGGGTAGCGAGGTTTTGGCCCGGCAAGATTTTGCCCCGCGAGGTTTTGGGCGGACAGGTTTTGGCCACGCGAGGTTTAGGCCCGGCGAGATTTTGTCCCTCGAGGTTTTCGCCGGCGAGATTTTGGGCGGCGATGTTTCGGCCGCGAGATTTTTGTCCATATCTCCCCAGCACGTACACTAATGCGCTGGCCGGCCGCCTGTTTTGTTTTGCACTCGTCTCTATTGCTCATAAATCACAATGATGAGATCGCATCTGGAGATGAGTGTGACGAGACCAACTCCGAACAATCAGTTCCGAGTGCGGCCGAGGCAGCGAAGCACATCACGCAACTCTGACAGTTTTTTGGAAAGCAAAAATGAAGTAAATGATAAACTATTCTGTTCCTTGAATTTGTTAGATTCGTTTATAATGACCGAGAGACTAAATTCTAGGAAACAAGCAAAGATCTCAGCATTTATTTAAAAATGTTGATTTTTTTGAGTCTCATGACAGTTATTTGTCTATTAATACAGTAATATTCTTTTCTGTTTTTATGATCTTTTCAATGTTCATGCATAATACAGTTTTAGTGTATGTACGTAAGTATTACAGTACAGTATTTTACTTCACATTGTATTAACCTATGTGTTTTTCTAGTTTTACAATGAGTGTATGGTACTTAAAACACTTATTACGAGTATTAGCTCCAATAATAAGTCTTTACGTTAAAACCTGAAGTTTGATTGTTTATTTCAACCATTTACAAAAACTTTTCGAATTCGAATTTTTGTATAATTCGAACTTTTCTACTGGTCCCTTGAGGTTCGAATTATCCAGGTTCCACTATATATATATATATATATATATATATATATATATATATATATATATATATATATATAAAATTACCTGATATTTTTCTTTCTTTCTACGTTTTTGTATTCCGACTTTTAAACTGTTCCGCATTTCTAACTCCTACACTTAAAATTTAATCCATAAACAAAAAGAACATTTGGCGTTAACGGCTCGATTTGTAGGCCTGAGCCGCTCCACGCCATCTGTTATCGGTTGGTGGAATTACGTTCAACCTAGCGACGAGCGCGTGGTCAGCACGCCACGTCACCCTATCGCTAACCAGCGTATCGTTATGGTTTCGTTATGGTTCCGTACTAACCAGCGTATCGTTATGGTCTCGTTATGGTTTCGTTATGGTTTCATGCTAACCAGCGTATCGTTATGGTTTCTATAGGTTCGAGACGTAGTGACCGTCACGTATTTTATTCACGTGACTTCCCAGTTTGCTTCACGACACTTGGTGGACGCTGAAAATTGGGAAATCACCGTCCGGAAATCGAACTCGGAACCAGGGGGACTTGAATCCAACGCTCTAACCACTATTTTCTTAACTTGGCTTATGTACTTATTACTAATTTTTCACTTAATTTCTACTCGCTTCTCACATGTTTAACTCGCTTTTGCAATAACCTAGAATGACAGGAACACGAACACAGAAACATAGAGGAGAGTTAAAATTCCAAAGGCTTTGCCAACGGGAATCGAACGTGGGACCCCTTACACCAAACCACTTGACAACGCTGTCCCCCTTTTAATCCATGTGGTAATATTGAAAAATATATATTGTTCATTGTCTCAATACTTTAAGAAAAACTTTATTCACTATTTTATGTTTGGTAGTAATGATTACTTTCGAATCCATTTCGCGGATTGATTGTGGATTTCGCGGTAGTTTTTAGATATTATTATTATTATTTTTTATTTTATTTTTTTATTTTATTATTATTATTATTATTATTATTATTGTTAGCACAGATTCAAACAGAAAGGATTGCAGCAATACTGTGTACCATGTAATTTAATCAGGTTAGTAGACATGGTCCATAAATCAATGGAACAAATACATAAATATTGTGCCTAAAATTATTTCACTTTTTATTTTTTTTATTTTTTTTTATTTTTATTTTTATTTTTTTATTATTATTTTTTTTTTTTTTTACAAATCCCGTCTTACCTCCTTAAATATGCTATGAGGGTTTTTACAATACATGGTTATATTTTCTTTGGTCGCAAACAGTAAGCACTATGTCATGCACATAATAGTAGGTGCAATCCTCGGGGGTGGAAGACCCATGTTCGATTCCCGGCTGGAGTTTATGTGGTTCGGATACTACGTTAAGGTGTAGGTCTACGTCTTATATAACCTCGCTGCTAAAGGAGACGTTAAATTATAAATGAAAATCTGCTTCGAATGTAAAAGGATAACTAATTTTAAGAATTACTCTGTTTTAATTGTAAATAATATTCAGACTATTTATTTGCTATTTGCTAAATATCAGTAGTGCCAGATTTTTATCATTTCTTGTTGTAAAGATAACAATGAACCTTGCCATTCCTTTCTCTCAATATATATATATTTAACTTCTTTAATTTAATATCTCATCAAAAATACATGTCATATTCTACTAGCGACTTTCAATAATACTGCCAATCATGAAACGCATTATTTATCGCGTTATTTTCTTATGTCGCTTTCAATAAAATATTTCAGTTGATAATATTTGGTATTCCAGACGGATACCAGGTGACATTGTCAGTGGGCACATTAATTTTTAAACTCTTCAGCCATTTTAACTCCTCAAAATATACAAGTGACTTCAAAGAAATAACATGAAATAAAGTTTGAAAGGATTAATCATACTAAGTGTATAAATGCACTATCGCGAATTTTTGTACATGCAAAATATTATATCTTAAACAGATGCAAAATTTTTGTGACGATATTATAAATGTAAGTAGCTGTGTAGTAGAACGTTAAACGTGTCACTAAGTAATATCTTTTTCTACTATCAGTGATACACTCAGTATGTCAGAGCTTCACATAATATTTCTTAGTTACTTTCACCTTAAACTAGTGCTTAATTTTTGAACTGACTTCGTGCATTTTGTTCCTCAGAAAACTGAGAGGAACTGTTCTTGTTGCTCAGCAGTGTTTCGAATGTTGTTGTCTAACAAAATATCAATAATCAATTATATTTGTTAGGGGATACTGGTAAAGCGCTAACCTCTTGTGCTAGGAGGTCCCTAGCTCAATCCCAAACCAAATGATTTTGTGATGGACATCCTCAGAAGAATCGGTTTTCTCAAGGTTCTCCACTTTCTTCTTACATTATCATTCCACCTAAGATTTTATTTACTTGCATTAAAAATCCATTTCCTTTAGCCTAAATGGCATTACAGTGAATTACAGAACTAGAAATGTGTTATGTTAAAATTGACTATGGAATAGAACATTTGTCTGCCTTAAAGTTAATAAATCTTAAGAATATGATATACAGTATACTATCTATTTACACTTCTGGTTCATTGTACTGTTTAATAAAATGAAATGATTTTATTCAGTTTCACATTCCACGATTGTGGTCTTTAGGCTAAGGGGGATGGTTGATTAAGGCAAGTTAATGATGTTGGAAGAATTGGTGGAACATAGTGTGGGAGGAAACGGAAGTGCCACGAAAAAATCTGTGAACACAATGTTGTCGACCACAAACTTACCATGTGGGAGACCGAACCACTGGCTCCATTCACCAGAGATAAGCTCTCTACCGCTCAGCAACCACTCCCCCTTTACTGTTTAATGTTCCTTTTACTTTTAGATCTTTTTCAAGGTATTGGCAAACATTGAGTACTTAAAGTTATTTCTTTTATATATACTTCTTAATATTTTGGCCATTGCGGAGCACACTTTTTAAGTATTGCTTTTACCTTTTAAACGTTTAATAGTGAGTATCTTTAATTTCTCGTATTAACCTTTTCAATGTTTTGGTAAATATTCTGTGCTTTTAACGATGCTTTTACCTTGGCCATTACTGAGTAGTTTTCTATAATGTTCATTCAAATGTTTTAATCATATGGATAAATTTTGAGTATCTTTGATTATACTTGTTATCCTATCTGATACTATGAGAAATATTGGATAGTTTTCATTATTTGATTTACCGTTTCAATACCTTCAATAAGTACATTTTATTATTTCATTTATCATTTTTACATTTTCTTTTTTCTTATCAATTTTGAAACCTTTCATTATTCAATTTATTTATCTTTTTTAACTCTTCGACCAAAATCGAGTAGATTCGATTATTTCTTTTATGCTTTCAGATGTTTGATCAATATTCAGTACTTTTTTTAGTATTCTTGTTATGTTTCGAAGTCCTTCATCGTCTTATTATTCATTTCTTTCTTTCTAAAGTTTTGATAAAGTAGAAAACATTCACATAATACTGTTTTCAACAAAATTCTTTCTATCACCGTATATTTCTGGATCCAAAAGAAGATTTTTTCTTGTCGCAATTTTCTGCTCAAAATTATGGTGTGTTCTTGCTTCCACAAAATATACTGATGAGCTTTTCTTTATTGATTAGAACCAAGAGCTGGAAATAACGGACTGAATTTTAAATGGCATCCGAAGTTTCGCTGTTGATCTCAACGACCCCAAAAACTAAAGACTCGACACTAATATCATTCATTTCCGATCATTTTTATATATCTCCTCCCACCCCCTCTAAGTTCGACACCAATGTCGGTCGTTTACGTCATTTTTAAATAGCTCAGCTGTCCCTCTCCTAAGTGGCACGATAAAAGAGACACAAGTTCTGAATATCATGTAACGTGTAAGTTGAAAATTTTTATCGCTATCAGTCTAGTAGTTCAAGAGTTATTAAATCACAAACGTAGCCACTTTCATTACTATATATATATATATATATATATATATATATATATATATATATATATATATATGTCCACCGTCCCCCATAAGTTGAACCTTCAAAGTGAAATCACAACAACCATTCCAGGCCCCAACATCATCTATGTTGAAAATTTGATCGAGATCGGTCGGGTGGTTTAAAAGGTATGAAGTCACAAACATTGTCACTTTCATTTATATTCATACGTATTTACGAATTATCAACACGCTTTACAATTCAAACTAGCGTTTATACATTTTATAACATTGGTTTGTGATAAGACAATATTTAATTATAATTGAAGAATAGGGACACAGTGTCTCAATGCAAGGATTTTCTAGTCCGACCCTAGGCTGTATGGGTTTTATGTATAGTATCGCATCCATTAGTTTCCTGAGGATTTTCTCTGTTTGTTACCACATTTAGAATCTATCAACGTGTTTCATAACCATGCACTTTAATCAATCATCCATAGGGGTGGATTTAGGAGACGCGATCAGGGCGATTGCCCTCCAAGAAGAAGGAATTTTGTTATTTTATATATAAATAAAACCTATCTCGGAGTTTGGAGGTCTTAAAAGTAGCTGTAAGTAGCCGTATTACCGGGTGGCGCACGAAATGATCCACCATTTTAAATGAAAACTTTATTCACAATCAGAACAGAAAGAAATGCATGTCACAAGAAAGAGTGTACTATGGAGAAATATTCTAATTCAAAACATGTTCAATGTGGTCGCCATTGTTGCTCTGAACTGCATTTAATCGAACACTAAAGTCATTCGCTATTCGACGAAACATGTTTTCGTCAATTTCACTGCAAGCCTGAACAAGAAGTTGCCAGGCTCTACCAAATTGTTGGGATGTTTCGAAAAATTCTTTTCCTTCAATTACCCCCGCTGAAAGTAATAGCATGGATTAAGATCAGGACTATGAGGTGGCCAAGATTGTCCAGCATGAAATCGGTCTGAAAACCGATCAGAAATAACGCGGTTTGACTCCATGTTGCATGAACCACGGCGTGTTGATGGGCAAAGTAGTAGCAAGCAACTGCGGGACAAAGTTATTCCGGAGCATAGTCAAGTATCGCTCACTGTTTACTGTTTATTCGAAGAAGAATGACCAAATCAGTCCATGACTGGAAATCGCAACTCACACTGTAATCCTGGGAGCGTGGTCTTGTTTCTCACGAATCAACCGTGGATTTTCATTGGCCCAAAAACGCACATTTTGTTTGTTGATCACTCCGTCCAAATGGAAATGCGCCTCGTCAGAAAACCAAACATTGTGAAGGATCCGTTGCTTACCCTCTGCCCATTGCGCGAACACTAATCTCTGCTGCTTGTGATCATTTATGAGTCGTTGCACAACGGTCATCTTGTATGGATAAAAATGGAGGTCACTCTTCAGAATTCGTTGAACTGAACGTCTTAATATGCGAAGTTGCACTGCTGCCTTTCTTGTCGACTTTTCAGGACTCCTCTGCATTGCAACTCTAACAGCTTGAATATTCTGATGCGAACACACAGGCTTCTGTTGAGGACACTTCGGCTCCAATATTGGTCCTTCCTCTGAAAGGTTTCATACAGTCTGTGGATGGTTTTGTTGGAGGAAGCCCATCGCGTATTAAACCTCTCTCGAAACCGTCTTTGAACAACAATAGCACTCTTTGATTCATGGAAAAAAAGCACGATTGTTGAACGCAGCTCTGTGGTCAGTTTGCTCTTGTCAGCCATCTTGAAAACTAGCCCTCTAGCAGCGGCAGAGTGAGTGAGGTGTCAATTTCTTCTTCAACTGTTTCTTCAAACGGCACTGCTACTGCTGTAAAAGTGTACATTGCGATTTCTTGTTCCCCTGAAACGATAAAAAACAAAAAAACAAATGGTGGTTCATTTCATGCGCCACCCTGTAGAACCCACCGCCTCAACAGAAGTCCGTCCACGATCCGCCCCTGATCATCTGTCTCTTTTTTAGTCTGCAGAGCTTAAGCATGACAGATATAAATCCCTTATATTTCATTTTCGATTTACAATTTTTAAAAAAAACTTATTTTCCATTTTCTCATAGATTTTTACATCTGTCTTATGTTGAAAACCATTTTCTGTTATCTGTCCTAAAAAAGCTTTCCCCATTTTTGAGCGTGTTTATTATTACAATTCAATTTAAATCCAGTGCACGTTGCCCCAGTGTATGAACCTAGAGCAAGGGGTTTTGAAAACATATATATTACTTGCAACCAAATTATTCCTTATGCAAGAGATTCCTATGTGGAGTAATGCATCTTTTGATTTCAACTCATCAACCAATATTAACTATTTGGTGAATTGTTCCTTTTTAATATTTATCCTTCATAACTCATTTCGTTCAACTATCCTAAAATTATGCATGAAACTTGCATGTTAATCTTTATGTTTAATACGAACTTAAAACATGCTTGTGTTATAGTTAAGCGTACTAAGAACGATTGAAAGATTAATGTAAATCTTCTCACTTAATATTTTCTGATCTTGTCTGTGTTTCGTCATATCACAGTTGGTTCTATATAAGGTACAAAATCAAGTACACACTATGTACTTCAAATTGATTATGAAGATATGTGTGTTCGTGTATATTAAGAACCTCGTTATTTGTTTATAATCTTGTAATGAACTCTAATATATTAGATGCTTACAGATATAGAAAGAAAACAATGAAATTTGCTGGCCTGCAAGAAACTAAATTGATGACGGGAAAATAATCTGCTAATGTCGTTATTATTCAACACGAGGAAGAACCATTTCTCTTTTCTTCTTCTTCCCCCTTCCTTCTGTTCGTGGTACTTAGAAAATTTACAACTCTCAAGAGTGCAAGGCAATTTCGGGAACGAATAGGGTAATTTTCATTCTGAGAAATTGTCCCTACTTCATACAAGAAGCTCGCTTGATCATTTCCATGCCCCAGCAGTGCTGATCTTGCTTTTATTGGAGAATTCTAATACTAGTGCAGCGTAAAATTATCAATTTAAAAATGAGAATTGGAATTTGGAGTTCATTGGCAATTATTACATACATTAAGCTTAATATACTTTGAGAAATAATATTGCATATCCATAGTACAATATTCTTTTTTATTCTCAGATCACCGATCTCTCGATTAGTTTGTCACAGCTTTTCACTTCATATTCAGAGGCAGGCATTTCGTTTCCGTGTACTCTTTCTTTTCTATATCTTGTTGTATATGGTTCATACACGTCAGTTGCCAATTTCCTCTGCTTATATTTCCTTTAGTCGTTTCTTCCGAAGTTAATACCATGATTTCTTCATGTCTCATAATGAGTCTAATAATCTGATAATTAAAAGTATTACTTCGGCTTGGTATTAAAAAAAGTAATTGTTTATCCAACTCCGAAGTGATAACATATTAAAATTATAGAGTGTTTTCAAATTTTCCTTGGGTGAGGGAAGATCCAAAAGTATACGCAGATTTTCAAATTTTTCTTTGCTATTTGATTATCCCATAAATTAATCCTATTGTTATCCAATTGTAGTATATTCATTAAATTGTGTGTACACTTCAAACTCACACGAACAATTGCCCAACCTCTGGAGCTTCAAATTCAACTGGTAAGCACACCCACTTACATAAGTACCTGGACCCCTGACTGTTATAATTTCTTAATGTGGGTTCAAGGTCATTTGCAGTTGTGAGAACACCTAAACAGATGCAACCAAAATTACACGCAACTTTTCTCGGCACTAACAGCATTTTGTAGCACTGAGTTAAATCTACATGTAAATAAAATTGAGAGTAGATGACGGACGAAACCTTTCTCCATTCTGAGATGAATCTCTCTGGTCTAGAGCGTGTTGTCCAATAACATAATATGTTAATCTCAATATTGCTGTGTATGTAGTGTATTATTTCATTATATACGGTATATCGGGGGGGAGGGTTGTTTTCCTGTATTTTTGCAAGAAAGCATCATATTTAACAATTCCATCCACATGCACATCTTACCTAATATTGACAAGGTACATTCGCGAAGTGTCCCCTCGGGATTCGTCTAAAATTGATTTAAATGCAAAGTTTTCCGCGACCCAAAGTATATTGTACTAATTTTAGCGGCCCATACGGGTAATTTGCATATTTATGGGCCTTCATATATCCGGAATTCATACACTACTATAACGCTTGGTCACAAAGTTGCGTTTAGTTTCTTTAGATGTAACTGAATATGAATGTGGGCATATGCAAAACAAATTGGATCAAGTACTGCTTCTCTGACAGGTTTTATCCACACCGGCCGTCTTATTGGATTCAACTTTCGGTTTTTCAAATGGAAATATTTGCATGTGATACATCAAATTCATACAAAATTTTCTCGGAAATTCATTGGTGTAGTGAGATTTACGGTAGCTTGTACCATTTGCAAGATATTGCATGTTAAATGTGAGGCACTTCACAAATTCAACCATTAAAAAGTTGTGCAGGGCCTCGTATGAATATGTGATCTCTTACGTAATTCATTGTTGACGAAATGTCTTCAGAACGTACATACATACAGACACACAGACGTAAATAGGATATGGTAGATCTTCACCAAAATCTGGTCGTATCTAGATTTACATTACGCATAATGTTCGTAATACAATACTTCCTTGTTCGTAGAATAACATGGAAGTAATAACAATCACTCACAGAAATGTTGTAAGATTATGACACCAATGTTGTAGAGAGTTTGTTTATACCTACAGTATTTTCCAGTTAGAAATTTTTTTGATTTGTCAACATCAAAAACGTAAGCGTAACTCACATTACTCTAAAGTGTCTTTTCGCGAAGTGCATAGTGGGATTTAACATGTAATATCTCGCAAATGGTACAAGCTACCGTAAAACTCACTACACCAATGAATTTCCAAGAAAATTTTATATGAATTTTTATGTATCACATGCACCTATTCCCATTTGAAAAACTGAAGGTTGAACTCAATATTGCGGATCCAAGATGGCGGCCGGTGTGGATAACACGTGCGAGAGAAGCAGTACTTGATCTTATTTGTTTTCCATATGCCCACATTCATGTTCAGTTATATCTAAATAAACTAAAAGCAATTTAGTGACCGAGCGTTATAGTAGTGTGTGATTGAATTCCGGGTATATGAAGGCTCATAAATATGCAAATTACCCATATGGATTGCTAAAATTAGTACAATACACATTAGGCCATGGAGAACTTTGCATTTAAATCAGTTTTACATGAATCCCGAGGGGTCACTTCGCGAATGTACCTTGTGAGATTAATTGCTGATCAATATTCTATGTGAGATTACAACTGAAAAAAAAATCCTTTAATTTTATCTAAAACATTAAATAAAGACTGGCAAAAATATTTTAGACTAAATTTTAACTGCTATTTACAGTAGCTATTTTTGTTATTATTTCCTATATTCAGTAGTTACTGTTTGTTGCTAATGTAGAAGTTTTTAAAAAGATTTAAATTAACTCAAATATTTTTTGTCCTAAAACAAACATACATAGGAATATCTTAACAAAAAGTTATCATTCTTTCTCACACTTCTGATTCTAAATCAAACATATTAGCTTTGGTTTCTTCACTGCATACACATCAATAGTTTAGTTTACGAAATCTTCAGTAGGATTAGTGCCGTGTCGTGGAAAATCAATGCTTGGAGCGAGTGTATATGAAGGCATCCCCGTATATATGAGTGAGATCGACGGACCAGCCGCGAAACGTAAGAAAATTTTAAAAAGTAAACCCTGCTTTTCCTTGATTTTGAGAACTGTTCATTACTTTTTTCCTTTCATTTTATATACGTGCACATGCCCACATCGCACTTACTTCGGTTCCCGGGGCCGTCGCCCCGCTTGCCTCTCCCACATGGCACGGCATTATGCAGAATCTTCATCACCTTCAATAGCAATCTTTCATTTATATACTACTATTATATTGATAAATTCTATATAAGTCTCTAACCCAGGAAGGATAACTGTTCCTCCCTGATCCCTCTAAGTGACGCCCTCTGAATCTCACCCTTTCAATGACTTATTTTTAATTAAAGAAAAGTGTGTTTACTTTAACAATCGTAAAACACATTACGTCTGTTACTTCCGATGCGAGAAATGGGATTTAGGCGCTCTATTTCAGATAATGCAAGAAAAGTACATTTTCAAGAACTGAAGTCTGCTGACATCAGAGATTATACAGAATGATCGAAATATCTTTTCTATCTTTCCTTTCCTATCTCAATCTGTGCTAGTTCTAGGGCGAGAGTATAGTACCTACTAAAATACAAACCTTTCTTCAACAGTTAACAATTTCATGTTCTGCCAAACTCGGTCATAGTGTTAAGAAATACAAGATTTACTCACTATTTGGTATCTTATCTTAGATGTTACATGTTTAATATTTATATAGAATGGGTCTGCGTCATTTATATGTATATTGAGAGATCGGATTTCGTCTGCACATGCACGGAAAGAAAAGGAAATAATTGGGTGAAGCAATTTCTACATTTTGTGACTCAAATGATTTGAGTTTCTCCGGGGGGGAATGAATTTTCTTCGGGAGGAGATTCCCCCCGGGCTACCCCCTGAATTCATCCCTGGCTACAGCTATAACTGACTTTTTTGTCAAGTATTCAATTTGATCCACACTGAATAATAGAATAGATCTAAAGCGAACAGGAATCGAACTATGGCTACCAGAAGTCTTACCAATTACGCCACTACGCCCGTTTACAATAAATGTATATAAATGAAATGTTAAGTAGTTGAACTTGACATTTAGTTTATTAGCAGATAATTAGCAGAAATTCCCTTTATACAAACGAAATACTAAGTTCTTCAACTTGGCATTTGCTTTATTGATAACTAGGAGAAACGCACATTATATAAATGGAATATTAATTTGCAAAACTTGGGATTTGGTTTGTTGATAACTAATAGAACCACCCATTATATAAATGAAATATTAAGATGTTGAACTTGGCATATTGTTTATTGATAACTAGCAGAAACACAGATTATACAATAGTGTCCAAAAATTAAGCATAATGCAAGAAGTTGGATGTAAAGTTAGGAAGGATATCACGAGCACAGGAATTATGGTGAATGGCGTATATTGCTTGTGTGTAGCTTGAACCGGCTATCACAAACAGCCGTCTGGCTCCCTATGGGAAGAAAGCGAACACCCGTGCTTGGATTTGAAACAGGCACGTTCCATGTGTGAAGTGAGTGGAGTGTTGTAGTGACCGGAAGGTACTGCTAAGTTAATGTGGCAATAGATTAATGTAATGTGGCAGAAATACGTCATTTGGATGCGTTTACAAAGGCCGTATCATCGGGAGCTTGGAAAGAGATAAACACACAGGAAGAAGTAGTACTAGTCATTAATACGCAAGAAAGTGTCATGTCTAGGTTGTAGAAACAGTTTATCGACACCGGAGACATTAGTCGTTCGGCCTGGTGGAGGACATCCACGAGTGACAACTCAACAGGACCGATACGTATCCATAACTCCGCGTCGGAACCGGACCACGCCTGTGAAACAACTGTCAACGTAGCTTGCAGCAGTCTCACAAGTAAAGGTTCTCTCCCAAGAATCAAGGATCTAGAAACTGCGCATATATTTAGATAGAGGAGTGTCACGAAGGAATACTAATGAGATATGCCAGGCTGACAGCAAAGAATAAATCCAATATGGCCGCCCGAAGGTCATGCCAATCGACGTTTGCAAGCAACCTCTCATCCATTTCCCATGGGCAGATTGACTTAATGTTTTGCAGATTGATATACGTATGTATGAACACTACACATCTATTGGTCAGAAATTTCGCGGATGTTGACGTATTGAACGGAATATGGTAGATCAAAATGTCAATGTGGCAACGACTCGTGTCTGAAAAACGAATTGTACTATGTAAGTACAGTATCACTAGACGTGTACGAACGCATAAAACGGTTCAAAATATCGCAATCGTAAAGTCAATATGGCCACCCAAAATCCTGAACCAAACAGCTCGTACTGCAAAGACGAAATTCGTTGTAAAGGTGCACCGGGCTCAAATATAGGGCCCTTGGATGATCGAAAACCACGATGTTACCTGTGTAGCAGCGGTGCCAGTGTTGGCAAGGGCTATTTTTGTTATATATGATATGGTTTCCAAACTTAAAGACGCGTATTCTAGGACGTTTGTGGCTAGTGTGTTCTAGACCTTCTCAAATGAACAGTATATATTTGCGTGTAACACTTCAAATAGATAACACAAACACTGGCAAAGTTTTACCTGCAAAATATGTTCCAGTGAATTCTAGGTAATTTTCATGCGAAACCACCTGAACTGTTTACAGTGTATATTTTATATGCGTATATCGCGGCTATATTGGATACATGATGTAGAAATTATGATCAATTTGTATTATTTCCTCGCCTACTAGTAGTAATGGACCTTTACACCAGATATTGTTTTTGTAATAACAACTGTTTGGTTCAGGATTTCGTTCCGCCATATTGGTTTTCAGATGACGATATTTTGAACCGTTTCTTGCTTTTCGTACACGTCTAGTGATTCTGTACTTCCATAGTACAATTTGTTTTCCAGACACGAGTCGTTGACACATTGACATTTTGATCGACCATATTCCGTTCAATACGTCAACATCCGCGAAATTTCAAACCAATAGATGTGTAGTGTTCATATATATATATATCAATCTGCAAAACATTAAGTCAATCTGCCCATGGGAAATGGATGAGAGGTTGCTTGCAAACGTCGATTGGCATGACCTTCGGGCGGCCATATTGGATTTATCCTTTGCTGTCGGCCCGGCATATTTCACCAGTATTCCTTCGTGGCCCTCCTCTATTTAAATATATGCACAATTTCTGGATCCCGATTTTTGGGAGAGAACCTTTACTTGTCAGGGGAGACAGCGTTACGGCAGACTGTGTACTGGAGGCTGCGAGCTAGTGGTATGTATGAACGACGACAATCAACATGCATTCCTCTGTCCCAGGCACACAGAAGAGCCCGTTTACAGTTGTGTCGAGAACATTACCAGTGGACCTCCAACGAATGGGACAGCCTACTGTTCACAGGTGAATCCCATTCAGTTCCCACAGCGATTCCCATCAGATCTGGCGCAAACAGGGAACTCGCCTACATCCCAAGAACATTCTGGAAAGACATTGGTACGGTGGTAGTGACGTACTGGGTTGAGTATGAGTATGAGTAGGGGGGAGTAATGGGAACGTCAGCAACGAGGCTATATGTCCCCGTCACAACGTACTGGGTTGAGTAGGCATTATGATGAATGATCGTACTGACATGCACATCTTCGATGCTGGGTTAATCAATGGCGAGAGGCACAGAGAGGAGGTTCTGCATCGAACGTATCGAGTGTCCAACGCGATCTCTGGACCTAAACTCCATTGTACATGGTTGGGACGCGTTAAGAAGACGTGTTGGAATCTGCCAGAAGTACCAAAACACACCCGGGACTCCGTACTGATCTTCGTGAGCAGTGGAATTAATTACCCTTAGAGCTCTTCAACAACCTGATCTTGAACATGCAATGTCGTTGCCAGACATGTATTATCTGTTCGTGTCTCATATTAAACTGTTTTCGTTGCCGCCGGTAGGTCTCGCACAATTTTTTCATGTTATTGTTTACCAAGTTTTGAGTCTGTGTTCTTTGCCATCTTCTACAATGCTTTCTTTCCAATTTGGCCTGTTCGCTGTTTGTGTTGTCTTTACGCATGATAGGTTGGTATGGTGGTTTCATTTGAAGTGATTTCTTTACGTTATTCTCGCCCCATGTACTCGAACAGTCATTATGCTTATGTCTTAGACACCGGTGTAAAAATGAAATATTGAGTTTTTGAACTTTGGTTTATTGATAACTAGCAGAAATGCCCATTCTTCTCATGCAGAAAAAAGAGTTTGGAAAGTATTTGAACACTCTCCCCAACGTACGCATTTACGCGAATACACATTTAAAAGTAATCATTTAAATCTGTAATATAACAGCATTCTACCCAAATTCCTTCTTATTCCGTGCCGGTGGGTGGGTCTGAATGTAAACTTAAACGGAATTGGGATTGTAAGTGTTCATTTCAATGACTACGAACAGTTTTTAACACGTACGTCTCACCCTATATCAATAGGAAATGAATATTCGACTTTAAGGAATGGGAAGTGTAATTAATCATTTCAGCAACTACGAAAAGGATGGAATTAACACTAAAGTAGATATTTTCGATTGTGTTATAACATACAAATTCAGAGGACTAATGGAGGTGACCTATTCCCCACAGTATTTGTATCAAGATCGTACGTTATGTGTGTATAAAATGTAAGAAATTACTCCAGACTTTCCACAGTTATGCTGTAATTATACACACATATATTTTTTATATGTGTTTGTATATAATATAGATATAAAATAGTGAACTTTGTGGTGGACAAACGCCATGTGCGTGGGTTTCCTCGGGGTTCTCCCGTTTCCTTCCACTTTACTCATTCCACCATTTCATTCATTACTCATCATCACCGTCTCCTTTAGCCTAACCGGCATGACGTGGGACGTAAAACTGAAAGATTTCATTTCATTTTTCATATAAATATAATATACCCTCACTTCTCTTAAAACAACAAATTCTAAAAAAAATCTCTGGCACACATCTCCGTTTATTTTTAATTAAGAGTTTATATACCGAGTGTCGTGTTCCTAGCTTCAAGGGTTCATGAAATACTGAATTGTTCGAATAAATTACAAACCTGGCTCCCTGGATCAAAGTAATATGATAAAACCCAGTTCAACGTAGGTAGAAACGATATCCATAAAGATTATTTCAATTGCTCAAGTTCTCTCTTCATTCGATTATCAACAAGATCATGTTTATGTATGTATGTGATAGACACAGGTTGTAATTATTAGCAGTATAATTAGTCGCAATATTAGACTTAACAGCTAGTCCAAATAATAAATTTAATATTTTCGAAGAAAAACTCAGTTTTAAACGTTTAATCAGGATCTGAAAATGTATGCGTTCGCTTTCGCATAATGAAAGTTGCACTTAGATAATATTATTTTTATAGTTGTTAAAATATTAATTTTGACAAATAATTCACACCATCATTTTAGCATAATAATGTTTCACAAATACAGTGACAAATAAAGAAAAACATGTTTAAAATCATTGAATTAGAAGGGAAAGTTAGCAAACTTTTAAAGCGAAATATTTTACCCATAATCATCAGACAAAATGAGCATGAAGTAAAATGAAAATATTTATTTTGCTTAAAATGACGGGTACTACTTTGTATATGGTTAAAAGCAAATGAGGACTTGGGAATTAAGACAATTTAATCTGTAAGTAAGATTCAAGATATCATATATTTTTTAATAAAAATATCAGATAATGTTTCGGAGATGGTTAGAGATTGTGAGTAAGTAATTTGAAGTCCCAGGTTGGAATCTCGCAGCCAAATATACGGATGTAAATCGCCCACTTTTTAACCATCAAACCTGTAAACACAGTACATTGATTCTGGCCTACTGCACTCTAATGTTTGTATTCTACTGTTTCCAATGTTACGATTTTCCATTGTGGGTTTGTGTTTTAATTTCCCTATAGAAATAAATAAGGTAAAGCTTATTATATTTACGCTTTTTTTAGTTTACTTGAAGAATAAGATAATTATAATTTGAATTGCATGTACAATTTACAGGAAAATTACTCATTTACTAATTACTCCATTACTATTTTCGTAAAGTAAATGCAAATTCTAGACCTCTTTCTTTCAGCATTAAAGACTATTTCGATAAAGAAAAAATAGTATGCCATTCTACAATATGTACCTTCAACAGTATGCACAGGATAAAAATTGTTTTTATTTACAATATCTACGAGCGTCACGTTGAACTGTCACCTAATTTTTGGCTGACGATAGCTAAGGGACCAACAGTACCTGGCGTAAATCCACTACCACCTTGTCGGGTGGCTGTTGAACTTACGCCCCATTTCTGTAGCTGAGCTGTTTCGTATAACTGTTTCTGCATTACAGCCAACGACACTTTATTAGCTTGGAGAAAATCTTTCATACAAATCATCTCCCCTGACATTCGACGTTCACCGTCGGAATCGTAAACGGAATCGGAATCGTCACCTTCATGACTTTTAGGAGCACCAGTTCCATCAACACCACAAACTGGTGTTTTTCTAACAGCTGCAAGTGGTCGTCTTTGATGGCGTAAGTCTTTCGGTTTCGCCATACTTCGTCGCCGGCGTCGTATTCTCTGAGAGTGGCGCCGCCACATTCTCCCGGCGGCACCCGCAGCACCTTGACATCTACAGTCTAATTTCACAATTAACCAATTTAGAGATTGTTTAATTACTATAGAGGTAACGTTAAACAACGAGTAAATACAACAACACCCGAGAACCAGAAACACAAAGTTCCCAAACCTGTACAAATGGACGTACGGATAACTTGACTCTTGAGTGGAGACATAATCTCCAAAGCCAATAGTGGCAAACGACACAAAACAAAAATATAATGATTCTAAAAATGTCCAATTTTCAAACGGAGAATACATCGCTGAGGCACTTGTTGCTACTATAATAGCAGCAATACTAAGATATAACATCACCCAATAAACGCTTGGTTTCCAATCGTCCAGACTTGATTCGTCATCTAAGGATGCTTTCGAGATGCGCCTGTCTCGCGTTGCAGCTGCTTCCATACCTCCTGATGCGACACCATTTGCGTGAATCCTCTTTCTAAGTTGTCGTAAGTGGAAAGAGCGAAGTATGAAGGCCAGGAATGTGATGATGCGTTCGAGAAAGAGATTGAAGAATAAGATTCCACCGGAGCAGCCCAAGAAGCCGTATATAATCACCACAACCTTACCAGCTGTTGTGTGGGGTGTAGTGTTTCCATAACCTGAAAAGACAAAAAGAAAAACACATAATTATTAAACAATAAACTATATCATAAACATCGCAATTATATTTAAGAATACCTAATATGCTTATGAGCAATATGAAATAATCATAATCACAATATTTATCGTACAATTTTTCCTTGATTGATGTCCCATAAGTAACTAAGCATTAAGAAGTTTAGAGAGAGAGCTCATTATAGGACTTTATCGGTAAAACATTATAAGTAATTTCAATATAATTTCGTACTGGGATGCAAATTCTTTTCTGCTAAATTTGAGAATTCGAATAAAGATGAAAGGTTGGAAACCATATTGTTTCGCCTTTATAAGATTTTTTCATATTTTCCCCAAAATTATCTCCTAAATCAGGAATATGACATATTTGAATGTTTGAACCATCCATAATACATAATTCGACAAAATAGGAGGAGATACTTCGTGTAAGTTATGGGTACTTAAAACAAAAATCACTGTTGTTGCACCGTTAATGTAGTATCCAATCGAATTCGTTGCGAACGGTTAGCGAGGTTGATTGTACTTATAAGAAAAACCTGTTTGATCAGAAACAAAATTATGTGTGAGTGTAGAGTTAGTGCTTTTATTTTGAGGTATTTCCATGTAGCTACCTAAGCACCATGTTTTAGGATAGGTGTTACTGGCGCAATAAATAATTTCGTGGGGCCGTGGTGGCTCAGTGGTAGAGTGTTCACCTCTGGTGCTTGGGCTCCCGGGTTCGATCCCAGCCCCTGTCAAGTGAACTTTGCGGTGGACAAACATCGTGTGCGTGTGTTTCCTCGGGGTTCTCCCGTTTCCTCCCACTTTCTTCATTCCACCATTTCATTCATTACTCATCACCGTCTCCTTTAGCCTAACCGGCATAAGCGTGGGACGTAAAACTCAAAGATTTCAAATAATTTCGCCCTTTATTTCTATATATTTTAAGCAATCGATGAATTCCTTAATCTGATACTCAGCAAACTTGTCATGGTGGTATGTCTAGAGAATGTTAGTATCCATATGAAAATATTATAGTGTTCACTCTTTTTGTTCTCGAGTTAATGTTAATCATAGTTAGTATTAAAACTTACTGTTAGTCGAATCTCGTCCAATCTTGATTACATTTGATTTGGAACAATGTACGACTAACAATTTGATATCTAATGCAAATAAAATAAAGTGTTTGTTTGTCCGGGTGTCTGTTTGTATGTGTGCGCCCTGGAGACCGGACGAGTGGAAGTGCACCATTGAAACAGGAAAAATAACTTTTTACGAAAGGGACTGATATGTTTCCCTCCCTTCAAAATATTTGTTTCAAATGTGTTATGAAACACTGTGGTACTGTTCATAATTACTTCACACACTTTCAGTACAAACAATGAGTCAATAAATTATTTTTGCTATTGCAGTGATGCACTTCCACATGTCTGTAATGGCAATCCTGAAAACCCCAAAGCAATCAAAATAACTTGTATCAATGTTGCCAATATAAATTTAGAAACATCCATACTGACTAACAAGAATAATGGCCTGTATTGCGTACTGTTCGGGAACGTAATACCTGTCTAAATTACTCGAAAGGTGGATAATTGTGTACATTAAAGTGAACACATCAAGAAATAAATGAAAATAAATAAATAAATAAATAAATAAGTTGAATATAAATTCCTTTGATGTTGCAGGTAAATAGCTACAGGCAAATGGTTATCGATCTGACCCCATTTATTCACGTGGTCAATATCTTGCATTATTTGGTTTATGTTAAATTTTGAATCATATCCCATTGAGTGGCCAAAATGTAACTTTGTGGTGTTTTACCACACGCATTGGCTACAATATGGACTAGTATGAACATTTCTGTTCGGGACATTTCTGTACGAAATTCAAAATTCAAATTTTAATTTGGAATTTTTTAAGTATCATTTTTAATTTTACAGGTTTCTTCAATAGAGTGCAACTTGTAGAACAATCTTTAAGCTTTGCAATGGTGTTTGTTCCATGTTTTTAGTGTATATATTAACCATTTTATGACAATTTTTGATAATCACTGTAACAGGAAAAATGCCACTGTTTGACACTTTTGAACACCCTGTATGGGGACACTTTCAGGAGTAGAGGTGTAATATTTATGATTATTTCATTCTCCACTGTAATAAAGCTGTGCGCCAGTTTTTACAAAAATCTAAAATGGTCAGGTCAAATTCTGTCATTTCATTGGTTGATTTCAAATGGAATGTCCCATATATACAGTATATACTACTCTTATTAATTTATTCACGTGAATAATTAAATTGATTGAGAGACAGCTTACAATAGATTAGATTACGGAAGCGTAACACTCGTTACTATTTAATTATTGATATCCGGGAAGTCTATTTAAAAGACATTTAAGAGAAATGTAATAAAATATACGGATCACCGCATTAAACTTTCTTCTTTTTATTTATTACAGCATACACGCCCTTATGACGCTCTGTGGAGGTCCCATGTTGATTCTGTTCTTACGCAAGTTCACGGTGTGACTAAACTGACACAACCAAGTGGTGTGTTGGACATACCCATACTAATACTTAACTTTCACCTTATGTCCATTTGCATTCAACTCACGGTGTGAGAGCCAATGGAACACATACCTTCACAATAGCGACTGGTTACCTTTATATAACATTGCATATGACGTGATTCATTCATGTAAATCACCTTTCTTTTGACAATAGCATACCATACTTTAATATCCTCTAAAGGAAGAAGTCCAAACGAGACCCATAGAAAGAAGCATATAGTGAGAAACTTAGTCTGGGAACCCATAACCGATCCAGCAATCACGAAGTTCTCTATTAAGGTACTCTCAGAACTGTGACCTTAAGTGAGGTAGGATCCAATTCAGTGGCAATATTACTCTGAGTTGTAACTGATTTAATTAGTGTACATGATTGCACTTGCATAACAATTTTGTTTGTGTATACTATCATATAAATTGCTCTTATGCTCTGCAGACAATTTTAAGCAACACTTGTACCGCCAACGATAGCTGAAATTGCATGCAAACTTCCTTAAGCGAATTCGCATTGTACTAGTGTTTTTTTTTTTTTTCAATGATTGTATTAGCTAACAGTTGTTAAATGATTGTTCTTATTTCATACTATAATAACGATTTAAAAACATCCACTTACAACACGAACCTTCAGTATTTCTAAACTCTTCCCAGCAAACTATAAATAAACGCAACAGACATGACCTTAGCCATTTTAAATTCTCTTTAGGTAAAGTTGTAAGGAAATCTGAAACCCAGAACAAAAATAACTGAAAAATTGTTTCCTTTCATGAAGTTAAACAAAGTTGTTGACTGATCGAGTGGAAGGGTGAAGGAGAGTTGACCTTTTTTTGTAAAGAAGCCATTGTTTCTTCATCAATCTATTCTTCTCGAAAAGCCTCCTGCGGTTAAGAATGACAGAAACCATTAAAGGGTCTACGCAGAGATTGGCCGACATTGCACTTTGTCACTCGGAGGAAGAGAAAGATATTCCAACTAAGAAATGGGTCTCCAGTCATTCGCACATGACAACAGGATATTACTTAACAAATCAATCCATCACGCTGTCAGACTTCATTTGATCACATGAATATCAACAGTGTTGTTCTTTCTCTCTTTTTTACTTGACATGAGTAAAGGAAATGTTAAAGAAAGTTAAAGGAAGTGACAGTAAAAGAAAGATTTGGAAACTCAGATTTTGAGGAAAATAATCTTACATTTGAAAATATTGCACGATAAAGTAGATAAAAGTGTTCCATATAGTATCAACCGTCCGTATCATGACCAGTACGTTGAATTAATATTCAATTATATTTGGAACATAAAAAAAAAGAAATAAATGTCTTATGAATGTTCATTTGGCCTATATTCAACTACAGAAAGTCACATACACTATTGGAAGTCCGTACAAATTATAATAGTCCATTTATTGTATATGAACGAAAACATACTTTTCCTTCCTAAGAATATTCCTTGTACACAGAGAAAAATCCGTTCTCCGAACAGCGGTATATTGCGCAAATATACGGTATCCTCTTGCTTACTATAGAAATCAGTACGGAGCATACGTTATTCGTATGCTACATAGGCACTGCCCTTAGTTGTTACATCATGCCGTTGCAGGATGTCTGACATCTAACAGTTTTCCGTATATCACATGCATATACTTATGTTACCTTCGTCAGCTATTTGCTATATACGTCCATTTGTATGTGAGATCCTGACCGCCTACATTGTTTCATACAGAAAGTACGTATAGATGGAACACTTATACAGAAAGTATTATAAAACATGCGTTTTCAGTTATACGTCTGCTGTACGTTAAGTCCAAAAACTACAGGAATTACGCATGTAACCTATCTTTTTAAGTATGCCACCTACATTTTTTTCTCAGTGTAGGCTAAGGAAAATGTATTATTAAGGAAAGAGAATTATTCTAAAAGAATTAATGGATTACAACATGAGAGGAAACAGGAAAATACGGAAAGTCCACATATACGATGTTGTTCACCAGAATTTTACATACTCTGAGTTCGAACCAGGGACTACTTGCACCAGCGGTAAGTAAACTATTAATGTCTATGAATATTTTGGATGGGAAATTTAAGTTTCATTTTTGTTCTTTATTTGATTTTTTTTTTAATGAGCCAATCACAAGCACATAATGTATAATATGCAATCTCTGGTCTTCATGAAAACTTGCCTTAAGATGTAACTTGGGTTTTTCATAAAAGTGTTTATTATTATTATTATTATTATTATTATTATTATTATTATTATTATTATTATTATTATTATTATTATTATTATTATTAATAATAATAATAATAATAATAATAATAATAATAATAATAATAATAATAATAATAATAATCTTTGAATGTCATGATATTGGTAATTAAATTTGGAGTTTGACCTTAGCAAAAATTTTGCACAAATGTAAGCACTTGCTACCTGAAACAATAAGTTGAGGAAAGTGTATTCAAAGAACCTATTAAGCTTAATTTGAGGTTTAATTTTATAAACAATTGTGTACTTTTTAACACAGAAGTTCTAAAACTAAGAGAGGTTTTACTTTTCTCGTAGTCGGAAGATTCATATCTATTTACACATGCTCCTCTATGAATATCCAATTGGCATTAATAAACAGCCAGTGAATTAGCTAATATGAACATATAGTGAATATATCGTACGCTCAAACTGGAAGTCCAAAGGATTTAAATTGAGGTGTAATTTCTTTTGAAGTGTAATTTCTTACCCAACATCGTTGTTTAAGAAACCTGCAGGTTCACTGTTGTGAAAACATAATACCTTTACCATGTCCTATCGGAAACAGGTTCCTCCAATCAGAATTGTTTTACTTTCTTCCTAAAGTACATGCTCATTTTATGATACTCTCCTTTTTTTCACCAAAAAACATTTTTTTCTAATATTAGTTTTCCGTTCAATAGCACAATTTTATATTTTACCACGAGGTTAGGGGATAAGATTACCCTCGCACATAACAGCTTCACATTTTTTAATATGTTAGAAGTAAAGTTGGAAGTATTGGTGGAAGTAAAGTTGTTTTCTTACGGGGGCAATCCAAACATTTAGGTAGATTTAAAAAAATGTAAACAGAAGAAAATGAATCCTGTTACAACTATTAGACAAAATGAAGTTCATTTTTTTATAGAAACTTTCATATATTTATGCTTATATAAACACAGGAGGAATGGTGATGAACCCTTTTGTATGAGATTTTACAATAGCGTTGTGGTTTTCTACTTAAAAATTATTTGTTCCATTAAAATAATGCCACATCTTCAAGCGATCATTCGCAAGGCGTATGCTCGGCTTAATTTACTAAAACGTCTAGTTAGTACCACATGGGGACTGCAACCCACTACAATCCTTAATACGCATAAGGTATTCTTACGTCCAGTTCTAACTTATGGTCGTCCCGCTTGGGTTGCTGCACTAACTTTTTTCTATCAGAAATTACAAGTTCTTGAAAGGCACACATTTCGTCTGGCTTATAGGATCAAGCTTCCCAGTCCGACGCAGGAGCTTTACGACCGTATCTCTTTTCCTACCATTCTCCGTCATCTTGAACAGTTGCGACTAAAGTTCATCACAAACCGGTTTCAGCAACGTCATCCATTACTTCTCGATACTATGGATGCCGACCGCCACTATGGTTTAGGATATCAATTTTCTACTTGCCCTCTATCCCTACTCTTCTCTTTATATCTCAAAACCATTCCACCAGACCATCCAGATCATTTTATCGCTTTAGCTTATTCTTCTGATCACCTTCCACTTTATATATCACCTACATATGCTGCACCGTAACCTATTGTGCTAACAGGGCTCCACTTGTCTACATTACTGTCCAGAGCAGCCCCTGGAGAAGAAGATAATCTGCATTCGTCTCACTAACATATCCTTATGTTGTCCTGTCATATGCACTTCATTGCCATTATTATTATTATTATTATTATTATTATTATTATTATTATTATTATTATTATTATTATTATTATTATTATTATTATTATTATTATTATTATTTTCTTCCTGTCCTCATGATTATGAACAAAGTTCATCATGTCCAATGAAATTGAATAAAATGCAATAAAAGCAATAAACTAAAATTATGATCTAAAAATAAAATAAATGACTCTTTCCGCTTACTCTTACTTCCCATAGACCACCTCCAATATCCTTCCTTCCCCAGTCTCTGCACTCCTCACCCCGGATAGAGGGCGTAACCCTCGCAAGGGAGCTAGCCTTCGGCTAGCAATTAAAAAAAATAAATAATGTGAATTGTAACAATGATTATAAATTATCTAATATAATAAAAGAATATACAAATTATTTCGAACAATCATAACTCAATTCAGTTCAGAATCACAAAATAAAGTGGTCGTTTCTCTCCTTTCTATAAATAACTATTGCTCTATGTAGTAAATATACCAGTTCTTTTAATACTATACTTTGTTAGAGCTGTTACTACATTTCAAAAATCTATTATAAATATTTGCGTATTCTATTACATAAGTATTTCTAGTAATTCCTGTTTTCGAATTTTATATTTTTTTTTTATTTCCTCTTTTGTATACTCACCTTTATAAAGTATTTCTTTCAATTACAGAGAGAGGGCATGGTAGCTCAGTAACAGAGCGCTTATCTCTGGTGCGTAGGGTTTCTGGTTCGATCCCCTGCTTAATAAGTTTGTGGTGACCAACGTTGCGTTCGTGGGTCTTCTCGGGGTACTCCAGTTTCCTCCCACTTCTTCATTCCACTATTTTTCACTTACCTTAATCATCGTCTCCCGCAGCCTAAAGGGTATATCTAATCGTGGGATATTAATCTGAAAGATTTCACTTTTCTTTCAATTACAAACTCTTCGAATACAATAGGAGTTCACAGTAATACAAAAAAGTTCACAAAGGATTTACATTATTATTTAAAGAGGCATTAGTGAGGCATAATGAAAAGTAGCTTTAGGAAGCATTAATCCTAATATTCTCGAATTAATTATGCGGAGAAGATACCCCATTAAGGAGTAACCTGTTATGTAATATTCTTTGTTTATACGATGTTTACCCATGGCCGGATTTATGGTTGTATTCGTTCATATGCCTTGGAAAACGACCCTCTGTACTGTGAGTTAGTACTGATACGAGATTAACACCTGTCACCAGGACAATAGCATCACTTCAAAAGTATTGAATCGCTTGAAATTATTAATATATATCTAGCTCGTGAAAGAGTAATTATCATAGTTCACTGTGATTAAAATGCTTACCACGCGTAGGTAAAGAGAGGAAGTCAGATGTATGTGAAATAAAATTAGTATCTCAAAAGCCTCTCACGCAAAGACCATGCAACTCGGTATATAAATTCCACATTAAACATAAGCATGCAAGTTTTATTTATTTATTTATTTATTTATTGAAAATTCCCATTTCAAAGGAGGAAGAAAATGTTATTTCCACATACAAAGCGATTTTTCTGTGGGTATTTATTGCATCATCGGAAAAACAGATGGACAGCTTGAAATGACATTTGTGATATAGTATTCAACTTAAACTGAATTTTTGTTGTAACATACGGTACATGCTAAAAAAATAAAGTATGTTACGTAGTGTTTCTTGTCACATCACCTTCACTGTAATGCATATTGTAAGGGAGAAAAGAGTTTCAAATATTTTCCATAAGTTTATCTTTATCCTGTACAGAATAAGCACTTCACGAGTAAAAAAGAAAGTGGATAATCCAAAATAACAATACGTGAATAAAATATCTTCATCGAAGTGAGGAGAAGCTCTACAGCGTATGGTAAAGACCTCACTGACGCGCAGGAATATTATACTGTACTTTTGATGGAATTAGAACTGCTGTTGCCGGACAGAAAGTTAAGCTCAAACCTCTACTGTCGACAGCTAGCATGAGTGCACTCAGGAAACATATATTTGTTTAACAAAATTAAATAAAAATTGAAGCTAATATTTAAAAGTATTCTTTTCCAGCTAGTAGATCCTACTAACATTTATAATCTCACAACTTTTTGCGACCTTATAGAGACAATTAGGTTCAGAAAATTAGGGTTAAAAGAATACAACATTCATATGGCACGTCAGGTATTATTATCAATAGGTCCTCATCTCGTCACTTTTTTAAAATTAACTTAGAACATGTCTCCTCGTTCCTGTAAACAGTAGTTCTTATTTGATCGAATCTGTTCGTTGAAACCTAGTTCAAGGGAATTTAATCTCAGAAAGATATTTGTTCCTTATTTAAGTTTTCATATTTTGTAGCTTAATATGTATGGTGTTACTAATTTTCATAGAATGCAATGCTATGGTCGTTGAGGAACATCCTTTCAATTTTTCAAATTAAGAGTATTAACTTCACATTGATAGTTATCCTTTGAATATAAGCATGTAACTAGGGGGCCGCGGTAGCTCAGTGGTAGAGCTTTCGCCTCTGGTGTGTGGGGCCCCGGGTTCGATCCCAGCCTCCCGCCAAGTGAACTTTGTGGTGGACAAACACCCTGTGCGTGGGTTTCCTCGAGGTTCTCCCGTTTCCTCCCACTTTCTTCATTCCACCATTTCATTCATTTCTCGTGATCATCGTCTGCTTTAGCTTAGCCGGTATAACGGTTGGACGTAAGATGTAAGGTATCATTTCATTTCATAAGCATGTAAATGAAAGTTTAAACTTTTAGACTTGCAAAGTATGCTATGCGTAAGAATCAGAAGACTTGTAGAACAGTTATGTCCGTCTGTGGACACGTATCACAGCGAAAATGGTATGGTATATCAAGATGCCAGGTGTTTTTATAAATCGATTCAGCATTCAAATAATAGACAGCATCTTATGTTAATCATCTATCCAAACATTTCTTACAGCGGCACAAATTAAACATTTCCTGTTACAACATTGATCACCATAGAGTAAGATTTGTGAGAGACAAGCTTTTTCTAATTGGTTTAGCGTCTTAATAATAATCTGTTTCTATTACTTCATCCCTCTAGTCGCAGAGGAAGTGGTAGAAATTAACTATTTCAAGCTTAGACCCTGGTCACTAGAAAGCTCAAAACGGTAGGAGATAGCGACAAACAGTGTTCTGGAATCGATTTAGCATCTCAAGGAAAGCTCATGTACTTACTTGCATCTCTACTAAACCGAAAATGGTATAAATTTACTATTAGCTTCTGTTCATAATATTATCCTCTACAGAGCAAAACAAAGATAAGACATAGCGACAAGAAGTTTCTTGAAATTAATTTAGTGTTGTAAAAATAGGCTCCGTCTATAGTGCGTTAAGTCTCTATTAAAACCTGAAATTGTAGGATTTAACCATTTCCGGTTTCAACGTTGATTGCCATAGAGTGAAAAACGTTATAGGATAGCGAGGCACGGCACGACCAGTGTTTCTTCCAGACATCTTTTTTGGGGAGGCACTGCTCTCCTGAAGGACTAAGAGTGCCCTTCCCGAGGAGGAGACCAAAATAATACATCTATAATATAATAATAAATAGAATAGTGCCAGCAATGCCCCCCGCCCCCGGAACACATTTTCTGAAAGAACGACTGATTCCGACACGAATTCAACGACCGAAAGACGAATTTCCTTACTTCATTTTATGTCTCGATTCAAATCGGAAGCTCGCGCCAAGTAAGCTTTCTGGTCGACAAATACCGTGTGCGTGAGTTTTTCAGGTTTCCTGCGTTTCCTCGCACTTTCTTCATTCCACTATTTCATTCATTTCTCATCATTTCCGTTCCATGTAGCCTAGCCGGCATAATAGTGCGACGTAAACCTTAAAGATTTCTTTTTCGAAATCGGAAGTTCAAGATTTACTTTTTTTTTTTGATTACTACTGCTACAATATGTTTCATCTCTGATTTCATTCCTCTAATGTATTCGGGACTCGCAGACATCAAGTACACTTCCAGCTTAAGTGTTAATCAATCATCTTATAGGGAAAAGTGTAAAACGTAGTAAGTAATGACTTTTTCATATGGATTCAGCGTTCTAGGACCAGATTATATCTTTGATGCTATCTCTCTATCGCAATTAGAAGTTACAGATGTACTACTTCCAGTTTTAGTGGCGAATTCCAGAGTCTACCGTAATTTGAAACTATGAAACGAATCTCAGTTGTGTTTTTCAATATTCGTCACTTCCCCATTCTCAAAGAAGTTATATGTTAAAAATTTTACAGATCTGTCATGATTAGGTAGTAAAGTAGGAATATAACAAACATTGCAAAAGAACCGTAATATGAGATATTCACAAATCAAAATGTCTAATCAGTATAGAGATGCATCAATTCCGTATTAGTTTTATTATTATTACGCTATTTACAAGATACGGACGAAAGTGCAAGATATTTGTAGTAAATATAATGCAGTTGCATAGAGGGCATAATAAGACAAAGCCTTGAAGTTCTCAAACAATTATTACACCTATAAACGCAAACCGTTTAGCAATTCCAGTTAAACTTTAGAAAAATTTGCATTAAGCAATCTTGATAAATATTGTGAATACGCTGATGAAATAAAAAGATTGATAAATTACAATATAAATTCTTAAATTATAACAGTAATTATGTAAGGATAAATTACGAAATGTTATCAAAATGAACGCATTTCGTATCAAATTTCTAACATCTTTTATTTTATTAAAGTCACTGAGAAACATATTTCTATAAATCACAAATGATGGAATGATATTATGCTTGTAAATAATTATTTATTTATTTTTTCAAATATTTTATTGTGTATTAGAGTGGCAATAAGAATGAAAAAATCTTATAATAGACAAAAACTCAAGATTGAATTATATATAGCTACCAGGAACAATCTTTATATAGACTTTTTTTTACGTTTTCAATCTTCCATTTACAAATTAATAAAATACTTCAGCTGCGAATGCCGGAGAGCCTTATTTTGTCTACAGTCACAGTATATGGATAATTAAACAAATGAGCTTTGTTTCGCACTGTACCTAGGTAACACCACGGTAGATTTCCAAATTATAAACCTCACATATAGGGCTTAACATTAAAACCGGATGTGGTAATTGGTGTTTGTCATTTCTGGCTACAATAAAAAGAATACATTTCTGAGATGAAACATATTTTTGGTACTAAATTCATTTAAGAAATCTGCTTGTTGCTATTTTCCTTTTAACCCCTATATGATCAGTGTTGTAATCGAATAAACGTACATTTTCACTACTTTCGTTTTCAACATTTATACAGACAATTGAAAGAAAACTCATCCCCAGTGAGTTTAATCTCTTCAAAATACTGTTTCCTGACATTTCTTAGGGCTTTTGATCTTTAGAAAATAATACTGAAATTGTATGTACTAGTAAAAGCTTGTAGTTATCTACTTATCATCTCTGCTCTAAAGTGATGGACGTTGAAACCAGAAGTAGTGAATTTCTACCACTTTCGGTTTGAGTAAAGGTATTCCTAGAACCTATTCTCTCTGCTCTCTGGAAATCAGTGATTAAACCGAAAGTAGTAGAAGCTAATGTCAACCATATCCAGTGTTTTAGTACAGTATTGCATGTGGAAATGATATGTTCTTTTAAGCTGGTGAACAGATTGAAGAAGATCGCTTGTCACTCTACCTAAAACCATTTTCTTTGTACGGTAACAAACGCTGAAACCGGAAATGTCTGATTTCTACCTCTTCTGGTGAATCGAATGCAAGAAACTTATTTTGCTCCATGAAAATCAGTGCTTAAACCGGAAGTGCAAGTTAAATTTCAACTATTTCCGGTTTAGTAGAGGGATTTAAGTAGAGATAGATTGTGAATTTTGAAACGCTTAATCGGTTCAAGCACACCGCTTTTCTCTATCTATTACCGTTCTTGCTCTGTAGTAATCAATGTACAAACCGGAAATGGTGTCGTTTCTACCACTTCCGGTTTAAATTTCACCTTCATCAACGAAATCAATTTCTAACTTCTGACGTCTACATCTTGACAAATTTAATGGTGGTCCCAGTAGCTTCATTTCGAGTATTGCCAACGCGTAAAGAGAGTATTACTTACTGTGATAAGGATTTCGCCTATTATTTTAACTACCGGCGTAGTAATACACAATTTATTAAAAGTAGAACGTGTTTCTCAAACTCAGGAGGGGTAATTGCTTCTCCTGGTCTCCCGAAACGATTAACCTGTGTGTGGGAGACGCGGGTTCGATTTCAGGCATTAGCTCATAATTCGGATCCCACTTTAAGGTGTAGGCCCACCTTATATAGCCTCGCTGCTGAATGGGACGATAAACTGAAAATCAAATCAAAACGTCCTTAAGTAATCTATGTAATTGTCCGTGAACCTGGCCCCACCCACATCGGCAGTAATTTTAAAACATATGCAAAAAAAATAGTTCCCAATTAGTGCTGAAGACCTGAAATGATAAAAAAAATGTGCCGTTACACATACGTAAAAAAAAAAGATTCCGCTGACCCCACTCACTCAACCGATCGAGTTAGTGTTAAATTAGTGCCATCGATACCACATAATAAGAAAAGTAGTGCCAATATAAATAGGCCAAATACATTCGAAAATCTAATATGGCGGCATCATCAAAGAAAACAATCAATCCTCATTTTTATTGTACTATATATAGCAGTAAATTTCTTTCTATGCGGTATCGTCAGCACTAATTCAGTACTAATTTTTGGCATAGTTAACAAAATTAGTATTGTTACACAAATATCAAAAAAAAAAGTCTGGGTGGGGCTAGCGTGAACCTAGCTCCACCCACTCAACCGATTGAGATGAAATTTGTACATAATTTTAGTGTTAAATTAGTGCTGTCGATACCGCATAAAAAGAAAATTAGTTTCATTATAAGAAGGCCAAATATATTCGAAAATCTAATATGGCGGCATCATCAAAGAAAACAATCGATCCTCATTAGCACTAGTTTTCTTTCTATGCTATGTCATTTGGACTAATTTAGCACTAATTTTGACAGTTTTTTTTTTAAATTAGCATTGTTACACAAACCGCAAACACGGCACTAATGTATCCTTTATTGCTTGAAGTGGAGGTGCAGAGTTATGTCACGAAACTCACATATGAAATATATGGCGAATTTTTCATTGTGTCAAATTCCCATCACGTTCGGAAGTACTAACTACCTCTCCTTGTGCAATTGTTAGTGAATCGTAAGTGCTTCTTAGTGCATCAAAACCTAAGGTTAATGCTTCATTACTGTAGGTGCTATAAATAAAATACCTTTGGATGCTAGGGTGTTCTTGGTGCCCCCACTTCAGGCACTAACGAAAAAATTAGTGACGTTCGTTAATGCTTCGTTGGTGATTTAAGAAAACACTGACAGTATCAATAGTGTTTTACTATTAATGTAGTTATGGCAAATCACATGTCACGAAACTACACATAAGGCATTTGCGGGGAATTTTTCCCATCAATTTCATCCACCAGTATCAGCCAAATTCAAAAGCACTAATGATCTCTTCTAGTGCAATCGTTAGTGCATTGTTCGTGCTTCTTAGTGCACGAACACTTAATGTTATTGCATCACAAGTATAGGTGCTACAACTAAAATATTTTTGGGGGCCAGCGTGAACTTGGCGCCCCCAATTCAAACACTAACAAAAAAATTAGTACCATTCCTTAGTGCTTTGTTAGTGGTTCTAGAAAACACTAACAATTTCGTTAGTCCTTCACTACTAGTGTAATTGTTGCCAATTACATGTCACGAAATACAGATAAGAAAATTGTGTGAAATTTTTCATTGCGTCACATTTCCGCCAAATTCAAAAGCACTAATGATCTCTTCTACCGCAATCGTTAGTGCATAGTTAGTACTTCTTCGTGCACCAACCACTAACGCTAGTGCTTGCTTCGTGTAGGTGCTACAAGCAAAATATCTTTGGAGGGCTGCTTGAACTTGCCCTGACTTCAAACACTAACGAAAAAATTAGTGATATTCGTTAGTGTGTCGACAGTGCTTCCATTAAACACTAACAGCTTGTATGGAATTTGATATTTCTGACATTTGTCTTCACCAAAAATCTTCAATAAATCACAAAATGTGGAAGCACTAACGTTAATGCTTAGTGCATTTAAGTGCACTAACGGTGCTCTAACGTTTGCCGTAAACCCTATGTTTCTACAGCAATTTGCATAGATTTGGATATTTCTGAAGTTGTCCCTCAACCAAAAATCTCCAATAATCGTAAACTCTGATATCACTAATGTTAGTGCTTAGTGTGTTTAAGCGCACTAACGATGCACTAAGGATTGCCATTAGCTCCAATTTTCTACGTCAATTTCTATGGGATTTGATATTTCTGAAGTTTGTCTCCACCAAAAATTTTGATTAAATCCCCAAAATGGTAGCAATAACGTTAGTGCTTAGTGCGTATAAGTGCACTAAGGATGCACTGAGGATTGCGATTAATCCCATACTTGTACATCAATTTGTATGGATTTTGATATTTATGAAGTTGGCCCCCCACCAAAACTCTTCAATAACTCGTAAACTCTGATATCACTAACGTCAGTGCTTAGTGCGTTTTAGTGCACTAATGATGCACTAATGATGTGATAAGTTTGGAGAAATTGTCAGCATAGACCCAACCAAACATCTTCAATATTTCATAAACCATGGTAGCACTAACATTAGTGCTTGGTGCACTAACGTGCTCTTTCGATGCACTAACGATGTGCGACATTTGTTGTAATTTGGAACTTGGGGGTCAAATTTTAGACACGTCGCATAGAAAGAATATTCGTGCTATGTACACACGTGCCTGAAGTTGACACCCACTTTTCCCAAGTTACACCAAACGACGCACATCTTTAGTGCACTTAAATGCACTAAGCACTAAGGTTAGTGCTATCAGAGTTTACGAGTTATTGAAAATTTTGGTGATGGGGCCAACTTCAGAAATATCAAATTCCATACAAATTGAAGTAGAAACATGGAGTTAACAGCAAATCATTCGTGCATCGCTAATGCACTTAAAGGCACTAAGCATTACGTTAGTGATACCATATTCTGAGATTTATTCAAAATTTTTGGTGGGGGCAACTTCAGAAATATGAAAATCACTACAAATTGACGTAGAAACATGGGGCTAACGGCAATCACTAGTGTATCGTTAGTGGGGAGACGAACTTCATATAAAGTTAGCTCTTACCAAAAATCTTCAATATCTCGTAAACTTTGATAACCCTAAAGTTAACGCTTAATTCATTAACGTGAACTAACGATGCACTAACGATGTACGACGTTTTATGTAATCTGGATAGAGGCGTGGGGGGGGGGGCAACTTCCAACACGTCGCATAGAAGTAAAATTATTGCTATACATATAAGGTTTATTCAAGATTTTTGGTGGAGGCAAACTTCAGAAATATCAAATTCCAAATAAATTGACGTAGAAACATGAGGATAACGGCAATCGCTAGTACATCGTTAATGCACTTAAACGCACTAAGCGCTAACGTTAGTGCTATCATATTTCGGGATTTATTTAAGATATTAGTGGTGGCAAATTTCGGAATTATTAAATTCCATAAAAAATGACGTAGAAACATTGAGTTAATGGCAATCATTAGTGCATCGTCAGTACACGCAAACGTACACTACCGTTTGTTATACACTTTTTGATTTATTCAAGACTTTTGGTAGGGAAGCCAACTTCAGAAATATCAAATTCTAAAAAAATTGACGTAGAAATATGGGGTTAGCTGCAGTCGTTAGTGCACCTAAACGCACTATGCACCAAAGTTAGTGTTATCAGAGTTTGCGAGTTCTTGAAGATTATTGGTTTCGGCCAACCTCAGAAATATCAAATCCCATTCAAATTGATGTAGAAACATGGATTAACGACACATCGTTAGTTCATCGTTAGTGCACTTAAACGCACCAAGCACTAACATCAGTGCTACCATATTTTTTGGATTTATTTAAGGGTTTTGCTGGGGACAAGTTCAGAAATATCAAATTGTGTACAAGCTGTTAGTCTTTTCTAGAAGAACTAACCATGAACTGAAAAGTGACACTAATTTTTTCGTTAGTGATTGAAGTGGGAGCAAGTTCAAGCAGACTTCCAGAGATATTTTACTTTTAGCACCTACACTAATGGAGCACTAACGTTAGTGGTTGGTGCACTAACAAGCGCTAACACTGCAATAACGATCTAATGATACCACGAGAAGAGTTGATGAGTGCTTTTAAATTTGGCAGAAATTTGATGTATTCAGAAATTCCTCATAAATTTCGTGCAAACACTAACGAAATTATTTTTAATAGAAGCACTAATGAATGGCACTAATTTTTCGTTAGTGCTTATAGTGGGGGCTAAGTTCATACTATTTCTTAAAGTATTTTTACTTGTAGCACCTATACTAATGAAGCACTAACGTTAGGTGTTGATGCACTAAGAAGCACTAACGATGTGCTGACGAATGTCACTAATTTTTTCCTTAGTGCTTGATGTGACTGTAGCAGCGAGAAATGGCCCCGCAAAAGATTTTTCCTTGTTACACCTTCACTACTGAAGCACTAAAGACGTCCCTCTATTTTATGCTCCACATAAAGCACTAACGATAAATTTAGTGTCAATCCCTAGTGCATAGTTAATGCTTCTTAGTGCATTCACGCCTAACGTTAGTGCTTCATTAGTATAGGAGCTACAAATAAAAGCCTTCTGTGGGGTCAAGTTCACGCTGTCTCTGCCACATCATGTACTAACGAAACAATTAGTGTCATTCATTGGTGCCTCCTAGTGAACAGACACCTAACCTTAGTGTTCCATTAGTATACGCCTTACAAGTAGAAAAACATTTGGTGGCCACCGCAAATTTGGCTCCCATTTTAAGCACTAAAGAAAAGTATGTGTCATTCGTTCATACATTGTTAGTCATTCTAGAAAACGCAAATAGTTTTGTAAATGCTCAACTATTGATGTAGATATGGCTAATTACATGTCACGAAACTACCCTAAGAAATTCATGTGGAAGTTTTCTTTAAATTTAGTCCAAAATTAAAAGCAATGATGAAGCCTTCTAGTACAATTGTTAGTCATCGCTAGTACTTCTTAGTGCACCAACACCTAACATTCGGGCTTTATTAATGTACGTGCAAGTTAAAAAAAAAAAAAAAAACTTTGGGGACAGGGTAAACTTCGCGCCTCGTCTTCAAGCAATAACAGAAATATTAGTGCCATATTTGTCACTTGTGTAACAACACAAATTTTGTAAACTCTGCCAAAAATTAGTGCTACATTAGTGTTGATGATACTGCATAGAAAGAATATTAGTGCTATGTATAGTATTATAAAAATGAGGAGTGATTGTTTTCTTTGATGATGCCGCCATATTAGATTTTCGAATATATTTGACCTTCTTATAACGGCACTAATTTTCTTTTAATGTGATATCGACAGCAGTAACTTAACACTAACTTCCTGTATAGGTTTCATTTCAATCGGTTGAATGGGTGGGGATAGGTACACGCAATCCCAGCAACATCTTTTTTTTTTTTGTTTTTTGAAGTTTTGTAACAGCACTAATTTTGGAAACTATGCCAAAAATTACAACGATATGCCAATTGATAACGATAAGGCATAGAAAGAAAATTAGTGCTATGTATAGTATCATAAAAATGAGAATGGATTTTTTCTTTGATGATGCCGCCATATTAGATTTACGAATATATTTGTCCTTCTTATAATGGTACTAATTTTCTTTTTATGGGATATCGACAGCACTAATTTAACACTAACTTTGTGTAGTGGTTTCATCTCAAACGCTTAAGTAGGTGGGGCTAGGTTCACACTAGCCCAAACCAGATCTTTCTTTTGACGTTTGTGTAACAGCAATAATGTTGAAAACTATGCCAAAAGTTAGTGCTAAATTAGTGCCGACGATACCGCATAGAGAGAGAATTAGTACTATGTACAGTATCATAAAAATTAGGATCGACTTTTGCTTTGATGATGCGGAAATATTAGATTTTCAAATATATTTGACTTTCTTAGAATGGCACCAGTTTTCTTTTTATGGGGTATCAACAGCACTAATTTAACACTAACTTTGTGCATAGGTTACATCTCAATTGGTTCAGTGGGTGGGGCCAGCGTGAACGTAGCCCCATCCAGAATCTTGTTTGTTATTTGACGTCTGTGTAACAACACATTTTTGTTAAAGATTACAGGTCCTCAGCTCGAATTGGGCACTAATTTTTGGCATGTTTTAAAATTACTGCCGATGTGGGTGGGGCCAGGTTCACGGACATATCCATCAAGTAGTTCATGAGGTTATTCTCTACTTGCTGGACACACAAACAGGCAGGGTAAATATGTAAAAGAAAAGTTTCGGTAAACGAAACTTTTTCTTTAAAAAGTCAACAAAATATGTATCCTGGATTTATGAGAACATTTCCACACATATAATGCTACCAGGGCCGGATTTAGACGGTGCATCGGTGAACTTGCACTTCCACTTGGTTGTGAATGTACAGTACACTATCTAAAATATGAGGAGGGTGGCTCAGTGGTAGAGCGTATACCTCTGGTGATTATTGTATCTGGTTCGATCCCAGCTCGCGCCAAGTAGACTTTATTGTTGACAAACAGTGTGTGCGTGGGTTTTCTCGGTTTTTTCTCGTTTCCTCCCACTTCATGAATTTCACAGTTACGTTCATTTCTCATCATCTCCGTATCTTTAGCTAACCGTCATAATCGTTGGATGTAAAACTGAACGATTTCTTTTCATTTTGACCCCCCCGTCAGAAAATCCTGAATCCGGCCCTGGATGCAATCTTTTGCTAATCCACACTGAAACGACATACAAAGTAATTGTAACATCAAATCTTCCTTACTTATGTCCCTACGTAAAATTATATATGAATATACTGAGTATGAATATGCTCAGTGCAAGAATATTCAAAGCGGTAACAATGAAAACAAAACGAACACAAGTTTTATTTTTCCATCAGGGAGTTTGGAAGGCAGAAACGAACATCATTTGAAGGATGGAATAAAAACAAATTCAAGCATCCGTCTATAATAACACTAATAAAAAGTAGATATCATAAAAATAGGAGTATTTGCAAATTTAGTTAATATGCAAACAGTTGTGTTATGTTTTTGCTTCCTCTCTTTGAAAATAAAAAAAAAAAATATCGTCATTTGAATACAGAATAATGTTGATTTCCACACACTGTTTGTTTGAATATCTCCATTATGCAATGTGCTTTGAAACTGGAAAAAATTTTAAAAAATCTGTATTACAATATTGTTGGAATTTATATTTTGCATGTAACATATTGAATATGGAACGGGCTTAGAACGTTGCGAATGGGAACTAATTTCCGAAGTCGAAACAACATATGATGGTCTTCCTGCAGAACGATGGTCCTCCCTCGTCTCCTAACGCCAAATATCATGGAATGTTTTCTGCATTCTAAACAATTTGTAGTTTATTTTTGAAACAAGATGCCACATGTAAAGAGTTACTGTACATAGTTCTTTTTGTGTAAATTTCAATATATTGTGTTTCTTCTACATGAATAATCATTCGAAGGGTGGAGGATGATTCATTGACTGAATCTAAAATGACGGAAAAATCGTTAGTGTAAATATGGACTAATAAAGCTTATTCTAATAGTTATGAAAAAAGAATGAAAACAACCTTTATGACAACATATTGATCAATCCTACAATTTCTTAAATTTGAGCCAACGTTATTACTATCAATAAAAATACATACAAATGGTCAGTAAAGTAGTAAAGTAGTAGTAGGTTATGCTAGTTTGTGAAGGAAATATTGTGTCCGCATTTCTCTTCCAAATTCTCTTGCTTTCTCCCACAATGTCGTCCCATCAACTCCATTACAATCGTTCAGTTTCGATAATCACCCGTATTCTTAAGCCTAACCATCGGACGTTGAACTAAAGATGGCGTCTAATAGTACCGATACGTCATGTTTCTAAAAGAATCAGTCCATTTCAGAAAGGTTTACATGAACGAGGATAAATCCCAGTGGCAAATTTTTGCATACACTTTGCTGCTGCTTCAGCTGAAAATTATTTAGTGTTTCAGTGGCTACAAGTAAGAGTCTTCTGGTAGCTAGATTACATATCAAATATTCGGACTGTGCCAATGGTGACCGTCTGAAAGTAGTTAAATCAGTAGTCATTTCAGATTTTGCCAGTGGGGGGAAAGGCAACGTTGTTTATCGTCATAAGAGTTTCATGTTTGCTACTATATAAGTATACAATTTATTAGAAATCGAGGGGAGAAATTATCCCTCCCCTTTCCAAGTGACGCTACTGAGCTAATCGACTTATCAAATATGGCTTAAAATTGCTAAACACTTCTAAAATATTTCCTAAATTTATAGCCAACAGATAATAATAATGAAAGCAGGGGTGTAATTTGGGAAGGCCAAGGGGTATTGTACCTTTGAGTTTGATAAACACCTGTTTTTAATACATTATTTACAATTATACAATTCTTTTTTTTTTTTAAAAAAAAACGTGAAATTCTTATTTCGGTACACAATCTTGCACTACTTCTCTGGTAAAACCTGAAATATGATGTTACTGAATGCAAGTCGACCATTGCCTTATTTTACATATATTTACAGCATACTGTAATATTCTTGACATATTCAATTCAATTATTTTTACTCTTAATTCTTATTTAAAATATTTATAGAACGTTTTGCTCGCATTATTCTCCCGAGGTACTAAATATCACTTGAATTCTTTCTAAAGTTCCGAATTCTTGTGGTAATGTTGGCTTACATATTGGTGCATTATTGATCTAACATAATACTAAAAGTACGCAATCCTAGCCAAAAGTACGTAGAAACACTAATACGCAGTTTAACTACTATTCATCTGGTACAGTACTAGTAAGAAGCCCTAGCCAAAAACACCCTTAAACAACATATGCAGTTTAACTAGTATTCGTCTAGCACAACTAAAAGTATTCAGCCCGATCAAAAAATGTACCCTTAAAACAATAATATCCAGGAGTTAAAATTATCTAAAAGAAAGCGAAGTGTCCGAAATCACCATGTCACGATAAGCAGGAATGGCACAAGTAAAGTGAAAAAACATTCTGATGTAGGAATAAGCATACTGCAAAAAGAGGGAAATCTCATGTTATTTTAGTTTCATTCACATTTTTAAAGAAGTTTTGATTGACAAAATGTTTTAATTTTCGCTAAAGAAATATGACTAAAATTGATAATTAGCTATAATTATACAATTGGCCAAAATTATATCCAATAAGTAAATCACAAGTAATGAAATGAGAGTGGGCCAATGGTTAATTTTTAGTAGTGATCAAATCACAATATTTCCCGATGTTGCAAATACGTTGATGATATCTGCTTTTACATAGTAGTTTTCAACTAACCAATTTTCACCAGAAAAAGAACTAAATTAAGAACTAACTTTCAATTTAACTATCCGAAATAGAGGTTAAGTCACACTTTGATTTCTGGTTGTTGAATTCAATAAAATAAAATTAGTATAGTTTATTTAGAATTGAAAGAAAAGAGAACAGTTATTTAATCAATTCAATGGTTTGCACTCAAAGGTTGCGTTACGCACTAAAAGTCAACTAAATGTTTATACAGCAACTATGGGCTCCTCATTTTGGATACTTAGGACTACATTTTTAGTGGCTAAATACAATATAAAAATGGTTATATTTAGCCATAAAATGACTAGATTGATACCGAATATACGCGAAGCCAAAATCGTTATAACTCGAATTGAGAGATTGGACTTAATACAAATAGAAAGACAGTGATATCTGTGAAATTAAAAAAGAAAAGAAAATTGCAGTTTTTTTTATCCTTCAACAAACATTATTTGTAGCACTTGTAACAACTATTAATAACAACTAATACTACCATTATTGATAACAAAACTTAACAATCTAAATGAAAGAAGCACAAAATACTTATGACCAATATTATAAACGCCTACCTCACCACCATAAATATTGGACTTCCTGGTAATCGAAGAAGAGTCCCATTCTCCAGAATCGTTTAGTGAAAAGCATAATTCACAGGTCATTTTTTTAAAACTTGATTTAAAGAAATTTTGGTCATCCCAATTTTTCCTGACATTCTGTTTCAGATTCTTGATCACAAGGTAGTTATTACATTAAACATTTGTTCGTTATATGCATTGATGCATTGTATAACGAGAATGCCCTGTATTATTTTGAGCAAGTTTGGTACACGTGCTGTTTTCTAGAGAAAAACATATTCCATCGATTTTCTACAATTGTAACGGTCTTACGTATCAAGTTTTAATACTAAAAATTTCAACTCATTGATCAATGTATTTCCATCGAAACCAATTTTCAGGTTAGTCCCCATCACTGTTAAATTATTAAATGAGAACAGTCTTGCAACACATATTCAATGTTGAATTCAGATTTTTTTACCCGAGGAGAATGTGAACTCTACGGGGGCAAGGGTAATTTTCTGTATTTTTGCAAGAAAGCAGCATATTTATCAAATCCATTCGCATGCACATCTTACCTAATATTGAGACTAATTGTGGTTAAATATTCAATGTAAGATTATAATTAAAAAGCAATCGTTTAATTTTACCTAAAATACTGTATTATATAATTACAAAGACTGGCAAAACTTATTTTTAGGCTAAACTTAAATTACTATTATCAGTAGTTATGTTTGTTATTATTTCCTATTTGGAGTAGTTACGGTTTGTTATTAATGTAGAAGTTTGGTAAAAAGAAAGATTTAAAATAACTCAAATATTTTAATTGTCCTAAAACAAACATACATAGAAATATTTTTAACGAAAAGTTCTTATTCTTTCTCACACTTCTGATTCTAAATCAAGCATATTCGCCTTTGCTTCTTCTCTACATACATATCAATAACTTTCTTCCGAAAATCTTCAGTAGGATCTTCGTTACCTTCAATAGCAATTTTTCACTGATATACTACTATTCTATTGATACATTCTATATAAATCTCAAACTCAGTGGGGACAACTGTTCCTCCCTGATCGATCTAAATAACGTCCTCTGAATCTCATGCTCTATCTTCAATTTACTTAAAGGAAGATGTGTTTATTTTAACAATCGTAAAACACACTTACGCTTGCTATTTTCGATACACCGAAACATGGTATTTAGATCGCTCTATTCCAAATAATGCAAGAACTGTTAATATTAAAGAGCTGAAGTCTTCTGACATCAGAGATCATATGGAATGTAGAAGTTTGGTAAGGATCTTCCTTGTCTTTCCTTTCCTATCTCAATCTGTGCTAGTACTACCTAATATACAGTATAATATAGGGCGAGCGTATAGTATCTACTAAAATACAAACCTTTCATCAACAGTTGACAATTTCAAATTTTGCCAAACTCGCTCATAGCGGTATGAAACACAGGTTCTTTTGCCAATTTGCATTCTATCTAAGATGTTACATGTTTAATATTTATATAGAATTGGTCTGTGTCATTCATATGTATATCAAGAGATCGTATTTCGTCTGCATGTGCACGGAAAGAAAAGCAAATAATTGGATGAAGTAATTTCTACATTTTGTGATTGAAATTTTGAATTTCTCCGAGGGGAATGAATTTACTTCGGTGGGAGATTCTCCCCTTGCTACCCCGTGAATTCATCTCTGCACGTATTATAAATGGTACAACATATAAGGTACAAATGGTATAGATAATAATTTGCAGGTAATTTAATATTTAAGCCCGTAGATTTCATTTGGTGGTACGTATATCCGTATAATATAGAGATCTGTATTTCTGAATCCAAGACGAACCTAATCTTTTAACAAAGCATTGAGAAAAGCAGCACATCTATGTATATTTTCAGAACTTACTATAAAACTACACCAAAATTTAATCAGATACAGCTCATGTTTGGTCTTCATCATTGCAAGTGTCTATTGAATTAGTGAACGTTCGATGTGAAAGCGGTAAGCTCGTGCAGATAAAGTTAGAGCACTGTTGAACACCTGATTTTGCTCAGTAAAGGAAAATCTTCACACAAAATGTCTCCAATGAAATACCTCTTAGTTTGGAGAATACTTCTTAGTTTGGGCACGAAATTGCGATGGAAGAGAACTTCATCTTGAATTCAGAAATACACGGTATTACAAACCCATGTACACTGGGTATCGTTCGTAGGTCTATCAACCCTGGCTACAACAACCAACGAAAAAAGTTTTGCCTTGCCCGTTTGAGTATCTGTAAGTGTCTTATAACTGTGTACTTTAATTTCAGTCATTACTACGGCATATCTCCTACAGCCCACAAAGTTTGACGTCTGTACCAGTAGTTTTAAGATACTGAGTGCTTATGTAAAGGAAATCCACAGATCTCCCGTGTCCGACCTATGTGTAGAGCGCATTCAGCAGAGTCTTGTACCTATTCCATCAAAGTCTACTCGTCATGCCAGCCTAAAACTAACCATTCCCTAATGTAACTCTCTGTCATGTTTTACAGTAATGTTTATGTTGCTTGTTGCTACAAACTCTTCATTATTGCGATAAAGAACGACATGGTAGAGTTTTGTGAACTCGTTCTCGGCATGGAGATGGAATATGAATATTTTATTTCTCATTTATTGTTCAGTGATGAGACCACCTTCCACTTAAGTAAAAAAAATCTTTAAAAGTAATCCACCACAGCGTAAGAATATGAGGAACACAGAGGCCGCATACCATAGTCGAGCAAGAGAGAGTATAACAAAATACTTTGGATAGGGTAATAATTACCTGTACCTTGGGCAGAAAGTGCTCATACATGTGCACTATACTTAATAGAATGTTAATTTAATAATAACAAAAGAAGAATGTTTTTAAGATATGTAAATTATTATTATGGGATAGTTGTTGCTATGTAAATGTTTATGGATACCTAGTCAGCAAGTTTGTGTGCTTCACAGTTTGAAGGAAAATATATTATAAAGTATATCAGCTAATAAACCATTTTAGCAACGTTCATCGACGTTATCATTCTAATAGAAAAGGTGAGAATAATGCTATATAATTATTAAAGATAATTTTTACATGCAAACAAATACTACCACTCAATATTTGTATATCTTACTTAGACGAACCAGGTTGACGACTACCCTTGGTGAGTCGTTATAAAAATTTTGGTGCCTTCACACCGGGATTAGTTAAAAATTTTGGTTTACCTCACCCGGGATTTTTCATAAATTCTTACCCCGAAGTAAAGTAAGGGTGAATTTACTTTTACAATTAAGTTAATGAATACAAATTTGACCATACTGAGAAGTGGTAGAATAATTGTAAGGAAAATGGACACTGAAATAATGGAGAATGAATCCACTAATAGTGACAACGGTGAACCTAGTGTAACATCAGGATTGACATCGGAAGACCGAATCTTGCTAGTCTTACAGCGGCAATTGATGCAGATGTCTACCGAGTTAAAGCAGACGATGAAGCATCACTCTGAAGAATCCAACAAGCAATATGAAGAATTGAAGCAGACGTCTACCGAGTTAAAGCAGACGATAGAACAGAGCTCCGAAAAATCCAACAAGCAATACGAAGAATTAAGTAGACGAATAGAACAGAAGTCTGATGAATCTAACAAGCAATACGAAGAATTGAAGCAGACGATAGAACAGAAGATGGAACAGAAGTCGGATGAAACGAAACAATTAATTATCCAGACGATGAGCGATATCACCTCGCAGTTCGAGGAAAAGTTAAAAGGACTATCGGAGGAATGCCAGGATAATCACAACCACCTGAGCCAAGAAATCAGCGATATAAAAAAGGATTTAGAAGTAACCGAATCTTCTGTTCAACAACAAAAGATCCAGGTCATCAATAATTCTAACAATATACGTGCAAATACGCAATTGATAGCTACGTTACAGGAAGAAATTAGAATGCTACAGATTAAGGACAACACATACCGTAATAACATGTGTAGTGATCGCATGGAGTTTCCCCACTCACCAGAGATGAACTCGCCTTCGCCGGTGTCCGATTGGAAGAAATACATCCGAAGAGTACAGATGGGCGAAACATAGATGGTGTAACGACACATCACGTCATGAATAGGAACTGTCACCCAATGGGTACATGGAATGATAAAAGGAAGGTAAAATTAAGTGTTAAGATGAGTGAAATACGAGCTACGAGCAAATTCAGTGGTAAGTGTAACGAGAATGCTACTTCTTTCTTAGAAAAATTCCAGGACGAGTGCAATATTATGTGTATAGATAGATCACAATATATGAAATTAATCCCTCATGTACTACTCCCACCTTGTTCATTATGGTTTAAAGCAGTACGTGATCACATCAGTACATATGAGGAATTCAAAGCGGCACTAATCGCCAATTATGAAAATGACTTTTTGCTTGCGAATAGAGATGCCACCATTAGAAATCAACACTTCAATCCTCGATTGCATAAATCTGTTGTAGAGTTTGTTGTAAATACATACAACGAATTAAAGGTCGTTAATCCATTGCAATCGGAATCGAGAATAATAGCATCGATTCGAAATTTGCTTCCATTTAAATTACAACAGATCTTATTTTCCACACAGTGTATGAGTTTCAACCATTTATTAATGCTTGTCCAATGCTATGAAACTCAATACCATGCCATGAATCAACAAGCAGGAACGGGTAAAAATAAGAATAATTCAGATCATTTTGTGCCTATTCGGAATTTAAATATCCGAAGTGTGAATAATACGAAACATAACCTAAGCAGAATAAATTCTAGCAATCAAAATGAGCAAAATAGGCAAAGTTATGTAGGAAATCCGCCTAACCTAATTAATCGTAGCAATCCATATGTTAGACCATATAATCAAAATAGGTTTAAAAATAGACCGAATGTATGGCGAAATTCCAGGAATACAGCGAACTACGTGGATAGACGTAATTGGAGGTCAAGAGATGGCACTTCATATCAAAATCAGAATCACGATGAAATACATGTACAACATAATGTAAAACCTAATCATGATCGTGCAGTACAATGTACTTTATTAGAATCGTATGCAAGTACGAACGTAACCTGAATACCGTTAATGCAATTAGGTTAAATTCATATCAGCTATAGATTTTCATGAACATTTATTTTATTTTTATTCAATTTAATTTTCTTTAATTCTCATTAATCAATGATAATTCTCAAATGTTTTTAATATATTTAAGAATTATAATTCGATTCATAAATGATTAAAAGCAAAGGTTATTTATATTAGATTGATTTGTGTAAAAAAACTTAACTGTCAAAGATTATGTTAAGAAGAAGATCTATTCTATAAAACTAAATATTCGACAACTATCTTGAATGAGATTCTTCTATGTTGTGATGCCTTATTAATCTAATGTTTATTTTAAAATATCACCTAAAATGATTATCATATAATGCGCCCTGACTATTTGTAACTCATGTTTGTCCCTTACGATTTTTGAATTCGCACCCTTCAACGATTAAATAAATGAGCGACGATATTTTTAATAAGAAAATATAATAATAATATAATGAATGTAATTAAAAATAAGTATTGATGAAGTGTAATATTTGTTATAAATATATATATATATATATATATATGAAATGTAATGAAGATATATATGAGGTGCGATCAAAATGTGATGGACATATGCAATGTAAGAACAGTATTGTAAACGGACCAGTGGTTCTTGAACATAAAAGCCAAACTCGCTTATGACTTTTATATTCAGTCCATTTGTCGGGCGACATTTTATATAACAAAATACTTTGGATAGGGTAATAATTACCTGTACCTTGGGCAGAAAGTGCTCATACATGTGCACTATACTTAATAGAATGTTAATTTAATAATAACAAAAGAAGAATGTTTTTAAGATATGTAAATTATTATTATGGGATAGTTGTTGCTATGTAAATGTTTATGGATACCTAGTCAGCAAGTTTGTGTGCTTGACAGTTTGAAGGAAAATATATTATAAAGTATATCAGCTAATAAACCATTTTAGCAACGTTCATCGACGTTATCATTCTAATAGAAAAGGTGAGAATAATGCTATATAATTATTAAAGATAATTTTTACATGCAAACAAATACTACCACTCAATATTTGTATATCTTACTTAGACGAACCAGGTTGACGACTACCCTTGGTGAGTCGTTATAAGAGAGACTACTAAGTTTAATGTGTTTTCCGCCGTTTCCCGGTTTATGGTCAATTTTCTTTTCGCAGTTACGAGAGCATACCAAAAATATATTTTTTCAGCAGCATGGAGCACCACCGCACTAAGCCCTACAACTCTGAACATTTCGTAAGGATAATCTGCCACAATGATGTCCTAGGGTATTGCATTCCACTGGCCGTTAAGGTTTCCTACTTTCGTTGAATGTGTACTTTCTGTAATGGTATGTGAGAGACTGCTTCTATGTATTTCTCCTTCTGATAAATGTGAGTGAAGTACGACACACAGTAGCAATAGCGGTGGCTCCAGTAATGCGAAACCTGTTCTCAGAAATATGGAACGACATTCACTATTATCTAGATACAAGCCGTACTCCTTGGAGTGCACATTAAGTATTTTTGAAAGACAAATTAAAACTTCACATTACTAAGCGTATTTTAAAATTTACCCTAAGATTTTGTGTGCATGCATGTAAACGACATATCCCTCTTAAGTAAGATAATCCTTTTTGAAACACCCTATATTGCATCTTTGTATAAAAGCATAAGACGGGATTGTAACTAACATTAACTTGTATTATGATAAAAATCCAAACAGTCTTAAAGTGAACGTTTAATACTAAATGTAATACTTCGCAATTTGAAACACTATGTTCACAAAGTTTTATGTTGCATTTTGTTAGTGTACACTTTCGTTTTCATAACAGTAGTAAACTGTAGGAAGTCCTTAATGTGTCTCTTACTGAGAGGCCATGCAAAGGAGTTTATAATTTCATTAAGCGTCCCTCTCTCGAGGAAATTGAGTTCTACCCACGTCCTATTAACTTCATCTCATTACGAAACTTCCTCCTGAGAGACAGAAATGTATTTCAGTGGCCCTCGATTGCACAACATATATTCTCCAATGATTTTTAATGAGTACATACTTACTAATAACGTGAATTATAGAGCAAGTACTTTTGAGTTTAAAGATGACTTCCTTTTTCTAGTATGTGATGACACATATGGTTTTATTATGTTTCAAATTTAACACTTAATGATTTATTTTCAGTAGTGTCCTTACGTATAAAAGTGACGTGACGTATTAAGGGATTTCGATATTGCTTTGTTACTTGCTAATCGGAAATCTAAAAGATACAACAATATTTTAGATCGTATTAGTATTTATTACTTTGTAAAATATTTTCGAATTACGCTATTGGAAGCATAAGAAGCTTTATAGAGCGATAATATCCATCTATCCGTATAGATTTCTACTGCTTTCGGTTCCAATGAATGGATACTTGCTGTGTATTCTTGGGACGCTTAGTCTATGTAAGTAAATCTTTTCTCGCTACCTCTTACCGGATATGCTGGAAGGAATACGTATGGTGGTTTAATCCATTCTTGGGATGCTTAGTTCATATAAGTAATTTTTTATATCTTACCGGCTATTCTGAGACCGATAACTATGGAGGTTGAATCTCTTCTAGCATAGAGGTAAGAGATGGCGAGAAAAGGTTCACTTACTTGAATTAAGAGTCCCAAGAATGGGTTCCATGTCCATACTTATCCGATCCAACATAGCCGGTAAGAGGTAGCGAGAAAAGAGTTACTTGCATAGACTAAACGTCCCAAGAATAGACCGTAATATCATTGGAACCAAAAGCAGTAGAAATCTACCATTCCTGATTTTAATATTAGTCGACAGCATTAGCAGTAAATGATACCAAAAAGAGGTTTCTTGATATGGATTCAGTATTCAACAATCTACATTTTGTCTGCCTATATCACTATACTAAAACAAAGTTTACTATAACTTTTGGTTTCAGTAGTCATATTTAAAGAGCAAAAATTGTAAAAATAGATAGTGAAAAAACGTTCCTTTGACTGAAGTTAACACCCTCCAAGAATCCTTAATATTCTACTGGAACACTTTCCGAAATTTCTGTTACTTTTTGTTGAACGTAACATTGGACTTTTATAGTTCAGAAACGTTTAAGAGATACAAAGAACTTGTTTTGCTGATATACAGATTCCTTATCCCAAGAATAGGTTCATCTTCCTTCCCGTAGAACTGACAAATCAATCGGTTTTAATGAATTCGAATATTGGACTTCTAAAATTTAGAAGTCAGCTATGAATGTGAAACAAAACTCATTTTGAAAGTTTGCACTTACACATAGCCCTACAGTTGAGTCCTGTCTATGCGGTCAAATATGGCGGAATGGTAGCCGGAATACCAAAAGAAAAAAAGTTATGCCGGAATCCTATAATTACTCATCTCCTGTCCCGCTTATACCATTAAATATATATATATATATTTTTTGTACCAAAGCATACAATTATCCATATTTTCTGAGCTCTTAGTACAGGCCAGTATTTTATCAATATTTGTCATGTACTGTACTGTATGTTCTAAGAGTTTACCACAGAAAAAGAACGTATAAGAATAAAAATATTGCCCATATTAACTTAATTGCAGGAAACAAAATGGTATATGCTATACACACTACAATTATAAAATAAACGAAATATTAACGTAAAATGTAGGCCTAATTCTTTTTATAAAAATGGTTTAAACTTGTTTTCTGTTTACTATTAAATGATTCCACAAATGTAAAAAAGATAGGCCTTAGATAGTCAAAACTTACTTTTAATTTTTAAGTTTCTGAAAGTGTCCTGATAGATAACTGCTTTTCCTTGATGAAAGATAATGGAAGTCCATGATAGGTAACTGCGCTTTTGTGAAGACGTTACAAATCGAGTAAACTTTTTTTTAAAAAATAATATTCCTAATTTAATCATTTTATTCTTCTTTGGAACTAGAACCGATAGTCTGAATCTACTATACCTTTTAAATGTTCTACAGAAATTATTTGGGTTTGTATCTGAATCCTTGTCCTCATTTTACTAACTTTTAAACGTTTAAGATAAACACACATGTTAGTACTTAGATATACAAATAAAACAACTCACTATACTTAATTGAACCATCGGAAGTATCACTGTATGCACCCCAAAAATTATGGATTTGACAGTAATATTAATCATTTTCGGTCATTTTTATATGTATCTCCCTAAATTCCTAAAGTTATCTATTGAAAATCTCTATTTTTGTGACTCGAAATCTCCTGAACCGCCCGACCGATCTCGTTCAAATTTGTATCACGCATGAGGTTCGAGGCTGGAACGGTTTTAGGCTATTCACTTTGATAGTAACACTGAGGGAGGGAGAGTGGGAGAGATTATGAAAACTAAATAAAACTTAATAACTCCTGAACCACTGGACCGATCTTGATCAAATTTGCAACATAGATGAGGTTTAGGCCAGGAATTGCTTTTATAATTTAAATTTGATGGAACAACGTAGGGGAGGGAAAGGAGGGAGAGAGATATAAAAATCATTTTATATAATACTGAAAGTGACTATTTTTGTGACTATTTTAATAACTCTTGAACTATTCGAGCGATGTCAATCAAATTTTCAAGATACATGAGGATCGACATCTGTAAACATTTTTGTAATTTTACTTTAACGGTAGATCCTAGAGGAGGGGGAGGTAACGTATAAATAAAAACTAATAAAACCTAATATCTTTTGAACCACCCAACCAATCTCGATTAAATTTTCAACATATATGAGGGTCCGGCATTGGGTGTGTGTGTGTGTGTTTTTTTTATCGTTTCACGTTGACGAGCCAACTTAGGGGAGGGGTAGGCAGTGATATATGTAAAAACAATAAATAAAATTAAAATGACTGCCTTTATGACTTAATCACTCTTGAACCACCCGACCGCTCTAAATCAAATTTTCAACATACATGATTTTAGGTGCAGGAATTATTCTTGGCTATTTACTTTGACGATGCAAAGTGGGGTGGGGACGGGGATAGACATTTAATAATGATAAAAAATGACCGATATTAGTATTGAATCCATAGTTTTCGGCTTCGATGAGAGAAACAGTGACACTTCTGATGCTGTGTCAATCCAAGTTCAGCCCTGATAGTTGGGGAGGGGGAGGGTACAACGTAGAGGAGGGAAGCCAACATTTTAAAATAATCAAAAATGACTAACATTTGTGTCGAATCGAAAGCTTTAGAAGTAGCTGAGATTAACAAAGACAATTCTGATGCCGGGTATCGCAGCACGGAGAAAGTTCAGGAGAAGCTATATATAAGAATGATCAAAAATGGCCAATATTAAACTCTAATTCATAGTTTTCGGGACATTCAGATGAACAGTGACATTTCTGATCCGGTTTAAATCCAAAACAGCCCTGTCACTTGGGGAGAATGAGAAAGAGAAATAAAATATGATCGAAAATGGCCACTATCAGTGTCGAGTTTATAGTTTTCTAGGTCGCTTAGATGAACAGTGACACTTTCGAACCCGTTTAAATTCAAATTCAACCCCGCAACTTGGGGAAGGAAGAGATATTTAAAAATGATCAAAAATGACCGATATTAGTGCTGCATCCACCATTTTTTGGGGTGTCTGAGTTGAACGCTGACACTTTCTATGCCACGATGCCGTGACCCGCAACATGGGGAGGGATATATATAGTAGATAGTAGATAGATAGATAGATAGATGGTCGAAAATGACCGATATTAGTGTTGAATCTATATAGTTCTTGGGGTCACCGGAGTGGAAAAGGGAAATACATAAAACTGATTAAAAATAACCCATATTAGTGTCGCATCCATAGTTTCCGGGCTCGCTGAGATGACCATTGACACTTCCGATGCCGTGCCCAGCAACAAAGAAGAGGGATGGGGAAAATACATACAAAAATGATAAAAAATGGCCGATATTAGGGTTTGATTCGTAGTTTTTAGGGTCGCTGAGATGAAGAGTGACATTTCCGATCCCGTCTAAAACCAAATTCAGCCCCGGAACTTGAGAGAGGGGGAGATAATAAAATGGTCGAAAATTACCAATATTAGTGTGTGATCCATAGTTTTCGGGATCATTCAGATAAACAGTGACATTTCCGATCCGGTTTAAATTCAAAATCATTTCCGCCACTTGGAGTTGTGGAAGAAAGAGAGACATAAATATGATCGAAAATGGCCACTATCTGTGTAGAATTTATAGTTTCCTGAGTCGCTTAGATGAACAGTGATTCAATTACGTTTAAATCCAAATTCAAACCCGCAACTTGGTAGAGATATTTAAAAATCATCGAAAGTGACCGATATTAGAGCTGAATCCACATTTTTGGGATCGCTGAGATGAACGATAACACTTTCAGTGCCATGGCCCGCAACATGGGGGAGGGGGAAATATATATATATATATATATATATATATATATATATATATATATATATATATATATATATATATATATATATATATATATACGTATATAAATGGTAAAGAATGACCGATATTAGTGTTAAATCTATGTTTCTTGCGTTCGCCGAGATGAACAGTGACACTAATCAATTACGGAAAATAATAGTTATTTCTGCAGTATTAGAACACGAATCACACTTAATTTACAACTAAGAGAAAAGATTGTTACTACATCCTAACGTTTCCAAACATTAACAAAAACTGTGTAATCATGTTTACTGCAATAAACAATAAAAAATTAATGGCAATAAAATACATGAGATAGACAGATGTGCATTTAAATTATTTACTTCAACCCAGCGAAGCGGGTAATATATGCTAGTATTTCCTAAAGTTAAGATACTCGTATTTTTAGAACCTCGTCAACGGAGATGTTAATTCTCTCATTCCCGATTGATCTTAAATCCAAGTAGTGGAAATGCAAGTGAAGCCTCAAAACGTATACGCCATATTCTATACAATCAAATATTTTTTAAGAATGATTTCTTGTATAATTTTTTTAATGTTAAAGGGCGTGGGGTAATCCATACCATATTAGGATGCTAAATTCACAGCTCATTTTTGATATATTTTAACAAAAAACAGGAGGTTAGGAAAGAGAATTATATATATATATATATATATATATATATATATATATATATATATATATATATATATATATATATATATATATATATATTGTGACAAAACCGATAGAGTTTTATGTAAGTTCACTTGGAACTCTATCAAAATCGGTGAGAAATGTTATCACTACTTTATTCTTTACTGATTTCAGCTGCAAACACGGCGAGTTATTGTGAAGTCTTAAAAAAAATGTACGACATATTACACTAAAATCGTATAGTTGTAACGTAAACTATTGTAGAACATAAGTTTTAAACTGGGGAATGGAGTTTAATCCATTTCACATAAGTGGGCTGAATTTAATGTTCGTTCTTTATTGAGTTTAATTCGAAACTTTGCAGATCACGGAAAAGTGATACAGAAAATGTATGTATATTACTGTATATTGTTTCGAACAAATTTTAGAAAATTTATTATGGAATTCTAAAAAAATCAGAGAAGGGGTAAACAAATTCTTTATTAATTACCATTTCTAATTCCATGTACATGAGATGCCTAAAAAGAAAATAGACGACATATTACCCCAAAATTTAACTTTTTTTTCAAAGAAAATTATCCTGAAACAAATGTTTGAAACCTAGGGAAGATGAATTCACACCTTTTATTTTTTGCGCTTCTTAACCCTAATCTATGGAGATATTTAAAATACCATACAGGAAATATACACTAACGTTTGTCTTAATCGAGAAATGTTTCGATACATGGTTCATATTGGAAAATTGTCTTCCATGTGTATGTTTCAATTTGCAATGCGAAGTCAGATGACAGCAGGCCACATACCAAGTTCCAAAAAAATCGGACATGTTTTAAGAAAGTTATCATGGAACAGACAGACAGAGGACACACACACACACATGCACACACAATTGAGAATCCCATTTAATAGTAGAAGCTTCAATAATATCTGCCAGAAGAATAGTAGGTTTATATATAGATATAGATAGATAGATAGATAGATAGATAGATAGATAGGTAGCTGCAATGGGTCTATTCCGGACGTTTTCGTTCAGTTTAGACCCCTTTTGCAATGCACGAAAATACCCAAGGGGTCTATACAGGACGAATGGGTCTATTGAGGACCAAAAATGGGTCTAAGCCGGACGATAGGGGTTTAAATAGGACGGAGGGGTCTAAGTAGGACGACCAGTGCTACCAACATACTTTTCTTGAAGTGTTTACTGAAACTTTATAAATTATGCTCATCTGATAGTGATTTGAAGTTTAGTGTTTCTTTTCAGCAGTAAGGCTATTAGACACTTGAATCTAAAGTTTGAGGTGAAATCCGAACTACATTTGTGCGTTCCAATTTCTGTTCTTTTTCAACCGGGAATCAAACTCGGGACCCCACGTACCAAAGTCATGAGTGCTAGCCACTATAGCAACGAGAATAGCAATAAGCATGGCATAAGAGCTTGTGGTAGCATTATAGTATCAAACTACATATATCCATTATATTTCTTCCATCTCATTTGCGATTTTTTTTTTAAATTGAGAAATATTATACTAGTTTCCAACTCTACCATTATACCAAGATCACTAAAAGTACAGTCATCCAAGTAAACAAAACACATCTTAATTCCAAGTAATTCGGAATACTTAATAAATAAAAAGATAAATACACAAAAACATTAAAATAGAAACGTAAAACATTAAACACTTGATGCAGCACTTACAATTTGGGACATCTTTTCGGTATAGTTTATAAATATCTTATTGATAAAGTGGTAGACCGCTTATGGTGGCGTTTCATGGTTCGATGGTGGCTAGTGCCAAGTCAGATTTGGGATAGAAAAACACCGTGTGCATCGGTTTTCCCTGGATTCTCCCGTTTCATCTATTATCAAGTGTGGGAGGATTCAGTAGCCTCCGTAGAAAAAATCATTTTGGAAGTTCCACTATTTTCACGAAATATGGGCAAAGTCCTTTTTCAAGTATGATGTTGCAAACTAAATGTGTTTCAACTTTTATAAAACTCAAACCGGTTACAAGTATGTGGAGGAAAGACTATGATGATTATTGAAGTTTAGTATCTCTTTTATGCACCAAGGCTATATAAGACGTAGATCTACAGTGAAAAATGGTATGTGAACGACCATAATACTTTAAAATTTAGGTACTCTTTCATCACGAATCGAACCCATGATCTAATGAACCAAGGACGCGTGTTAATTACTAGACCAGCGAAAAGTTTGGGGAAAAATTAAAAATGTATATATTACATCTTGAAAATTGATCTACCAGCTTTCACAAGAACTAAAAAAAAAGCGTTTTAGATTAGTCTCATCTTATGAAACAGTAAAGAGATACCTGTAGTATGCATTCAAAGTTCACTACTCTTACGCTTTTGGTAAGGAAAAAATTTAACTTGGGAAAAAGTATTTTAAATCCATCTAGTGGCAAACAGTTTCTAGTCACCGCGCTCCAATCACCGCAGGCTTCTTAGAGGTACACATAATGATTTATTTATACTTTGTCATTTACCCCACACTTCCCTGGCTACAACCCAATTAAGAATTAGATATTTGGAAGCTTCCAGTTGGATGGATGGTAAGTTAGGCATAAAGCCTAAATGTATATCAAATAACGAAGGGACACTATTATGTTTGGTTTAAGTTAAACATGAAAGATATATGTCATCTCATTCAACCCGTGCCCTTATATGTGGAAGACATACCATGAATGCGCACTTACAAAAGGGGCCAACCTGTTCCAAAATGAGTGTTTCTTTAATTGAAAATTTTGTAATACGAATTTTGATTACTCCCTCAGTAATCACCATAGCTAATAGGATCATTAATAACAACTAGCTTTTTATTTGTGTTAACATTCTCGGATTTACAGATTCTATAATTCAAAGAGAGAAGGATTACAATCATTAGATTGAATGAGTGGAGAATTACAGATTCTATAATTCAAAGAGAGAAGGATTACAATCATTAGATTGAATGAGTGGAGAATTACAGATTCTATAATTCAAAGAGAGAAGGATTACAATCATTAGATTGAATGAGTGGAGAATTACAGATTCTATAATTCAAAGAGAGAAGGATTACAATCATTAGATTGAATGAGTGGAGAATTGCAATATGTGTTATCAGTGACGTATTTAAGATTTCGTTTTGGGAGGGGCTTTGCTAACTTTCGGGGGGGGCTTTGCCTGTAAATGTGAAAATTTTGCAAGATATTTCATTTACTTTACTATAGTAAGTAAGATTTCCGAGGGCTTAAGCCCGGAAGACCCTCCTGCGAAAAGCACTGTGTGTTATTCTTTATATTATTTAAAAAAAAATATGATAATTCCAATTCAAAGTAAACATTTTTAATGCACTTAATTTTCCAACTTTAAAAATTTCTAATGTTTCTTAATATGCCAGTATTTACTCTGATTTCTCATCTAAATTTATGTTTTGTGCAGTTTGTGTTTTGAGTATATTCTTCTATAGTTATTTTGCGTTTTTTTAAATTCAATTATTGTCAAATTACTTTAAGTTTAAGGCCACACGAAAGTTCTATGAACAAGAGGAATTGATATAGCATAATTAAATAAAAATATTGTTAAACCTACCCAGGGATTAGTGGCCGCATTGGCTTAGTGGTAGAGCGTTCACCTCTGGTGCTTGGGGTTCCTGGTTCGATCCCAGCTCGCGCGAAATGAGCTTTGTGCTGGACTCCTCAGGATTTTCCTATTTCCTCCCAATTTCTTCATTTCACCATTTCATTCATTTCTCAACATCACCGTCTCGTTTAGCCTATCCGGCATAACCGTGGGACATAAAACTCTAGGATTTCATTTCATTTTCTACTCACGGATCAAGGCCGGATTAAGGAGGGCTTAGGGGGCTGTAGCCCTGAGCCTAAAGGCGGATGGGGCCCCCCAATTTGATCAAAGTCTCAACTGGCTGTCTAAAACGCTTACTTTCAGCTGGTGCATGCCGTGTGTCTAGTTACGAGAAGCAACTCAGGGATTATTCTGCACATGTACAAATTTATCTTTTCTTGAAGATGATACAATGAGAATTTACTGCGTTACTATTCTAAACTGCACCAGCCGACAGCCTTGAAAATTCGAAGTTCCATTTCAAATTCATTTACAAATAACAGGGTCCTGCAAACCTTATATATTTGGGATATGACTCACTCGTTCATTCATCAAAGCTTATAGAATATTTGCTGTAAATATCGGAACTTAAAATTTGGCAAATATATATCTTTTGTGACACAAGTATATAATAAAAATTCGAAAACTCGAAATTTCCCCTCAAAGAGAGTAAACTAGGGGCCATTTGTGAAATTAAACATTGTAATTTCACTTGTGATATTTTTCTTCAAAATCCATAGGCAACTTCCTGTATATAACAACTAAACATATGCCTCATATATATGATTTATAGTACAGGTAAAGGGAGAAAACTCTAAACTTCCAATTTTCGCCCCTATAAGAGAAAATTAGGGAGAAAAATCCAAAAGCACATATTGTGACATTATAATATTTATGACTTATTTCTATCACAATTTAAATAATTTTGACTATTACGGTGTCGATCTCGTGTTTTGAGACAATTGGAAAACGCTTGAATTGTGAGTTATCAAATCTCTATTTCGAAAGAAATAAACAATAAATAGTATTGGAAGTCTAGGTGTTGCCCACATATTATTGAGCCAAAGTACTTTACTTGGTTTGCTGTAGCCATTCGTTAGTCTTAACCAGAGGTAGATAGATACGCTGCTTATCCAATGGGTCTATTCGGATCGTTTCCGGCGCGTTTAGACCCATCTTGGAATGAACTACAATATGCAAGGGGTCTAAAACGGACGACTAAATGAAACAACGTTTTCGACTATTTTTCTATACACTGTTATCACTCCCGTTTTAAAAGGCTGAGGTAGCTAGATACCATGAGACAAAAATAGCCAAAACTTGTTACAAATATAGTTTTGGCTCACGCTGGTTATAAAGTGTAATCTACATTCTCGATATACTTTACAGTATTTTCATTCTCTCTGTAAAGAAGAAAAGATACTGCAATTATACAGTAAATAGACATGATTTATGGACATTACAGTGCGTCAATGCAAGTTTTCGCTTACTCTCAGCCAGGCCCGTATCCACGGGGGGCCAAGAGGGGGCCGGGCCCCCCTAAATTTTTCTTGGCCCCCTCTAAAATTTTAATTGAAGACTTGCAAAAAAATCTCGATTAATTCTATGTGTGAACACTAAGAATAAAATGCAATATAAAAGAGATTATTCCAAGAATTTTTCCATTTTAACTATTTGACGAACACTTCTAAACATAGTTTAAAGGAGTTAAAGTAAAGTTTATCAGTCTTCTCGAATCTCGATATGAAATTACACAATATATATTGAAGCAAGTTTTCCGAAAAGAAGGAATATGTTCATAATACTTTACGCCACAGTTGTAATAGTGATCTGGGAGGTAGGAGACGAAGTGCTTACTGCAAGCCAAATCATAAAAACAGGAGCAGGAAAAAAGCGTTTATCTTTGTCGATTGCTGTAACGGCGGTAGGTTATTGTTATTCTATTGTGTAGTTGTAGTACATACATGCATTGCAAAATCCTCGTCAACAGCAAACCTTAGATTAACTGTGGAACAATTAGTTGTGAATTGAATTAAGAGCTCCGAGTTCCGTTAAAGGCGATTGACTCTAGTAGGGCCAAATTATTGTGATGTGATATGTAAAACAAGAACTGTGGGGGAACATTCACCGAAGTAATGGTTGCAAAGACTTTCATATGTTTGTTTTTGTAGAAGAATAAAGTTAAGCTAAATTACCTTAATTAGATGAGTAACTGAGCAAGTAAACATATTTAACGTTTAAGTTTAAGGATTAAATTCCGGGTTGTGGAGCCAGGACTAGTAAAAATTTGCAAGATTTAGAGGAGAAATTAAGTAGCAAAATGTTTTGTATTGTACTTGGGGTGGGAGATCCCGTGGAAGTAGCTAGTTTTCATATAAAAACGTTGTAAATTGGAACTATTTCTTAGTCGCGTACGCGTAATAATGTTGTAATTCAACATGAAAGAAGCAGTGATGCTTTTACTCGATACTAGATGGGTGCAGCGTATTACTTACATTGAGAAAAATCTGTTCTCCGGACAGTGGTATATTGTACCAAATTTCACAAAATTAAATCCCCACGTTAAGCGGGTTTGCATATCCAGGCTCCTAACTATGAAAACATTTACGCTCAGTCCAACCTGAATCATTTCACGAATTCAACCTGTTTTACGTATGTTATTAGGACATAATATCGATTGTGATTTATTCTAAAAACACTTTTATACGTTGCAAGAGCTGTAACGTCCAAATATTTACTGAGAACTCATAGTCGTATCGGAATAAACAAAAGCGAGTATGGAACAGTAAACTGCTTTCACAAAAGGAAAAAGAATAGGTACAAAAGGCCTGCAAAACGGTCGAGTGGTTTGGGTCGATACACTATCAATCACATGTTTGTGAGTTCAAACCCTGTAGCAAGTCGTTTCTTTTTTAAGTGTCTTCCTATTTTCACCCGGAGGCTGAAAGTATTTCTTTGAGTAACTCATTGAAAACTTCTTTTGTTTCAAATTCGATTAAAACGGAACATTATATGAATTGCGAATCTTAAATCCATAGCAAAAAAAAAAAAAAAAAAATTAAGTATACTCACTACTCCATTATCCTCTGATTTGTAACGAAAAACTATTTATAAACAGTGGTGACTTCAGAAAATTATTCTCGGGGGGAATTTTAATATGCGGGTGGAGGGCAAACATTGGTAGTCCACATTGAGCGAGATCGAATATATGGTCCTGAAGGCGGAAATTTCTTAGCTCGAGAGGGGTCTCAAATTCTCCCTCAGATCACGTCCTGAAAGCATCATTGCTTAAAAGCTTTTTATAACAAATATAATATTACACTTGTTTCTCGTTTTACATTTAGAATTGGTAAAATCATAACTTATAGAGGATTATAATAAAAGCATAAAAATTACAATACCGATCATGTATAAATTATCCTGTAAGTTACCAACTTTGGGTCAGATTAAAACTCAAATATTTGTTTTCGGATTGCACTTAGAAGTAAGTCCTCTCTATATAATCCTGATTGGAAAGCCATGTTTAACACTAATTAATTAATCAATATTTATACGAATATTTTTTTATTTTACTATTTTTACTATTCAATACTATATACACTTCATTTCCAAAATCAAAATCTCGAAAATGTATATTGTACGAGTGCAGACTCGCAAATAAATGATTATTTATCATATATATTGGTCTCTATTCGAAATTCTATTTAATCGAATCCGACAGGAACACAGACAGAAATATCGAGAACAGGTGACAAAAAAGAGAGAGAAAAACGTTGCACCCGGCGGGGACTCGAAGTAAGTTCGAATGGTTTTTTGCAAGCCGAACGCCTTAGACCACTCGGCTATGGTAACAACTAGTGATTATAGCAAAGGCTTCGAGTAGTAGTTTTTATTACAGAATAACATTTTCTATTGCCTAAAATTTAAACCTAATTTACTTTGATATAATATCTATTAATTTGTTTCATGAACGTTTTCGTTACTTTGATGAATGATGTATATTGTTGATATAGATTCTATTACACATTCTTTCGTAAATATTATAGAAAGTATCAGGGTTATTTATGATCTTTTATGGAACTTGACTGGCGCATGCGCAGTATACAGACAGTTCAATTGGAAGGCGAGGAAGGAAACGCTTACACACTGTTACAATGTTTCCCTCGCAAGCAGTAGTTCCCAACGGAGGGACGGCGGGACGCACTTCCTCCTCCTGGGGTGACGTGAAGGATTTACGAAGTCCCTTCGTTGTCTTATATTTCTTGAATGATTCTACACAATATCCAGTCACATCTTCTACACATTTGGAAGTGATAAATCGTAGTATAAATAAACCGTCCTCCACATACAGTGATTGTTGCTTTTCCAAGATTATAAACTGAAACACTTTTTATTTCAATAGAATATAAAAGTTTCAATGGGAGGGGTTACAACCCCCTCAACCCCCTGGGTCTTCGATATGTCACCGTCTAAACTGTAACTTTAAAGTTAGAATCGAAAAATGGAGACATGTGACCTACTAAATATATTTTTAGTTAATTATACATTTTCATAAATAAAATATCCACAATTACAATGACAGTAAATGCTAAGTAATTATTGTAAATCTTTGTATTTTCATTTTCCCTCTTTCTTCTCAACTGAGCTTGAAAAATGTAAAAATGGGAGGTTAAGAACTTCAAATATTACGTATATTTTAGCGTAATACGAAATTATATTTAATAGAATCCGGTAGGATCACAAACAGAAACGTCAAGAAGAGGTAAAATCAAATTGTACTGTGGTGGAATTCGAACTACTCTTGAATGATGCTTCAGAATCTCTAACCGAATGCATTAGTCCACTCGGCTAATGTGACAAGTTGAAAATATAGTAAGCGTGTTTCATGTTCAATCTTTTGTTACAGTATGAAATTTATTTTGTATTCTCTGAAGTTTAAGCCTATTTTGGCCTGATTAATAGTCTGTTGAAATTGTTTTATGTTTACGGTATTCTTTACTTTGACGAATGATGTTAATATAGGTTCTATTACGTATTCGTTCATAAATATTACAGCAATTGTCAGGATTATTTATGATCTTTCATGAAAATTGACTGGTGCATGCGCAGTAGAAACAGAAAGATGCACTTTACCGACATTTGTCATACACGCCAGAACGCAAATTTCTAACAGGTTTTCAAAATGCCTCGCTCTAAAAGCTCTGGAGAACTGTCTGTTGCTCTGAGAGGAGAAATCATAGGCCGAGCAAAAATGGGACAAACTGTGCCTCAGATTGCTAGAGATCTGGGATGTGACAAGAAAACGGTCAAGAAATGGGTTCAGCGTCATGAAGAAGGTGGTGAATGGTTCAGGTCTCGGTCAAGAAGTGGAAGGCCAAAAGTGACAACTTCAGCTCAAGATCAAGCTTTAGTTACAGAAGTAATCAACAGACCTCTATGCCACACGTCAATCCTCTTGGACAAAGCCAGAGAAAATAATTGTTCTCACGAAACAATAAGAAGAAGATTATTGGGGCTGGTCTACACTGTTCAAGACCCGCTAGGAAGACTCTCCTGACTGAAACTCACAAGGCCAGACGAATGGAATGGGCACAGAATAACATAACCCAACCTCAGTCATATTGGGACTTAGTCATCTGGACCGACGAGAAGGTTTTCAAGTCTAACCAACAAGGCAGAGTTATATTGTATAGACCGCGCGGAACCAGGTATGCTAAACAAAATATTATCAGAACTTCTTGTTCAGGACGAATATCAGCACACTTTTGGGGATACATGACGGCTGCTGGTACTGGAGATTTAGTTGCGGTGCCTGAGAGAATGAACAGCAGTGTTTACATTAATATCCTCGAAAATACGTCCTTAGAAAGAAACTTCCCCGAACAGGAAGAATATATATTTATGCATGACAACAGTGCTGTTCACCCTTCCCGGCAAACACGAGAGTGGCTAAATGAACATCCAGAGTTAATTTGTATTGAGTGGTCCCCTCTAACCCCAGATTTGAACCCAAATGAACATCTGTGGGCCTACATGGTGCAAGAATGGGAAGAGAGACGTGAAGACAGAGACCAAACGTTTCTTCAAAATCATGTTATGGAACTGTGGCAACATTTTCGTGACACACCGTCGTATTGCTCGAGACTTGTATCTAGTATCTCCTCCAGACTTCAAGAAGTTACTGACTCTGGAGGTGACTACACGAAGTTACTGACTCTGGAGGTGACTACACGAAGTACTAGTGTGTTATTTTTTGTGTTATTTATTATATTTTTTTCAAGAGCAATACTTTCGTTCTTCATTCTTTTCCTTTGCTTGTTTACTTATTAGTTCGTTAAAACGTAAAGGAAGAGTAGTATATCTTCAAAAAGTATTTGTGAATTTACTTTGAACGTTTCTAAGAATACATTTACTTTTTTTCCTTACTCTATATCATGCCCAATATTACTTCATTTCAGTTAATTAATAACTTTATTTCACATCTCGGATAAAAGTATTATTGTCTTTTTAACGATATTTTCCCTTTTGATTGTGTAATTTCTAGTTTCATTGAATTATCTCAATTCTAATGAATAAATCACATTTTGTTTATTGTCCCTTCCTTAGCTAAGTTCGAATTCGAGAACAATTTGGTGTAATATACGTTCTTTATTCTTCATATTGTGCAGTAATGACAATATTAATAATTTTTCATGAGCCCAGTTGATTAGCGAGAACTTGGACAAACATTAACCTGGTGATTCTTTATGCAATGACAAGCGTAAAATACATTTTAGCTATTCTTTATACTTCATAGCGATGAAACATTCTAACAGTCAGTTAGCGTTTCCTTCCTCGCCTTCCAATTGAACTGTCTGTATACTGCGCATGCGCCAGTCAATTTCCATGAAAGATCATAAATAACCCTGATACTTTCTATAATATTTACGAAAGAATGTGTAATAGAATCTATATCAACAACTTACATCATTCATCAAAGTAACGAAAACGTGTTCATGTAACAAATTAATAGATATATTATATCAAAGTAAATTAGGTTTAAATTTTAGGCAATAGAAAAATGTTATTCTGTAATAAGAACTACTACTTGAAGCCTTTGCTACAATCACTAGTTGTTACCATAGCCGAGTGGTCAGTTGCTCGGCAGACGCCGTGTCGTTCACCTCGTTGTTCCGGTAGGTGTTCGAGTGGAAGTAGTGAGTGTGTTAACTTGCTTCAACTCAACCTGCATTGTCAAGTGGAGTATTTTCTACTACCAAGTAGTTCGGATTCTATTTACTCCTTTCATCATATTGTCTAGTGTGAAGTACAGGTTTACCTACTAAGTGCATTATGTCTGTTATCCGAGTGAACACTTTACGTTTGTCATTTCAAGATGTTGTGAACAAGCCTAACACATTAGTCTTGCATGAATGGATCCGCAATACTTTTCATCTGCTTCCTGATCAAGTTGTCAGTATTGAGTTTGATTATAGTCGCAAACAGTTATATGTTAAGTTAATCTCGCAAGTGCTTTGTGAACAAATTCTGTTTCGAGCGAATGGAAAGGTTAGTTATTCAGATGACCTTGGTACTTATAACATTTTAATCGATTCTGCCAGTTCCAATATTATGACTGTGCGTTTACATTTGGTACCCACCGAGTTGGAAGATCATCATATTTCTCGTGTTCTTTCTCAGTACGGTGAAATTAAGTCAATTACAGACGAAATGTATTCTACTGGACACATCTATGAAGTAAGGACTGGGAGAAAGATAATACGTATGAGCATTAAGCGCCCCATACCTTCTTATGTGACTATCTGTGGTTTACGTTTGTGGTTAACGTATGGAGGTCAAGTTAAAACCTGTGCCATTTGTGACTCACCAAATCATTTTCTGATGGAATGTACAAAGCGCCGTATTCCTCCAACCGTACCAGCTTCAGTATCCAGTGTCTCACCATCAAGAACCCCGCCCATGCCCGGCAATTTGAATAAAGTGGATCCTCTACCAAACGTTCATTCGTTTACTAGTTTTCCTGTGTTAAGTGAGAAACGTCCTCCAACTTTACAGGAGAACCTTCCACCTCCAACTGCAACTTCTACAAATACTTTCGTTAAGGAACTCAATGAAACTGAATCCACTTATCCGCTTGATGTTCCCCCAAGTTCTACAGCTGCATCTCACATCAGTTCTCCTGATATTGCCGCCCAGCAGACCCTCGCTTCCAATACAACGCAGAGTGACTCATCCAGTTCCACTACCATAGCGCCCAATAGTTCGGATATTCCACAACAGAGTACTACTGTTTCAGCATCTTCCGCATCGGAGATGGATACGCTCCCTGAAATCACGGTAAGTACTCCACCGTTAGTGGGCATTGATGACTCTCACCAGGAAGTGAGTGATTCTCTCGATAGAGATTCAGTATCTACAGAAGCATCCCAGTTCCCCTCTCTACCCGAGAAGAGGCGTCGCAAAGGTCGATCTCAGTCTTCCCCTCGTGATACATCGAGTAGAGCCAATAAACTTCAGAAAACTAAGTGTGTTCCCCCTGTAAGCAACAATTGTGTGTCTGGTTTCACGAGGTCACGAGTAGATCCCCATCATAGTGAAGCAAGTACTAAGGCAAATGATAGTGCTGCCTCTTCGGACAAGTGATCATATCACCTTCCAGTATAGAACGAGAATGTGTGCGAGTGTTGACCCCCGTCTTTGTTTTTTCAAGTGTATTGTGTCATTTCCTTGTGTCGTGCTTTTTTGGTGTCTTTTTATTTTTCTGTGGCCATTAAATATGTATGCCACGCGTATAGCCACTCTTAATGTCAACGGCATTTCTAGTCTCACCAAGCAAAAAGCGCTAGCCGATTACATCCACACATCGTCTCTGGATATAATTTTCCTTCAAGAATGCAACATTGACAATTTCTCCTTTCTTTTTAATCATTTGTGGGAAGTCAATCCTTCCGAAACTGGTTCTGGAACAGCTATTATATATCGCAAAGATATCTCATTAACCGCCTTTTCAAAATTTCCGTCAGGTCGTATTATCACAGCCAATTATGAAAGCATACACTTTTGTAATTTATATTCGCCGTCCGGGAATAACAAACGTGCTGAGCGAAACTCTTTCTATCTCACTGACGTTCCCACGGAGTTACATTCTGGTGCCAGAGATTTGATTTGTGTAGGAGACTACAACGCAGTGTTAGATCCTATAGACTCAAGTTTTGGTTACAATACTTCTCCTACATTACGTAAATTGATTCAAGACTTTAAGCTAGTTGACGTATGGCGTCATTATAAAGGTAACGCCCCAGGGCACACTTTTTTTCGACGAAATGGATCCTCACGTTTGGATAGGATCTATGTCAGTACCACTTTAATTAATTTTGTGCGCTCCATAAACGTTCAACCGGTCTGCTTTTCTGATCACTGTGCTGTGTTTTGTACCATTGATCTACCTATCCGTAAGTACTTAAAGTCATCCTTTGTTTGGTCACTCAATAACAGCATTTTAACTGACGAGGATCTACAGTTGCTAATTACCAATAGGTGGAACTATTTAATGCACTTTAAATCTCACAAGAAAAGTTTGTTTTCATGGTGGTTACATCACATTAAACCGTCCTTTCGATCTATCTGTAAACAGCACTGCAAAGACAGATCCTCTCTTCTTAAAGAGCAATATAATTATTACCATCACTTATTATGTGACTACTATAAAGAACTTGCTCAAGGAGTAGACGTACTCCCTCGTATTAAGGAAATTAAGGCACTCCTACTCACTTTACATCGTAAAAAAAATCAAGGTTTTTTCACGAGAGGCAAAACAACGATGCTTCAGCATGAAGTTCCCTCTTTACATACAGTTATCTGTGAAAGGCGCAGAGGTAAACAAAACCTTATTTCCAAGGTCTCCTTTCCTAACGGTGTAGTTCACGAGCATGATCAGGTAATCCCAGCTTTGTATGATGCATACCAGAACCTATATTCCCCCGCTCCAACCCAATCTTCTGACCCTTGCTTCGAGCGTCCGACCGGTACTTTCACCCCGGAGGCTCGTAACATATTCAATGCGCCCTTTACAGAAAGAGAAGTCAAGCACGCTATTTTTGCGGGGAAGTTAAATAAATCTCCGGGACCCGATGGTCTTACACTAGAATTTTACCGCCAATTTCACAGCATTCTTACGCCTTTTCTCACAGAAATGTTTAACGAAATCCGACTCACTCCCACGTACATCTCTTCTTTTACCGCTGGCATTATGGTACTTGTACCTAAGCATGCAGGTGCGCATGACTTTGATAATTTTAGACCGATTACCCTCCTTAATGTTGACCAGAAAATTTTATCTCGTTGCCTTGCCTCTCGTTTAGAACCGTTTTTAAATCAAGTCTTACACAATGATCAGTATGGCTTAAAACATACAAAACCTATGTTTTTAGCATTAAGTAATATACGAGAAGGTATTCATTGGTGTCAGAAAACAAGTTCTCCGCAGGTCGCTTTATTGGCTCTTGATTTTCATAAGGCATTTGACAGATTGTCACATGATTACATGTTTAAGGTACTTGAAAACTATGGTTTCGGAGACAGTTTTCTTAATTTGATTAAATTTCTTTATACTCAACGATATGTAAGATTAAAGGTTAATGGTGCACTTACATATCCTATCAATGTACGTCGAGGTATTGCACAAGGTTGCCCCCTGTCTTCCATTCTGTATAGCTTGGTTCTTGTTCCCTTTCTTTTAACACTGGAACAAGAAATTCAAGGTATACAGATTGGTGCAACATCTTTAAAATTACAAGCATTTATAGACGATATACATTGTTTCATTAACAGTCCCCAGGAACTGTCACGTGTTGAAATTCTCATATCGAACTATGAGTGCGTTTCAGGTGCTATTCTCAATAAACAAAAGTCACGCCTGATGTGTATAAATACGGCTGACCAACACGTGTATATGTCTACGATCCCCTTTACTGATCGCATCAAAATCTTAGGCGTAACTTGGCAACGTCGCATAGCCAATACTATAGACTACAATTTTCATACCACAACATGTACTTTGGTTGCACTCATACACCAAAGTAAAGTCCGGCAGGTAAGTCTTGCAGGCAGAGTGTACCTTTTAAATGTTTTTATTTTTAGTCGTCTTTGGTTTCTGACTCAATTATTTTCCTTGCCGAAGAAATACCTAAGTATCATACGAAAACACTCAGGGCAACTGCTGTGGCATAATCACTGCCTAAGGGTAAGTCACGAGACTGCGTGTTTATCAAAACGTGATGGTGGCCTTGGCCTTAAAGACATTAAACTTCAGAGCTACTCGCTGCTGATACACCGCGTCTTGCAAACATTATGCTCCTATTCAGAGTCCTTTTCAAGCAAGGCGTTATGTGTACCACTACGTCATATTGAGTTACAAGCTCCCCTGCATATACAACCATGGATTTCCCTTGTGCCATACCTCAAGGACGTATTTCTTGATATTAGTTACTCGCTTATCGCACGGAGTCACCTTGAAGATCTTTCTGTTAGACAATTATATAATCGTTATCATGCCACCACAATATCGGTTCCCCGTATTGTAGAACATTACCCAATGACAAACTGGGAGAAAATCTGGGCAAACATTCATACTCCGGTATTGTCTCCTGCCATGCAATCTCTTTGGTACAGTGTTGTTCATAATATATATCCTACTAACGGGAGACTTTATGAATTGGGTATCTGTAATGTCTCTTTCTGTGGTACTTGTTATGTTCTCGATACTCTCCAACACCGGCTCGAAAGTTGTTCACGAAACACAGCTATATGGTTTCATTATCAAAAAATCATTGCCCGTATCTGCAGAACAACACCTTCTAATATTCACTGTACGCCATTCATGCTGCTTCCGGATTATCAATTTTATCCCAGCACTAAACATAACGCAATTTTATGGATCACGTCCCAAACTATCGATATTCTTTTATGTAATGATTTTAATAGTAATGTGACTTTGTATGTCAACCAACTGTTGTTCCGTATGCAAACTCTAACACTTTCAATTCGTACACAAAAGTTTGCTAATTTTCTAGCAGCAATTTATTGATGTGTCTACTGTACTTCTTTTTTTTTTGGTATAATTGGCTGCTCACAGTACAATTTTGTTTGTTAATCTTTTCTGATGTAATTGGCTAATAAGAGTACAATAAAGTATTAAAAAAAAAAAAAAAAAAAAAAAAAAAAAAAGTGGTCTAAGGCGTTCGGCTTGCAAAGAACCATTCGAACTTACTTCGAGTCCCCGCCGGGTACAACGTCTTTTTCTCTCTCTTTTTTCACCTGTTCTCGATGTTTCTGTCTGTGTTTCTGTCGGATTCGATTAAATAGAATTTCGAATAGAGACCAATATATATGATAAATAATCATTTATTTGCGAGTCTGCACTCGTACAATATAGATTTTCGAGATTTTGATTTTGGAAATGAAGTGTATATAATACTGAATAGTAAAACGAGTAAAATAAAAAAAATATTCGTATAAATATTGATTAATTAATTAGTGTTAAACATGGCTTTCCAATCAGGATTATATAGAGAGGACTTACTTCTAAGTGCAATCCGAAAACAAATATTTGAGTTTTAATCTGACCCAAAGTTGGTAACTTACAGGATAATTTATACATGATCGGTATTGTAATTTTTATGCTTTTATTATAATCCTCTATAAGTTATGATTTTACCAATTCTAAATGTAGAACGAGAAACAAGTGTAATATTATATTTGTTACGAAAAGCTTTTAAGTAATGATGCTTTCAGGATGTGATCTGAGGGAGAATTTGAGACCCCTCTCGAGCTAAGAAATTTCCGCCTTCAGGACCATATATTCGATCTCGCTCAATGTGGACTACCAATGTTTGCCCTCCACCCGCATATTAAAATTCCCCCCGAGAATAATTTTCTGAAGTCACCACTATTTATAAATAGTTTTTCGTTACAAATCAGAGGATAATGGAGTAGTGAGTATACTTAATTTTTTTTTTTTTTGCTATGGATTTAAGATTCGCAATTCATATAATGTTCCGTTTTAATCGAATTTGAAACAAAAGAAGTTTTCAATGAGTTACTCAAAGAAATACTTTCAGCCTCCGGGTGAAAATAGGAAGACACTTAAAAAAGAAACGACTTGCTACAGGGTTTGAACTCACAAACATGTGAATGATAGTGTATCGACCCAAACCACTCGACCGTTTTGCAGGCCTTTTGTACCTATTCTTTTTCCTTTTGTGAAAGCAGTTTACTGTTCCATACTCGCTTTTGTTTATTCCGATACGACTATGAGTTCTCAGTAAATATTTGGACGTTACAGCTCTTGCAATGTATAAAAGTGTTTTTAGAATAAATCACAATCGATATTATGTCCTAATAACATACGTAAAACAGGTTGAATTCGTGAAATGATTCAGGTTGGACTGAGCGTAAATGTTTTCATAGTTAGAAGCCTGGATATGCAAACCCGCTTAACGTGGGGATTTAATTTTGTGAAATTTGGTACAAATATACGGAATCCTCTTGCTTACTACAAAAATCAGAACGCAGCATAGCTTATCCGTATGCTACATAGGAACTGCCCTTAGGTGTTACATCATGCCTTTGCAGGATGTCTGATGTCTAACAGTCTTCCTTATATTGCATACATATATGTATGCTACCTTCGTCAGCTATATGTTATATACGTCCATTTGTATGTGAGATCCTGACAGCCTATATTGTTTCATACGGAAATTATGTATAGATGGAACACTTATACAGAAAGTATTATAAAACATGCGTTTTCATTTATACGCTTGCTGTATGTTGTCCAAAAACTAAGGTACAGGATTTACAAATGCAACCTACGATATTACGTAAGCCGCATACATTTTTTCTCAGTGTAGTTTTTAATAACATTATAGTATTTTTTTTTTTAGCTGTTTTGGTATGTGTCGTCTTGGTATAGTGTGCAGGTGGTTCATTTATATAAAACGAGTTTAATTTAAGATTTTAAACAAGGACTTAGTACAAATATTAAATAAAAAAAATACAACTGTAATTGTAAACAAGGGAATTACTTCAAAGTTACCCATCCACCTAATATTTAACAAAAAACAGAATAAAATCTGCAATCATCAATTTCTACTTAAACTTTACTCATTTTATGTTCTGTTACGTTACCTCGAGGGTGTGAGTACGGGGGAGGAACCACAATTACATATGGAAATCCATTATTAACCTAAAGGGGAGACTGGTGGGCCGCGCGGAGCACGGTTGTGGGTAGTTAATGGGGAGTGCGCAGTTGGGAAGAACGAGCGAAGGGAGAAGCCGAAGTAAGGTGGGATGATGCACTACTAGGTTACTTAGGTTAGGTTATGCCTACTTCGCACTTACCTTAGTACGTACTTAGGTTTGTAGAGCTCTCCTATCTCAAGCAGAAACTCGTAAACGATTGTTGGTGGTCTTTGTTCTTTCACTAATTAAGCCATGAATATTCAGAAGATTAACCTCACTATCAACAGCAAGTTTTACAAATGTTACTACTGTCAATTCACATCCAGCGCAAAGACCCTGTACACTTGCAGGCACGTTTACTCGAAAATTATCCACAATACAACCGTCCTTAACCTAGAGACAAGTAATTCCCTCTACTTGCGAATTAGTCCCGTCTTTATAACCGCTTATCAAAAGGTATTACACATAAATTACGCTTAGCTTATATGTTATCAAGCACACAAACAATCAAATTATCAATTTCTTCTAGGTAATTTTGATAAAAACGGAAGGGCAACTTCGCAAGTTAACCCTAAACAAGAGCCTAAGTAAAGTTGCATTTCCTTATTTCACAGTAGATCATCTCTCGTTCTTGAACTTAATATTAGTAGACCCTATTACATGTGGACTATCAAAACATTTATATTTTAATTCTAATTCGTGTAGTTAGTAATACCTATTTAATAAAATTCAAGTTTTTTTCATGTAGATTACAGAATGTTAACTTAATGTGTGTGTGTGTGTGTGTGTACGGGGGGATAATAGAATTAAGTAGAAGCAAAATACTTAAACATTCAAGAGCAGATACCGGTATGATGAATTGCTGATGTTACTATTTGAAGAACTATAATATGGTTGGCTCGCCCCCCCCCCTAACTTCTACCGGGCTCCCTCTACATTTTTCGGCTGGCTACGGGCCTGCTCTCAGCTAGTATGCCTTCTGTCTATTTACACGAAGCAACTCGGAGATTATTGTGTGTTTACAATTGACTAAATATGAAACATGGTAGGTATTAAATTTTGAAAATAAAAAATAAAAATATTTCTGAAAATCATAACAAACACATCATTTCCGCTTACTTGTTATGGTATATCGTGTATAAGTTGAAACTACAAGTAGATTGAATTCCCAAGAGGAAAAGAATATTAGTGAGGTACTGACACGTGAAGACTAGAAGTGATTTATTGCTTTACAGCTCCTTTTGTCTGCCATTTTAACAGGCTATGCAAAGAATATGCCAATCAATGATGGTGAGTACGGTCGATTTTTGCTTAGGTGGTAAGTAACAAGGAAGTATTCCTGGGTATATAGCGTCTTGTAGTGATAAAATTGGAAGTTTTCGATTATTTTATTAGGTGCAATCTGACGTTCTTGTTCATAAACGAAGCTACATAATATAATGTTTCTGTAAAGATATGGTCCGTTTTGCCTGTTCTTCATTCACGGCTTAGTATGCTACCGAGAATAGAAACTGGAACAAGTACTTTGACCACTATTCTACGTTGCGGCACTAAGCTATCTCACGTAGTCACATCTCGACTTTTGAGATTGACTTTGTTTCTAAAATGAATTATAATGTATTATTGTCTAGTTGAATTCTCATAATATAGAGTTTTATCGTGACCCATTTATAATTCTTTAAAGGAGCAGATATAAAAATAATAGAATTGAACACAAGATAAGGAAATTCAAATTACACAGTTTACTTTCGAAACTATCTTCATTTCCATTGTCATTTCCATGCTCTTGTTACTTAAGAGTTCCAAAGTGGAATTGGACTTAAAGAGAAGCGTAAAGCCATGTGTAATATTCCCTTAAGAATTCTTCTATCAGCATATATTTACAAGAAAAATGTCCGTTTTCGAGGGTCCATAGACCGTTCGATAATTATCGTAATATAATCACCTATTTATGCGTTACTCTCTTGAGGAAAGACAAATAATTTCAGGAAAACTGAAATTTCAAACAATTTGGACTATTTTGCAAGGGTTTCAATACTTCTCGGAGAACTGAAAACGCACATTCCGAAAATATAGTTACAACTACAAATTGATTTGCTGGTGTAGTCATGTGGGTCGTGTATTATACGTTATTATCCTCAACAAGGACATGCTATCTGAACAAAACCATACACACATATATTCTGAATTCCTAGTTCTGGTTATATTCGTGAATATTTAAGAATATGCTGCCAAAATAGTGATGTGTTTACTTTTACACAAAATGGTGCACACTCGCGGCCCCAGTGGCCGGTTAAGGCACGAGAAATACCACAAATAGCCTTAAAAGACTGTCAGATTACTACAAGTAGGAATGGGCACGAGTCGAGTTTTCAGCCGAGGCAGAGAAATTTTCTGTATTCTAGTCACAGTTTTTAGGTCGATTTTCGAGTCGAATCGAGTTTGATACTTTGTTCACCCGTGCGGCTCCTTTTAGCTCATTTAGAGATCATAGATTTCTTTGTTTCGAAAACGAAAGCTATGAAAAAGTAAGCAGTAATGTGGAATAATTTTAGTGTTGCTCCCTAGAAAGGGCAATTCTCACATCTCGTCACATCCCGAAAACGAGACGAGACTACATTACCCTGACACAATCCCAAATATCGTCTCATGAACATCGCTGCATGTAGCAAAATCAAGCTAAAATTTTGTAAATAGGATTCTTTCCCAGTAATTCGAGAAAATGCTAACACAGTGCTTACTAACCTGCGGATGAACTCGGAAGAATAGCGTGAAAATCTATTACCGTAGAACCCTGATATTCCGTCGCAAGGAGCCCTGACCCGGACACCGACGAACCAAGCGTAGGTATAGGCCATCATATTCCATGTTTCTACGCATGTGGGTTTCGTCCTCAAAGCTCCTCTCGGGGCTTCTCCCTCAGACTCTGAAGTAACTTTTTTAACTTCGAGAATTAGAAAACACTGCTTTTTGTAACAGTTATCACTTAAAATTTTCAAGTTGACCTCAGAAACACTATGACAGGGTTCTTTGGAGCATTTTTACAGAATTGATACTTTTGAAACTGTTACACTTTATTCTCATCCATTTCCATCACATGCATATAGTTATTTTTTTTAGGCTGGCCTTTTGATTCAGGGGTTACTAATACGAGTACCTTGAGAGCACTTCTTATATAAAATTTAAAACTAAGTTTGAAATTATATAAAACTTTTATTTTCATTCATTTTAAACCTAGTAGCACCAATTGAGTGCACGTGCACCCCAACTTCAATTTTTCATTTACTGTTCCCGTTTTTTTGGTGGAGAAATGTACTTATTCAGAGCATTGTTTTCTGAACGCTACGTTTCTTTAAGAAAATATTCAGATCATTTCAACAAAGTGAACAAGGAATAAGTTTTTTTTTCTGTTGCAGTGCAGCTGCACCCCTGCTTGCTGCTTAACATTCTGCAACGATTCAATTTCTCAGGGATTTCCAACAATGTGTTACAGGCTTTGTGAAAGATGTTTTCAATATTATTAAAAACATCTGAAGTATGATTAGTTTCATGAACAACAAACGTCCATCTGCACACATTATCCCCGTATATACAGTATATTATATAGGATGTGAGTGTACTGTATAAATAAACGGTGCCCCATAAGTCTGGTTGCACAGGCCATCTAGATAGCGATTAAAGATATGAAAAAGTGATGAGACATAAGAGAGCAATGCTACTGGAAAGTATAGGCTTTCGGTCTAAAATGTTTCAATATTTCAAATTGAACCAAGCATCTGATCTCTACAGTGGTGTAGCGCTCAATTAAAGAATAATGTAGCATTACCACGCCACGCCATTAATGGACAAAGTGAATGAAAGACGGGGTAGTTTGAAGTGTTCTGAACCACGAAAGATGAAAGATGGAAGAGACGAGCATATGAAGGATGAAGGATCATATCCCACTTCAATGTTCACGGCACTGGCGTCACCACAAACCTTAGTAATACATACGTTGATTCAACGTTGAAATTTCATTTATTGTGAAATGAATAAACCGTTTAATAGGCAGACATTTTCCCTTTATCCAACGCTGGTGAACAGTACGAGTTAACATTTAACTACCACTTGTTGTTCTGAAGACAAATTCTTTAATCTATTAGGTCACCTCTATTTAGATAGTAATGCTCATTGCTCAGTAGACAGATATTTCTTTTTCTATATTTTCGGTTATTAATCATAAGTAAATATCAACGTTTTAATAAACATATGTATAGTAAAATTCACCCTGTTTTAATTTAATTTTGTTTTGTATTTGCCCCTTCCTCTTGTTTGTGAGTAGTAACGGTACTGCCATGAATATTGAAGTCGTGTGTAATCACTCAGCCAGTGGAGTAGAGATCAGATCACTATGCCTGTCACGCGTTATTTAGTAGGTCGAGGTTGGCAAGAATCCATGCTCCGGTAGGACATCCTGACTGAGGGGTTTCCTGATTTATTCAGTCCCTCCAGGTGAATGCTGGGATGATAGTTACTCTTTTAGGCTAGAGCCGCTTTCTTTCTTAATCCTAGCCCAACCTAAAGGGCGAATGTGACCTCGGTGCTGAAGGTCCGAACTCCTCCTTGTATCCTTCCCTTGAACAAAGAAAATGCTCGCGTGTGATCCTTTCCCCTTCATATATCCGCCCATCCAGTGTACTTCAAACTACAGTGGATTTGACTCGAGTCGAGTTGGATAAATTTTCCAAGCCGAGCTCTCGAGTGGAATTGAAAGAAAACTCTCTCGGACTCGCCATGTCCATCCCTAACTACAAGCCATCATGGCAGTAGATTCTGTCTTTTGGGAGAGTTTTGTTCCGATTCTTTGATTTCCATATTACTTTGTTTTTACCACTTCCAAATTTAATAATCGATTAAAAAGATAGAATTATGACGTCGTTCTATTAACATCTAGCACTCCAGAATTTTCCGTGCCTTCGCAGTAGAAATTGAGATGAAATGTTTAGAATATGTGGAAGTTTATTTTCTGCGATTGCCAATTACACAGAAGTATTATTAGCAAGGAAAAGGGGGATTAGAAGGTCAACAGCCAGCCGGAAAAATGAAGGTGAAATATTACGTCCCAAGGTTATTTCGGCTAGGCTAAAGAAGAGGTATGAGAAATAAATAAAATGGCAGAATGAGAAAAGTGGGAGGAAACGGGAGATTCACGAGGAAACCCACGCACACGGTGTTTGTCTACCACAAAGTTCACTTGGTGGAAGCAGGGTGTGAACCCGGGACCCCATACACCAGAGGTGAACACTCTAGCACTGAGCCACCGCGGCCTCGAATAGCCAGACGGATTTCTTACGTGAGGGAGATATGAATACCGAGGGTGCAATGGCAAAGTCACCAAAGATTACAAGAAAGAGTTTATTTATTGCATACGGAATCTGGGCAGAATTTAAGCTCCTTTTACAAAACTTATGATATAAACTCACTTGGCTCATGAATATTTATGCATAACACACATGCCATTTGTGTACTGTAATAGAGATGCATATTACAGCACACAAATCCAAGACTAGAATGTTTTATCAGCAATACAAGAAAACTAGAAAATACAGCGGTACATAATTTAATTCAGTTACATACTTTATGTTTACAGAAAAATACAAAGTATTGATTTTAGAATACTTTGGTTTGAAATTCTTGAAATAGCAATATCCCTGAGGAACACATTTGCTATATCTACTAAGAAGCACATCAAATATCACGCTTTATGCAAAAATAAGTAAAATGTGCTTTATTGTTCAAGATCAGTAATAAAGACATTAAAAGATACATTAAACGAGTGTATTACATGGTCTCATCAACTACAGAATTATAATCCCAGTTTTCCAGCTATGTGATATATGAAAGCTACGTCGTGAAAAAAGAATGACATAAAACAATAATATTAATAATAATATACAGTGAAACCTCATAATGACACCGATAAGATAAAAGGTTGATTCAAAATTGTGTATACACCTTTGTAAGTTGGAAAGTATTGTACTGATTGCAATGGAATTTGCGCTATAGCTATTCTGGTTGACGCTTTTATCGGTGATATATTTTAAAACCTATAAAATATACCCATATTTTTAGAACATAGTAGAGAAAGAGAAGCTGTTTAAAATTCGACACACTAAGGAATTTGCTACATGCATCTAAATATTGCCTTTAGGAGTGTTAATAAGAATAATATCATAATTCATCTTACACAGACATTAATAATAACTTATACCAAACATACACACATCATGCCCAGAAAATTTAATAAAAAATATGAAAATAACGGAATGTAACACTCATAGACGCCGACTTGAAGAAAATATTGGGAGGATGAGAAGGACATGTCCCCCAGTCTTGGACCTGGGGAACAGTCCCCCAATAATCTGACGTAAAAAGTGCTTTTTGGGATAAGTGTTATGATTTGTGTCCGTCTGCCATAAAGGAATGTATGATGGAATTTATTTCTCTCAGCTTATATATATATATATATATATATATATTAGAAAGAATCGTATTCAGTAGTAGTTCAAACTGAACTTCGTGCTGTAGTGCGTTTAGTAGTTTCATCAATATGTATTAATTCCACATCCGCTACTTGGGCACAAATTGCAATAAATGCCAGAGGAGAATATGTCCCTCTCCTCATTCTGGAAAATTGTCCCAGCTGTCTTTACGGGCAAAAATCCAGGGGAATTGGGAGACATGTCCCCCAAACATTGGAACTGGAGGCTCCCCCAATAAACCGATTTGAAAAGTGCTTTTTGCAGATAAGTGTGATGATTTGTGTCCGACTGCCTCAAAGGAAAGTGAGATAAAATTGATTTCTTTTGGCTTTTCCATTTTTAATGAAAATGAAGGTGTGCGACTGTGCGTGACGTAACCTGATGTGAAATCTTATCTCCTCCTCCCTCCTAGGCCCTAGCACACGAAGAGTATATAGACTACCCTACGTCAGTAGAACCCATCTTTTCAGTAAACGCGCATTTTATCTATTTGTAGTATCAGACTAGGCATCTACTCATGCTTCGTAAGTAAAGAAAAGAATTTAATTGCTGGAATATTTTTCTCCGTAATTTTAAGGTTACATCTGTTAACTAAAGTGTATATGGTACGTGTCAGATTTCTGTAACGATTCCTGTAATGCTGTTGAGATTATCATCATTTTGCTCAAATAAGAGTATTGTTGCGTCATACATAATTTTCTTTCTTCATAGTTTTGGGGAAGTCATTATTTATATTATTATAAAACAAGTGTCCAAAATTTTAACGTGGATAATTGTTGATGCCTAATTGGAAACATACCAATTATAAATATTCATGTATTAAGATTTCAGAATGCGTTCACGGCAGTGATTTGTAATACGGATGTGTACTACTACTACTTCATCTGCATCGCCTAATATATAATATACTCTACAACGTGTTCATCACAGAAATCAGATTCATCTACCGTAATATGAAAATCTTTGAGTTTTGTGTCCCATGGTTATGCTGGCTGTGCTAAAGGAGACTGTGATAATGAGAAATGAATGAAATGGTGGAACGAAGAAAGTGGGAGAAAACGGGAGAACCCCGAATAAACCCACGCACATGGTGTTTGACCACTACAAAGTGCACGTCGCGGGAGCAGGGTTTGAACCCGGGACCCGATGCACCAGAGGTGAACGGTCTACCACTGAGCCACTGCGGCCCTTTACCGTAATATGGATTTCATCTCCCTTCCCTAGAATAAGTCTCAAATCTGCCCACCTCGCAATGTTGCACATAACCAGTGGGGGCTTTAGGATTGTGTTTCGAGGGGCTACGCCCAACACAGGGAAGGAAGTGACAATTGCCCACCTGAGTTTGAGAATTAAATGTATTTTAATTTATGCATGAATTGAAATTTCAATGGCAAGAACTGCAAACCGATAAATCCTATATGGTATAATACAAAATCTTAGGAGTGAATCTCATATCCATAGAAGAAAAAGGAAGTATACTCTTGGCCTACCTAATTTTCCAGGTTAATTATTCCCCCGTTTTGATTTTCTTTAATTCAAACATTTCCTTCTTTTTAAAATAACAAAACGATATAATTTTTTCTTTGTTATAATAACTAAAGTTCCGTCATGTTGATATCCGCTCAAGTTGGTGTGGAACACCAGTTTCGCTTATCAACTCCTGTTAGTTTAGGTGTTACTGATGACGGCCGACTAGAATCACAACTAACAACGGTCGATAAAGTATGATAGGCGAAACCAAAGATAGTAACATCAAGAAAAAGAAACAGAAAATTAGAAAGGACAAAAGAAAGAAAAAGAGGACGCAATTCTTACATTATATGAAATTTGGCAAATACAGTATTATTTCTGAACAAAGAACATAAGAAAATGGAAAGTCAATGACATTCTTAGAAATGCTAAGAAGAATTATTGATTTGCGAAAAACTAACATACTTATTACGGGGCGATCTTGAGCCCGATAGCACCCTATATGCCACTGAAGACAACTTTGCTCCCCTGATCCTTCACAACATTGTTTTTGAATTTCATAAATATTTTGAACATTGCTTTTATATATATATATATATATATATATATATATATATATATATATATATATATATATATATATATATATATATATATATATATATATATATATATATATATTACTCCACCCACTCAATATTGAAGACGGATTTACGCCGATCGGGGGAGGGCAAACAATGAATAAATATATAATCATATTCAGACGTTTTCTATTAGGTGCTGGATGAAAGACCCTCCCCCACAGGATCTCGGTCCGCTCCATCCGTTCCGCTGCGAATTCCAAGACCTAAATCAAATTTGCCTAAAACAAATTCAAGTTCAAAATTTGGGAACTTTACTGGAAGTTTGCGCACCACATTGATCGTCCCTTGTCATATCAGTGCTGCGATAGTGTTGGTTGAAGCTTCAGTGCTCTATTAAACACAACTTTGAAAGTGGCATTTTGTATCGAATAAGAAGGCTGTTCCTAATATTGAATTAAAGGTACGACGAAGTTTACGACATAAATTCTTTCTCCTCTTTGTTACTTTATCCTAAACTGGATTATATTGGGGGGCATGGACCCCACCTTTAAATATTGGGGGGCCAAAAGTGTCCTCCCCCCCCCCAAAGTCAGTGCCTATGATGCCCGCTATTCGCACGGGTAGAATAAATTTTATGGAAAATATTTCAAAACATTGCAACAATGAAAAACTCGATCGACGGATTTTAGACATAGAATTAAACATAGAACTTACTCGTTACTCGTAAGTTGTGTTTAACACTACGGGTTAAGTACACTACTTTTAAAAATAAAACTCATAATTGAAGAAAACTAGACATGAAATGAAAGCTTAACCTATTTTTGTTTTTGGTTTGTTTGAGTTTAACGTTCCACTCTTACGCCGTGGTGGCTGAAGGAGACGTGAACCTACTTATTATTGTGGAATCAGAACCACTTTTTTCGTATCACAGTGGGAATCGAACCTAGGGCTACGCGCGCCGAAGGCAAGCGTTCTAACCTCTAAACCAAGCATGAGCCCTCAACATCTTAGTTTTGCTCCCATTGAGATGAAGAACAACAATGATATACAGTGAATTATAATGGAGGAACCCATGTAACGCCAAAGAAAGGTAGAATAAAGCTCAAACACCGCGTTGTACACTATAAAATTCACATGAAACTTCCTGCCATTGAACAAAGGACGAATATCACCAGATATTATACCTTTAGCACTTAGTCACTGCGGTACCCTTTAGGGATCATTAACCCGATTACCCTTTCCCTCTTTTTCACAGGTGTCTCTTTCCAAAGTGCTTGTGATCCATGTGACCTCTGTAAACTGCATCTCAAGTATCCAGTTGTGTGAAGAAATCGGTAGTGGATCGGGAAACGGAAAAAGCTAAATCACAGCAAAAGGTTTCATAATGCGGAAGGGGTGGGGAACTCCTCCCATGTGGCAAGTTGTTGGTTCAATACATGAAAATAGAACAAATTTACACACCTGCATTTTTGTTACTGACGGGAGTGAAATAGAAGTTCTATCATCAAGTTAAATTTTTCCTTTGTGTTCTTAAACCATTTGAATTTCCCTTTACTATGAATGTTTCAAGAAAACTGTCAGTTGTTTTTTCATTCTTTTTCTTTTCTTTTTTCTTATTATAAAAAAGCAACGCTCTCTTGTCACTTGCTCAAGTGTTACGAATGAGCTAGTGCATTTAGAGTAGATGATATTTGCTTTCATTGTTTGTAGGCTCTACTGTCTGTGTACCCTAAAAAACTTCAAAGATATGGTTGTCTTTCCTTTTTATCTGGCACATAGAAATAAGCTTAATAAAATATGGTACCATTCTTATCATTCGTGGCATCAGCCATTCAAATTTTACATATAGCTAGTTGTATCTGACACCGCCTGTGTGAACAACAGTCCTGGTGATGATTTATGGTGATTTATTGATTACTCTCAATGCCTATATGAATGATTCGCTAATAATGATCGCAAATTGATATAAAATTGATCATAAAAAATCATTAAAACTTTCTAATTTAAATTATAGATTTTTTTTTTTTTTTGAGACTGAAGCTATTTTAAAGAATCGTCAAATTTGAAGGAGTTCGAAAACGAGGTTGCAGTTCCGGTTTCGTCTCGTTTGACAAAAGTGGTCTCAGTCCCGATCTCGTCTCAAAGTAAATAGTATAAAATAAAATAAATGTGTAAGTAGTATCATTTTTTGCTTATATTATTCAATTTGAGTTGTGTGGCATATCCATTCGTAACTAGGTGGCCAACACTCGTGCTTTTTATGCGTGTTCGCGTGTTCAACCATTAGGGTGTATATCAAGCATTGGATAAAACTCGAATAGTGATCCACGTTTCACTTTAAACAACGGATCTTATCATATAACCTCAGTACTTGCTATGCAGAGAAACTCTTCACAGTCAACTTCAATACTATAGTTAATTTCCTTCCTGCTGAATCAGAGTTATTCAATATCCTACCAGATAACACAGTAGATAGCAGCAAGAATGTATTTGAATGATAGGAAATTTAAATTGTACAATTTCTCATTTATTTTTCGCTACCAGAATGCCCATTCTTTGCACGGGGAGAATAAGTTTCATTTTGGACATATAGGGCAAAAATACTGTCACCCATCAACTATGAATTCGACACTAATATCGATCATTTTCAATTATTTCAAAGTCACCATACCCTTTAAGAGCACTAATGGGAGCTGGACTTAGAAGATTTAAACAGCATCGGAAGTGTCACTGTTCGTCTCAGCGACCCCAAAAATTATGGATTCGACACTAATATCGGTTATTTTTATATATAGATATAAATATATATATCGGGTGTCCTAAAAATGGCTCCCACAAACTACAGAACACTATTCTGCAGGTCAAAATAAAGAGAAAATCTTATATGATGGAATGCTCCCCGGGGCCTCCCTCAGCTGGTATGGGGAATTAAAATTTCACTATGTGGCAACATTGCATATTAATTGTGAGCATTAGCATCGCTCTACAAATCCATCAAACAGTTATATCGATTGTTAAGATAATAATTGGTGCTAGTGTCAACTCTATTGACTTCACGGGCGTCTCTGGCGGTCTAAAGAGGGGACGCGTCCCCCAAATATTCTGAGTAGGAGATAAATAGATCAATGCTGAAAGTATTTAGATCTATGTGGAAGAAGTAAAAATATAGACAGAACAAATTAAAATTATGCCTGCTCTTAAACATTAGGTTAACGTGAATAGAATGTCCGCCTGACGTATGTCACTTTGAAAGAAGGATTTTATTTATTTATTTATTTTTAAAGTTACGCTTCTTGGTTAGTCAAAGTAGTATCTGCTGCAGGCACAGGCCCGTAGTCACGGGGGGGCTAGGGCGGGCTCAGCCCCCCCTAAATTTTTTGCAGCCCCCCTAACTAAAATCATAGTTCGAATTAACGGGGGATGCCGGGGAAATTCCCCTTTGGTAAAAATTTATGTCCGGCTCGTATCACAGAAGTAACATAAATTTTCGCCTTCTACATTTACAGCAACAATACATAAGCATCCCCCTCTCGTTCGAAAATTTAATTCGAACACTGACTGAAATGTTGGAAGAAATTGTATTTCCAAATGTACTTTAGAGTGCTACATTAAAATTTACTTTTATTATCCTCATTTAAAGTATTGGCCTATTTATGCGCTACGCTTCTTTGAATTGCTAATATTTATTTGAGCGTGGGTCTGTTTTATATATATATATATATATATATATATATATATATATATATATATATATATATATATATATATATATATAATGTTCCATGTGCAAAGGTCCTTTGCTGCAGGAGAAAAATAATTTATGGTTATTCTATTGGCAAACATGTATTTGTGTTCAGAAACAACAAAGAGTTTACTTCTTCCTGTTCTTTTTGGAAGTTGCAACTGAAAACATCCTTTTGCTGTGAGTCATTGGCTTTCGGTTAATATGCGAGAGATTGAAAAGACAGCATCCCTCAACAGGGGGTCGCAACTGCTTCGCTCTAATAATCACACAGGTGTATGGGTTTGTTTTGTGTAAATTGGACATGGAGAGAGAGAGGGTTGGGGGATTTTGACTACGTTTTATGTCACGTGATAACGGAGTAAGAAAAGTTTTCTTTTCTGAATTGTATTTACTCCTGTTGTGTTGTGAGTTGAACATGGTTGTATTGAAAGTTGGTCGATGCTGGTTTCTAAAGATGCACCGAAGTTCGCTTGAAGAATGAGAATTGTAGTGTAGCAGCAACTTGACTATTTGTTAAATAACTTGGAATAATATATCTTTAAACTAAACATAAGTTCGATTCACTTAATCTTTATCGGGGGTGAATAATTAGATACTTATATTAAAATAATTTAATAATTGTTGCCAATTTTTGGTGCCAGAATCAAATGTTCAAGCAGATCATTAGACGTAAACCTAATCATGCAAAGTTACTATTTTGTAAATGAATACCTTGCAATTTTCTGGTATGTAAACAAAAAATGCAGCGGACTAAACGGAGGTAGTAGTTGCACTTATAGGAAAAACTTATAGGAGGAACTTATAGGAATTTTCAATTAAAAATTGAACCTTATTGGATGATAATATGTATAATGCTTTATAAATTTGAAATTTCACCTTTGACTTTAAACAGGGTGCGTTGGGGAGTTTAGTGTCTCTCTTCAGCAGGGAGGCTATAAAGAAACGGAACCTATAGCTTAAAGTAACATCCAAATCACTATCGGTTTGAATCCGAGGACTCCCAGTGCGGTTTGAACCCGAAACCAGACGCGCCGAAGGTGAGCGCTGTACCCATGAGGCTACGGGGTAGCCCACAAAAGTAAAAATTTGTTAATGTAGTTTCATTTTGAAGAAGAGATATCTTCAATAGAAATAAGTAAATAGCTGTTTAAATAATTAGTTCTTAACTTAAACATTTTAGTACCTACGAAAGCAACTGATCTCGAATTCTTATTTGTACAATGTAAAGAAGAATTTCATGTATAGTTTGATATGAATTGTACTATACAAAGAAAATTTAATGAACTGTTACTTCTCTTATCAATTTCGTTTCGAGAAAGAAGGTAACTGCGCTAGAACAGGGAACTTTTTTCGAGTTATTTCTTATTTGAATGCTCGAGTACCAGATCATAACAGATTATTTTTACTTAAACATGACTTTAGTAGCAATCATCCTAAATGATTGTTGATAGTATGTTCCAAAGAGTCTAGAGCAGTGGTTCTCATACTGGAGTCCGCGGACCCCAGGGGTCCGCGTGACCTGGCTACGGAATCCACGGCGTCTAAAAATTGAAATGTGTTGTGATAAAATGGAACTCACAGCTGTTATGCAAAAAGTATTTTTTTCAATTACTAAAAAGGAAGCAATTAGAAATTATACGTTTGTAAATTTGAATATTTTCTTTACTAAATTTCTGCCCTGAAGCCGGTCAATCTTTATTAGAACTACTTCAGGTGAGAGGAATTCCTTCTTTGTTAGGGCATTTTTTCAAAAGGAGTTGTACATTAACTGCACCGTGCCTATCTTGTTTTGCTGAGTTACAAGGACATCACCAGAAACTTCGATCTGGACACAATTGTTCTAAGATTGGCAGCATCCAAAACAAGGAGACTTATCTTGTGATTGTGTTGTTAGTGATTGTTCAAATGTACAACTTGTTTCTATTATAGTGTGCCAACATGAGGAGTGTATATATGCGTGTTGTGTTTGTGTTTCTTAATCTTATGAAATTTATAAATTTGTAGATAGCAAAAACCCATAAATATATCATTATTTCTTTCGAACATCACCATAAAAAAAGATCAAAAAATGTTTAGAAGTACAAGTGTAAAATAAAGCGCGTGACATTTAAAGAAATATAAAGTTTCATATCTAAGGAGATGTAAATAATAATACAGGTAAAATGTTAATTTCATTTTTCCAATATGCATATATTTGTTTAGGCCACATGTATTTCAAAATATTGATTTAAGATTCTGAGACCCTTCTCTGTAGAATCTCTTTGAAGATAGTATTAAATCTCATTACTCTCTAGATGTTTTCAAGTTTCACAAATATTTTTTCAGTCATCAAAAGTTTTTTTTTTTTAAAAAAAACGTATTTCCTGTACTAATTCTTTGGAAATTTTACCTAATTAACCCTAATTTACATTTAGCCCCCCCCTAAATTTGGAGGCTGGCTACGGGCCTGTGCAGGCACATAAGTTTTTCATTGCTTAACCAGCAACAATTGGTTTCCATGACGGAAGGGGGACTGGATAAGGGAAAGAAAGGATGTATAGAAAGTTTATCTGCGAATAAAGAAGGGAAATCTACAAGGACGGAAATATACAATAGAAGCGAAGGTGACCAAAAAGAATTCAAAAAGATAGAGAAATTTGAATATTATATATGAGAGTAAATTTCATGCGAATACTGTAGAAGGGCAGCAAGGGACAACTACTATGACAATATAGAAATTAAAGATAGAAATGAGTGTTTAATGAGTGAATTGAGTTTGAAGAAGATGGAAAAAATACATTGAGGAGTCGGATGACAGCAAGAATAAACAGTACATTTTAGACATTAAAACGGAAAAATGAAGTAAACGAGGATGGTTCATTGGACAAATTCAAAGACATACAGCAAAATTAAGAACAAAAAGGTAGATAATATACATTTTGAGTTCATTAAGAATGCAGAAGATTTTTTTTTAAATCGAAATTCACAATCAAATCAAGCAGGATCGTAAGACTTCTTTCAGAGAGTTAAGAATTTGTTAGCTAAAGAATCGAAATATATGAGGACTATGAAACTATACTGCTGCGAATGCGTTTAAGAAAACTGAACAGGAATTCAACGGTAGGAATGTCAAGGTGAAGAAATTACCTAATAACCATATTATATACAAACATATTTTTTTTTTCGGCAAGTAGTCTAAAAGTGATGGAAGAAAATTATGATGAACTGTGTTGCTAAGGCTAGAAAGAGCGGATGTTATTAGTAAAGTAGATTTCAGATTATTCATAATTTTCACATAACTTTAGTTGTATAAAACGCAAAATGAAACAATCCAATGTATTGCGGTGATCGGAACTGATTCGTATGGACACGAACTGTATTTGATTATTTCGTTGGTACATCATAACGTCCTGATGAAGTTGTTTCATACTCTGTACAAATCTTATGCCATAATCTTTGATTGATAGGAATCCAAACACATCAAATGGTTGTATCCCCGTGTGCAGCAGTTCTTTGGTATCTTCTCAACCATTACGTCTTTTGTCATCCGTCATGCAACTTGTAATTAACAATTTGTCTGTGAATGGACCCAGTGATCAAGCAGTAGCAAGTTCAAAACATCAGGCTTCGCTATGGGAGAAAATACTTAACGCTTTTAAATATGCATCCACTCATTTTTTCATATAAACTTCCAATCTGAATATCTCGAACAGTTCTCAACTGTACAGGAATATTATTACCTGTTGAAATCAGCATGAATTGGTCCTTCAAATGGTATGCTTAGTTTCTCTGCAGGCGAGTGCTTTGTCCCGAACTTCCCTTGTCAGCACTGACTTCAAACTATCATATCCAAAATGCAAAATCCGTTTATCTTGTTCCAATCTATTGTACTGCAGAAAGGAAATTCCATCTTTGAAGCGAAGATGATCATCCGGAAAATCTAGTTCTTTAGACGTGGAATTATTATTATTATTATTATTATTATTATTATTATTATTATTATTATTATTATTATTATTATTATTATTATTATTAATGCCAAGAACTGTCCTTCTATCATTGTTTAAATAGCCCTTCCTTTGACTCTAAAAACATTATTTGGGTGAAAAAATACACACTAATTTTACTTTATAATACTTATCCATTAAATAATACAATAAAACAATTAATTTAAACAACGAAATGTGCAAATTGTACATATAACAGAAAAAACCCAATCCCTTTATAAACATCCAAGCGTATGTCGTTACACTTAGTGAGCAACTTTGTAACTTACAGGATACTACATAGATTTGCTGTGATGATTACTACATTAATCCCTCATATTAATTTAGTATGATGATTAGTAAATTTAGTATGACGGATTAATTCCGCTCTTTCCAAATAGTTTCTCACAGGCTCGTGGCAGTCAGCTCACCGTCGTGACAATCAGCACCTTGATATTTGTAATCAGCGCCAGTCGAGGCAATCAGCACCAATAATTGGCTGTGGCAGTCAGCATACGTGGCAATCAGCACCAATAATTGGCTGTGGCAGTCAGCACACGTGGCAATCAGCACCAAACCTTCAGAACGAAGCGATAGCGCAAAATATCACATCTTAAAAAGAAAGAACAAGAAATGGCTACCTGCATTTTCGAAGGTCGAAGTTTTCTGAGCAAGAACGCCAATGCAAGTAATTTCTTGCGATGTATTGCTTCATTAAACTTCTACAACGTAAAAAAAAAAAAAAAAAAAAAAAAATCCTCTGGACCTACCGCTATGTGTAACAAAATAATATTAGAAGGTAGAAATCTTATGTGCTTGTTTTACAAAATTAGGTTTCGGAATTTGTTGAAAACATGCTCTTTGACTAAAAATGACTTGAAATGGAATATATCTACAGTATATTGAGTCACAACTCAAAATTTGAGTTGTTTTAAACACTTTCGATATACCTTGTGATCAGAGGTGGAATTCCTCTTTCTCCCGTGTATACCACTCTGAACACGGTCACCCAAGGGTAATTGTTTACTATCAGAAATGTAACTTAACAATGCGTGCATTTTGAGTAAAGACAATGGTATATATATATATATATGTATTTTTTTTGTCGATATTCGAAACGAGAGACCGAGACTTTCGAGAGTGAGCTTTTTTTTTTTTTTTTTTTTGTGACGAGCTAGTTTCAGGAAGTTACTCCCTCACGAAGTTAATCCCCAGTATTTTCAGGTGGCGTGTTGTTTGCCACGACTCGATTTTCGTGTTGATTGCCACCATTTTGCCCCGATTTGCATTCCGATCTTACCATATCTCATTATCGCGAAAATTCACACACACCTGGAGTAAAAGGAAGGGTTGCAAGGCACCTCTCTTTTTGATTCTCTGGAACAAGTGGTAAATGTTCTCGCCTTTGAACACAAAACATCATTAATATCACAATAGCTTAGTAAATTGATATAATTGCATTTTCTCTTTTAACTGAGTTTTTAATATGGGCTGTTACAAAATGTTACTTTTTCCGTTATGCTACGCGACTAAAGAACTGGGTTTCATATACTTTAGAAAAATGAAATGAAATATTTCAGTTTTACTTCCCATGGTTATGACGTGTAAGCTAAAGGATATGGTAATGATCAGAATGAATGAAAAATAGTGTAATGAAGAAAGTGGTAAGAAACAGAAGAACCCACTGCATCACTGTCATCTAAAGTGTTTACTCTGAGACTTGCTTGAAAAATTAAGCAAATATTTCTCATTTCTGCACCCCTAGAATCCATCTGAGATACGATCTTGTGTACGATTACACCACAAAAACAATATATTAAATTGTTCTTTTTTTCTGGGGATGGTTCAGTATCGAATGATTTATCTTTCGATTGCGGAATTCAACTTCTTACATTTATATATGGTCTAAATTTTACCTTCAAACGTTCGAGAGAATTAATGGTTAAACTTAGAGAAATGTAATCTGCTAGTTTACTTCTGCCATAGGTTTTATTGTATCAAATCGTACACAGTGCTCCCTTGTGGTTATGTGGATAGCCACGCGCCTTTGGGGTAGGAGACCTGGGTTAGATTACCGGCGAAAACTTATCTGGATCGGATTCCATGCTAAGATGTAGGTTCTTGTCTCAGTCTGCTACTGAATGGGATGTTTAACTCAAATCTACTCCAATTCATGCACATTCCATCTTGTTTCAAAAAAGCTATAAAGGGATTGCCGACCCATGTATTTTAATAATCTCTGTTGAATTGATTTGATTTAATTTTTAGTGGCCCGCTCAGCATCGAGGTTATATGAGATGTGGACCTACAGTTTAACGTGGAATCCGATCCATATGAGCTCCAGCTGAAATCGAACCCGGGTCTTCCACGTCAAAGGCGCGTACACTAACCGCTTAGCCACAAAGGAGCTCTCTGAGTGGGCTTGAAATTAGCCAACTAACAATACAAAAGTCACTAAATTTTTGTATTACCAATAGGAGTTTCCTTCCTCTCACCAAAGATGTTTAAAAGATTGCTAAATCCATATATTTAAACCTAATTTTGTTTAATTTAATCTCTAGGAAAGCTATGAAAGATTTAAAAAAAAATGCCCCTCCTGAAGGTCCGGGTTCTCATTTTTCGGGATGGTTACCTCCTACTTATGGGTGGTCCTGATGAAATGCCTACATTCAACATTGGCTACACATTCGAACGCACACAAATTGTACGTCATATAAATTTTGAAAATGCATTTGGGGAGATTTTAAGCACACAAATGATTACATCGAGTGCTTGAACTCAACTTCAATAAATTTAACAGCGGCGTTAGCAGCTGATAGCGTAGTAACCCAATAACGTGCTTGGGACAGTGTGTATTGTATGTATTATGTTTATAAATATAATAGATTTGATTTTTATGATATGGTCGTCTGGCAACCCTCAGCTTATGAGTCGATTATGTATAAATCTTCACGATTGTGACATAAGATAAGCCAGAGATAATACCGTGGCAAACAACACCAAAATGAAGTCGTGGCAAACAACACGTAAACTATTTCCAGCCCTTTATCTTAAAAAAAAAATCCTGAAGTTTGGAACTTCACTCCTAAGTCCTCGCAAACAACTCCTAAACGATTGATTTTCACGAAGAGTTTGACTAATGGGAGACCCCACTATTTTGTTGCACTGTATACCCAGAACTTTTAACTCATAAACTTAACAATTTCACCCCTAAATCCTTCGAAACAAATCCAAAACAATTAACGTAGGTTTCATTATTCGAATGGGGGCCCTCCTTTATTTTACTGGTTGTATCTTGAGAAGTGTAAACTTCTAAACTTTAGGATTTCAGTCTTAAATCCTCTCAAAAAATTTGAAAGCAATTTTTGTAGGTTTTAAAATTATATGTGACGTATGGGGTCATAACTTCAGGAAGTTGGCCCCCAATTTTGCGGTAATGTATCTTTAAAATAGTAAACTTCTAACTTCGGGACTTCACTCCTATATCCTCCCAAACAAATCATAAACGATTGGTGTACGTTCTAAGAATATTCGCGATAAGTTGGACTAGATGCATAAGACTTTCGCATACAAAGAACTTTCAATTTTTAAAAAGGGAGCTAGAGATATACATCCCCCACATTTAAAATGGGGGTAAGTCGAAAGCTGTGAGAACACAAAACTCGGGGTTTTCAGCAAAAAACGGCACCAAACTTTAGCATAGAAAACACTTTCTATTTCTAAAGTGGGTTGTTGCATGTCTCCAGCCCCCTCAAATTTATTGTTGCTTTAACTTGAGAAAAGTGAGCACGGAACTGGGGATATAAACTGACATATAAAAGACTTTCAATTTCCAAAGTGGTAGGTTCATCCCGCACCTCCAAATTTATTCTTGTTATAACTTGAGAACGACAAGAGCACAAAACTTGGGGTTTTCAGAGTAAAAGGGTTAAAAAAAACTTTGGCATAGAAAAGATTTTCAATTTCTAAAATAGTGGCTGGAGAGATTGGTACCCCATATTTAATAGAGAGAGAACTCGAAAATGGCAAGAGAACAAAACTAGGAGTTTTCAGCACAAAACTAGTACAAAAATTTTGCACAGAATGAACTTTCAACTTCCAAAGTCTCCAGCCCTCCCAAATTATTCTTACTATAACTTGAGAACGGCGAGAGCACAAAACTTGGGGTTTTCGATACAAAAGGTAAAAAAATACCACAAGCCTTTGCCGTACAAAAGACTTTGAATTTCAAAATTGTGTGTTTGTAGGGGGAGGGAGGCTTGAGATATGGACTTCTAACTACGGGACCGCGGTGGATCAGTGGAATAGTATTCACCTCTGGTACTGAACCCCTGATTCAATCCATCTCATGCTTATTGCACTTTTGTGCTGCACAAAAACAATGTGTGTAGGTTTCTTTGGGGTTCTGCCCTTTCCTCCTATTTTCTTAATTCCACTTGTTTCTTTAATATCATTCGTTTTTCTCATTCCTTACCATCCCTTTTGCTTGTTGTTTATTGAAGTTAACGTCTCTTTTTTACAGTTAGACCATATGACACATGGGCGTACAGTTTAAGGGCTTCACTCACATCCTTCTCGTTTAAATCTATTCATGTTTATTATAATACTGACAACCCGAAATATTTAATCGTGAGTTTGAAATGAAAATTAAAAAGAAACGGAACGCTGTGGTAGGTTCCAAGCAAACTGGTATCGAAAATAACTTTCAGATTAATTATTTAACTTGCATTTATGAGAAATACATCACGGAAGCAGTGACTGGGATAACAAGTCCGCAGTCGCTGCAGTGCAAGACGGCCGTGATGTTTTGTACCCCTTCCTCAAAGTTGTAAAACCAGATTCGTACAGGGTTAGCTTGTTTATTTTCGGGGTTGTACTGACACTGCATAGAAAAACTTAATATCAAACTAAAGTGAAAAATACATTTCATAGTCAATTTGTGCTACTTGGCTCTGAATGTTTCAATAGAACTAGAGTCCTGCTTTTCTTGAATAATTATTTCGCCATAGCATATACAACGAGGTTTAATACCATCGATAGTTGTAGGTCCTCCATGTCGTTGAAATTAGAAAGTATAATAGATGCGATAAATTATTTGGAAGCTGGATTATTTGTGTAAATTTCAAGTTATTACAAAAATTTCCTTATGTTCTTTATATGTTCTTTTATGTTCTTTAAATAATATTCGAACATTGTTTTGAAAAGCATACTAAGTTTTACAAGTCTTGCTTTTTGTTTCTTTGGTGTGCATGATCAATTTTTAGGATGGGATAAACGAAAGTTCAAAGTTCATGAGATTTATTCATTTATTTATTTATTTTTGTAAAAATTTTCAAAACAATGTTCGAATATTATTTAAGGAACATAAAAGAACATATAAAGAACGGGTCTAGGAAAATTCGGTGTAGGAAAATTCGGTGTAAGAAAACTCGGTGTAGGAAAATTCGGTGTACAGAAAATTCGGTGTACGGAAAACTCGGTGTGGGGAAATTTTGGTGTACGGTAGATTCGGTGTAATACATATTGAATATTACTACTTACAATAATTTACGACATTTCATATTGTGAAAACGAAAACCATATAATGTAACGAATAAAATGTTATTACCTATTTCAAGAAAAGCAAATTTATTTTTCTGCCTTGAGTCCAATACCTCTTGCATGTCTTTTGCGGGGTATTACTATAAACTACTTTTCATCACACAATGAAGCTGACACTTTTTGTCAGAAATAAAACAATTACAACTATAAGTTCAGAGAATAGTTATAGGAACAACTAAAAACACCTTTCCTATATAGTACATCATAGAACATATACAAGGTGATTCTTTTAAAACTCTCGGATTTCATTTGGGGGTCTAGATTTTCTAACTGAAGTCCGATTTTCATGCGGTTTGTGGCAAATGATCAAGAAACGTTGGAAGATTTATGGAACTATGCTTACTGGTTTACATTCATTTGGGGTAATATAGGCCGCGCCTCTAGAAAAGCAGCAAATATTCGCCACTGTACCGAATTGGAATTAGGTGAGGTGCGGTATGGAGATTTGAGTTTCTTCGTTAGATGGTAACCTCGCGACGGTCAATAAGAAACAGGAAACTGGGCCTTCGTATTGAGAATTATGCTGTGCTACTGTACCAATATGATCAGGACGCAGTTACAATAATGTACTCTTTGGAGCAACGTGATTTTATCGTTAAAAAGATTTTAGAGGCCGGGATCTGTTGTTGCTACGCAAAGGGCAGCTACACGCAACTTTGCCTCACGTTCTGCCCCAAACAGGAACATAATATGGTCGCTAGTGAATAAATTGCAGGAAACAGGATCTCTTCTGAGTAAGGCAGGGAAGCATCGGACACCGCTGGCGGATGTTGTTGGACATAAAACTTAAAGATTTCATTTCATTTCACTAACACTTAATTTGTATTCTCACTAACACTTAATTTGTATTCTTCAATTTCGCTTCAAATATCCAATATCTCATTCGAACTGTAACGTACAATGACGAATATTTGCTGTTTTTCTTGCGGCCTGTTCGATATTACCCCGGATGAATTTAAACAAGTAAACATAGTCCCATAAACCTCCCATTCTCCCTTGATAATTTGCAACAAACCGCATGAAAACCGGACTTTAGTTGGAAATTCTAGAGCCCAATGAATCCGGGAGTATCACTCTGCATATACATATGTAAGATGCAAAAATATATTGATCAAAAAAGTCTTAGTGGAAAGGGCAATATAAAGCAGGATGGTTTTATCATATAATATTTGTACAAATAGTTTAATTCTCCTCCAATGAGACACTTTAGTTTGTTTGCCTTAAGGTAAACAAGTACTGCAACCCTATTGACTCCTTGTTGACTTCTCCTCCAATCAGGCGTAGATACTTTAGTTGAGGCATTTATTTTTACACCTTTGAGTAACATAAATAAACTATGTCGTTTTTGAAGAATTTAAATTTAAATATTTATTTATAAAATATACATAAAATCGTCAGAACATTTTTGAAAAATCTACAATTTTCAACTTTACCCGTCTAGTAACCTACTTTTTTTTTTTTTTTTTTTTTTTGAAATATAAAATTCTAGGAGACATCCTCCAAAACAGCATAAAAACTTAAGTTTTAAATGAAATGTCGATTGGTATCGATGATCGCTTCGCTAAATCACACAAACGGACATCAATAAACAAATTTCTCGTCATGTAAGGGCCATGAAATGCTAAAATCCGTCGAAATCTAGAATTCAAATTATTTCACGATCACAATTTTTCAAAATTTGGTATAGCAGACAGTAAAAGTACGTTCTACACAAAGTTTGAACTTAAAACTAATACGCTCATTTATGCTCAAAGTCAAGTTTTTAATAAATACTACTGTCTACTACAACGAATCTTTCTTTACGCCGAACATTCCCCACACCGAGTTTTCCGTACACCGAATTTTCTGTACACTGAATTTTCACGGCATCAGCCATCAAAAATTTTACACATAGTTATATTTGTCACCGCCTATGTGAACAGTTCCACTGGTGATTTCTTGATTATTCTCAGGACCTGTGTGAATAGTTCCCTAATAATGTTGGTAAATTGGTATAAAGTTTATCATCAAAAAATCATGAACATTTTCTAAACTATGTTACAAATGGTTGTTGAGCCTGTAATTCTTTCAACTTCTTTTAGAGAATCGTCCAATTTAGAGGAGTTCGGATTAGGGATGGTATAGAGACGAGACCGCAGTGTAGGGCTTGTCTCGTTTGACAAATAATGGCCTCGATCCTGATCTCGTCTCGATAAACGCTTGTCTCGATTTAGAATGGCAAGTCTTGATTTCGTCTCGGAATAAGTAGTGTGAAATAAAAAATGTGAAAGTAGTATCATCTTACAGACTGTCGTTTCATCTTTCTTATTTTTAGCCTTCATTCTTGAATTAGAATTATTGAATGGTGTGTCCATTCGTAGCTAAGTTGCAATGCTCGTGCTTCGTATGCGTGTTTGCGGATTCAATCATTAGTACGTATATCAAGCCTTGGATAAAACTCGAATTGTGATCCACAGTTCACTTTAAACAACATATCTTGTCTCATATAACCTCAATATTTGTTATATAGTGAAACTCTAATCAATCAACTTCAATACTATAGCTTATTTTCTTCCTGCTGAATCAGGGTTATTCAACATTCCTACCAGATAATGCCGTCGATAGTAGCAAGAATGTATTTAAACGATAGGATATTTAAATTTTACAATTTCGTATTTATTATCCATTAATTCTTCTTTGACTGCCATGTTAAACAAAGAAAATCACGTTCATTATCTTAACAAATAGATATTTTACTAATACAATATTTGTTTCAAATGGATGAAATCCTTAATTACCTTTCACAACACCAACTTTAATTGACACTTTATAACACGAGCTTATTGCAACCTTAGGATGCGCTTATTCTCCATTATATTATAGTTACACATTAAGCTGTAGGTCCGCGTCTCATATAGCCTTGGTGCAGAACGGGACACTAAACTCAAATCCAACAATCATCTTGTATTATCTATGGTCTCGGGTTGTGTCACCAAACACGAGATTCAAACTCAGATATCTCTCCTAGTTCAGATTTCACTTTCTGTTTCTTATACAAGCTCATAAGACTGTGATATATTATATAGGTATACAACCTTTTTTTTTCACCTAACAGTATGAATAGTTCCAAATTATCGTACACTTCCGTGTTTGTAGTCGAGCAAATCGAAACTGCTAGAATGTTTTATATATATAATAACGAGAAAAAAACATAATTATGCAAAATGGAAAAAGAAAAATAATAAATCTCCGAATAGTACCTACCATCACTGAATTAAACTTTAAGAAAACACTGGCGTAACAGCCTTTATGGGACCATGGCTTGAAAGCTGTTTTACGGCACTCATGCCTTTGGAGTGATGTGTGGTCAGCACATCGCCCCCCCTCGCCGTTAATGCTGGATTACTAGACGGGAGTTCACCGGGATTCAAGTTTCGCCTATTCAAGATTCGCCTAATACCTCCTAGCTATGCAAACGTCAATCAAAGCGATGACACAGTTAATTTTCTTACTAGGCAAAAGTTGATTTTTTAAAGCACTTCGTTTAGCTCACATACGTTGGTAGTCCTGCACCTTATTAATAGTTATCTTTTTTTCTTGAAAGTATTTTCACGTTCTTATTAAATAGTCCAGTATGTAGCGGAAAATTTTGACAAACCCAGCGCAAATTGGTAGCCTAACGAAACTTGCAGGATAGTTTCCTTTTATCAAGTATAGTAATATCCTGAAAGTTCCCGAACATTCCTCTTGAGCTACATCCAATGTTGCTGCCATATTCAATTTGGCCGACACTGTGTATAGAAAAATAATGTTTTCCTTGATTTCTTAGCTTAGGTTCAATTATACGGTCTTGGTACTTGTAACAAAATATTTTTGTGAATAAAATTACGTTTCTTTCGTATATTCATCTCTATAGGTCAGGTAGATATAAATCTAGAAATGAAGGAGTAGGCTTGTATCGCTTAATGTTGTGCCTGTGTTTCTGTCAAGCGTATTTTTCTGATTTCTTTGCTTGTTTATACAAATAATATTTATACAAGTAAAAAAATAGAGAAAGAAAATATGTGAACATGCTAGAATTACACTTGACATATACAAAATATGATGCATTTGAGAACAATAGGGCATTATACGGAAGTTTCTGTAATCTTATTTAGCAAAATAATCTGTAGAGAAAACGTTATTTAAGCAAAATTCAGTTTTTTATAAGTGATAGAAATAATTTATGGTACATAAAAGACCAAAAAAAAAGTCAATCCCTGGCACGGTACACTGTTGGGACATAAACGATACAGTTGGGCGTAAATAAGGGCCCCGCAGGTCCCGCATTGCAAGGGGGGGGGGGCGAAGCCATCACGGGGCCACAAATCGTAATGTAGGACGTAGAGAAGGGACCCCATTCCACGTTGTCTGCTGGGTGGCCCCCAAGCCCTTAGTTACACCACTGCATGCCTGAGTGAAACAATCTCGAACATAAACAATAGGCCCAAGTACATGAGAGTTTTACATTTGCAATACACGAGCTTTGAAAAAAAAATGGTGCTGCTATTTCCAAACAACGAACTAGGTAGCGTTCTCCATTTTCTCTTCCGATCCTCAATACTTGAATATGTTGCTCCCCCATATCAATTACTTGAATATGTTGCTCCAGCAAAGTTAGCTCCTCATGGTACACTTTCTATACGTACCCTCTGCTCACATTTGCTCTTAAGAGTAAAACTGAGGAGTAAGTGACTGGTGTGAAATAAGTCTTCTGTATGTGAAATATCGACAGAAAGCCAGTGCGTCATCCCATGGGATGCATAAAAGTATAATTGGAAACGTTATCCCACTTTTACTAGTTCTTCAGAATTCGTGGTAGAATTATTGAATATACTCATAACCTGTTACAATTAACTGTCTATCTCTTGAGTAGTTTCAGAGGTTTTCTTCCCTTTTTGGAACAGAGACAAAGCCATGTTACATCCTGAAAATTCATGTAAAAATATCATCACATCATCCATGTTTCCTCCTGTATTTTCACGTATTTAAACATTTTGACTGATTGATCAAATCTGCTTTCTTTATGAAAAATCAGAAAAATACGCTTGAGAAAAAAAAAAAAGATACAAGATTAAACGACACAACCCTTTCCTTCATTTGTAACTTTATATCTACCTAACCTACAGAGATTGTATCAAGCGAGAAGAAATTTGTTTACAAAATATTTTGTTATAAGTTTCAAAATCGTATAATTGAACGAAAGGTAAGAAATCAAGGAAACATGGATATTCTATAGACTGCGGCGATCACATGAGATATGGCAGCCATATTGGGTGAATCTTAAGTGAATATCTGATCACTTTTAGGATATGTCTATACTTGATGGGAAGAATCTGTCCCATAAGTTTTATTGTTACTATTTTTTTTTTCGGTTCAGACCCCTGCATACTGCACTAAAACAGTTTGCACTTAATTAAAAATTTACACTTTTAATGGTGATGCTCGATGTCAAGCGTATGCTATCTATACCGTAATTGTGCTTATACTGATCTTTGGTGCTTTGTTTAATTTTATTTCATGAATTATGCAAACTCTCGTCGAATTTGTGACTTCATTTTATATTTTCTGTAATGCATTTTGTAACTTCATGTAATATTTTCATATCTTGGAGTCAAACATATAATATCTAGTCATATAGTGTAATTGCGCTTATACTGTTTTAATGTGTACTTTTTATTTTTATTTTTTTTAAATTTAGAAACTACAAATTTCTTAAATTGTGTCATTTCTTGTCAGTACTACCAACATAATTTCACATTAGGCAATCTTGAATTCAAGATTCGCTTACACTTTCTCTTGAGTTAACATCTGCAAATTTCATTGCCTGAGGTTATTAGACGAATCTTGAATGGCCGAATGTTGAAGTCACCGAGTTCAATACTTTCATTCAAGTAGTTCCCCAATTGTCCTCAAGACGCTGGGTGTATACCGAAATGTCGATACCATGTAATGAGTACGCATGGTCACTCGGGCCAGATCCGGTACAATTTAACTTCGCTGATCTCACTAGGACATTGCCGACTAAATTAAACATTAACAACTTTGCTTTCCAGTTAACATTATTTAGCTTTACTTTACATTGGTATCTACGTAAAATAGAAATTTCTTTTTATTCCACGCACGCAAGCGCTTGTAATAAACAACAAAAAATTTTAAATGTATCTTTCTGTGGACAATTCCTTAATTTTGTAACTAGAGGCGGATCCAAGTTGAATATTGGGGGGGGGGCAGTCGTTCGAGCTCAAAACAAGGTCATAATAGATTGCAAAAAAGAAAGAAGAAAGAAAAAACGAAAAGTCAAACAATTTTAGAAAAGGGAATGGACTCTTCTGTAGAATTAATAAGAACAAAAACACCAGCGGTACAAAAAGTGCAGCCAAGTTCGTCAGCCTCAAAAAGTGTTGAGATGAGGATGGATGAGCCAAGTTCCTTACCACTGCATCTGAAACGAACACTGGAACTTGGCGCGAGATGTCTAACATATTCGAATACATTAAGATATCTGTTCCTAGTTTCACGGCCGGGACATTTCAACCATAAGGCTAATGGTGACCCCCAAATCCACCACACTCACAAACACCATCCGTAAGGCTCGTTAACATCATTTACCTTGACACTTCGTGAAGGAATATAAGTTTTCCTTGTCTGAGTTTCGAACCACCAATCTTACTGCAGTATACTGTATATGTGCCTTAGCGCCTTAGCGAAGTTGATATTCTTAAGGTTGGTGGTGGTCCCAAACCCACCACGCCCACCACCACTATCCCTAAGGTTCCTCAGCATCATTTTCCTTGACACCTCGCGCCAAGTTCCAGTGTTCGTTTCGGATGCAGGGCCAAGGAACTTGGTTCATCCATCCTCATCTCAACACTTTTTGAGGCTGACGAACTTGGCTGCACTTTTTGTACCTCTGGTGTTTTTGTTCATATTTCACTTCTTTTTGTAATTCACCATGTCAATATCGTTTATCTTAATCGTGGTATATTATTGGATTTAAATTTAAAATTGTACATTTTTAAAGGAGTCATAATGTGTCACATGCAACATTAGTTCCCAAGGGCTCTCCCACCGGAAATCGAACCCAGGACGCCGTACAAGAAAGGCGCACATGCTAGCCACTAGAACAGCGGAGAGGATTTATTCTATTAAATATCTGTCAGTGAGTTATGTCCAAACGTGATTCTAATTCATTTACCCGAACTACAAAATCACGATCGCTAACATCTCATTTTTCATTACCTAAATACGAAGAGTATCAACAGGGCCCAAAACCCTTAATGCTGAATCCTCGCTGCTACATCACTAGACATGGCTGGTGTTTCAATATATTTAATTGTTCTCTGCCATTCCACATTGCGAAATTACGGAGTTCATTACATGACGCGCATGTTGCGCAGTTTCATACTGCTTCGGGTTTTCCTTCCAATGATATACACCTTTCAAATAGCTTGTAATCTTAATAATATTTGCCACCAACATATCCAACTGTATATAAAACTACATGAACTGACATAAATTAAAGAGGTGCTTCTGGTTGACGTGGAAAGTTGAAATGATGAAGGGGGATGAAGAATTTCCCCATGTTATTTAAATGGGTCTTTTTTGGACCTATAATCTCATGTTTTAGGAACTTGGAATTGGAATAAGAACTTGAAATTCAGTATGCTTCTACGTTTTCGTTAGTATTACCTAAGTAATCAGTGAAGATAAACAATTCCAACTTTAGAGTGGTTTTATGAGGAACTGAAAAACCATTTCCATGTTATTTATATTGGACATCTTCTACACCCCAAAATGTTTATTCACTTCCGGCAGGATTAGAATGATGAAATTTGGCACGATTGTAGCCTCCCGCGACTAACCTACAGGAAAATTGCTAAAAGTGATTTTTTTTTTTTTTTTTTTTTTTAGTTTTTAAGGAATCTAAAGGGAGATGAAGGAAACCCCATGTTATTTAAATAGGCGTTTTCCTGGGATACAAAATCTTATGTTTTAGATAGTTGAAATAGAAAAAGAAATTTGAAATTCGGTAGAATTGTGAGCTTAAGAGGTGTGAGGAAGTAGGCCGAGCAAAGGCGGACGCGTGGGGGCGACCCTCAGGTGGGCAAATTCAGGAAATATGAAGAGCAAAGGCACGAAATTCACTGTTGATGAAAAGACTGATACGTAAGAGATTCGCACACTGTTCACAGATAGAGACAAAGCATCAAGAACATTTTTACATAATGACTGTGGTAACCATAATACAACTCGTGGTACCAATATATTTACGAAATCGGTTATATTTTGTTGCTAGTCTCACATAAACTCGAACAATTAAATTTATCATTTCTTCGGAAACTTCATTAATTATAAATATCCTCACTTCTACAATCTCTTACTTATCAATTTAATTTCAATATCTATTTAATACAAATGACTGCAATAAAGGGAAAATCTTCACCGAAAAAAGAAAAACAATATTGGCTCCCTTGTCTGGGTTTCCAACCACGAAATTTACGGAAGTATGTACGTGTCTTAGCCCACGTTTTTAAAAGTTAACTGATGCACAGAATATGCCTCATTAACTTGCTTAACTACTTATTACTAGCTTTCACTTTTTTACTCGCACACTGATAAAAAAATGTACGTAGGTACATAGGTTACATAGGTAGGTATGTGGTGTACGTAGGTTACATATGTAAATCCTGCAGTTTTTGGACTTAACGTACACTAAACGTATAACTGAAAAAGTATATTTTAAACATACTTTCCGTATAAGTGTTCCGAATAAACGTACTTTCCGCACAAAGGAAAGAACTATGTAGACAGTCAGGATCTCACATACAGATGGCCGTTTGTAACTTATAGTTGACGTACGTAATGTATGGAAGGCTGTTAGATGTCAGACATCCTGTAATGCCACTGAGTAACATCTACGCGGGAAAGAGGCCAGTACGTATGTAGCATATGGATAACGTATGTTAATTATTGATTTCTATAGTTAACATAAGGATCCCGTATACTTGTACAATATACCGATGTCCGGATAACGGATTTTTCTCGGTGACCGTAGCTCGTTTTTCTATTAATCTAGAACGACAGGGACACGAACACAGAAACATCGAGGAGAGTTAAAATTCCAAAGGCTCTTCTACCGGGAATCGAATTCGGGACCCCATACTCCAAAGGCGCACGTGATAGACAGCGAGGAGGGCACCAACTCGACTACTCAGACGATTGACAACATTATCACAATGCACGTGATGTGTTTAATAACGGAATCGTTCCCGATTTCTGATTTAAGGACAATTTTTTTTTTTCAATGAAAAATTTTCCATAGCAAATTCCTCAAATTTCATTCTCAAGCCGTTACAGGGTACCTTCATAGAGTTTCGCATCTTTTTCTCATTAAGAAGTACCTAATGGACAGTTTTTGGCCCATAAAAATTTCCATAGTACATTACTTAAATTTGGAACCTTTTACTTAGATAAGTCATTATATAAGGTAGGTACCATTATGCTGAGTTTCAAATCTCTATCTCATTTGGAAGCACCTAATCAATGATGAGTGAGTAAATGAACCGATCTCTGTTTGAGTAAGGACAGTTTTTCTCCTATAGAAAATCCATAGCACATTCCTTAAATTTCGGACATTTTTCATATTCAAGCTATTACTGTATAAGCTACCTTTGTGTAGACATTCACATCTTTATCTCATTGGAAAGTATCTAATGGCTACGGACAATTTTTCACCCATAAAAAAAAAATCCCATAACAAATTCCTCACATTTCGGACTTATCACACTCAAGTCATTATAAGGTACCTTTATGCAGAGTTTTACATCTCTATCTCATTGGAAACTAGCAACTCAATGTGATGAGTGAATGAATGAACCGATTTCTACTTTGCTAAGGACAGTTTTCATGCATGAAAAATTTCCCATAGCACACTCCTCACATTACGGATCTTTTTCACACTCTAGTCATTATAAAGTACCTTTAAGAAGAGCTTCACATCTCTATCTCATTGAGAAGCACGTAGTCAATTTGATGAATGAGAGGACGAACCTATATATGTTTGGCTAAGGACAGTCTCTAGCCCATAAAAAAATCCCATAACACATTCCTCACATTTCCAACTTTTTCTGTACTCGAGTCATTATAGGGTGCTTCTATGCAAAGTTTCACGTTTCTATCTCATTGGGAAGTACCTTATCAATTTGATGAGTGAGTGAGTGAAACGATTTCTTGCTTAGCTAAGGACAGTTTTTTGCCCATGTAAAATTTCCCATAGCACATTCATCAGATTTCGGACTTTTTCTATACTCAGGTCATTATAAGGTACCTTTGTGCTAAGTTTCACGTCTCTGTCTCATTGGGAAGTACCTAATCAATTTGATGAGTGAGTCAGTGAGTCAGTGAGCCTGAAAACTGCATATTTTAGGGGTCCAGTGCTCGAATATGGTTGAAGGTAGGAATGTGAGATTTGGTATATGATCACATCTTTCGGATATCTCCTTAAATTCTAAATTTCATGTTTCTTCCCGTCACTAGAATCGGTTTTACAGAGCCTCGAAATCGGCGATTTTACCCAAATCTCTAGTTGTGTATAATATGCTTACGGCAGTGCAGGCCAGTTTTCATTTTCTTCGCGTAACTTGGCTGCCATGCACTGCCATGCATGTTGACTTGTTTAAACGTTGATACGGATGGATTACTAATAATAATAATAATAATAATAATAATAATAATAATAATAATAATAATAATAATAATAATAATAATAATAATAATAATAATAATAATAATAATAATAATAATAATAATAATAATAAACAGTAGTAGCAGTAGAATAAGAATAATAATAAGAATACGAATTCTTCTTGAATCATGAACTTTAATTTCTATTCATACTCTAGTTATATTACTTCCTTCTTTGTATTTTCAATTGCACTTGCATGTAAAATGCCAGAACCATTACGTTTATTGACTTTCTGTACTGTCAAAGTCCTAAGGAATATTGGCATACACTTGCGGACAAATGGGTTTATAGCTTACTGTTTACCACCTACATTTTCGAAAGTGGGCATTTTCTGAGCAAGAATTCCAATGCAAGTAATTTATTGAGATGTATTGATTCATTTAACTTCTGCAATTGAAGACTTACTTATTTTAGGTTTTATTCTATAATTATAATACAATGTTTTAAAAAAAATCAAGAGCTACAACTTTGTAATGGGTTTTATTTTTTTAAAATCCTATTCTTGGTTGCGATCGCCCCCGATCGCTATCCTGGATCCGCCCCTGTGTTTGTTTTACAAAATTAGATTTCGAGATTTTTAGGGAACATGCTCTTTGAGTACTAAAAATGACTTAAAAGGAATAATGTATAATATTTGGAATATATATTTGTGATGAGTGGAGAGCTAACTTCAGGAAGTTACAATTAATAGGGATCAGGTCCCTGTATTTCACCCCCTACAGTCCCCGCTCTGTTCTAGTGGTTAACGAGCGTGATGTAAGAGGCTCCGAGTTCGATTCTTGATCAGCTTTAAAATTTGAACTTATTAACGTAGATCTGATTCGATCTTGAGGTATGGATTCACTTATACGGAAACCTCGGTGGCTCAGTGATAGAGCACCTATCTACTTCTTAGGATATGTGGCCCCTGCTTCGGTCCTGGTTCTCGCCAAGGATAAAAACTATGTGCACGGGTTTTCTCGAAGACCTTCCATTACCTCCTGCTTTTTATATCGCCAAGATTTTACCATCACTTGTTTGTTTCATTCGCTACCATCTCCTTCAGCCTTGGACCATAATTGTGTGGCACTAAACTCAGAGATTTCATTTTCAAGCAGTGATTATTTCAGAGAGTGTCAGGGAGCCCCTTGGAGCAATTGAATTCCTCCTGGGCATGTTAAATGTGGATTTCCCACCATTTCAACAATATTACTTTTCACACCTAATCTAAAACCATTACTGTTTTCAAGCAACGTATAGCTTCGGTACTAGAAAGAGGCCATAAATAAACTTCTCATTTATTCATTGGTAAATCCTTTGGTAAAGATGATGCTGAAATTATAACAAAGCAAAGTTTTTATAAAATGCATTAAAAAGAAGAAACTATTTTTGAGAAGATAAAATGAAGAAATTAAAAACATTGAGTGCGGTTTTCTCGAATATCAGGGAAGTAGTTTAGTTTATAAAAACATTTAATCTCGCAAATGCTTTTAGTGTTAATTTCATTTCTTTAATTTACCACCACAAAAACTATTGTCTCCCAAAATTATTGTTTTCAAAATTTCTTGATGTTATTAACTATATTATTTGAATATCACTCATTCTAGCTTTGGAACTTCTTGTATAAATTAAAAAACAAAGTCTAACCAAAGCAATTTACCGAAACTGTAATGCTATTATTTATTAGTTAATGCATGCTTTGGTCAGAATTTGTCTTTTAATTTAAACTATATTATTATTATTATTATTATTATTATTATTATTATTATTATTATTAGTAGTAGTAGTAGTAGTAGTAGTAGTAGTAGTAGTAGTAGTAGTAGTAGTAGTAGTAGTAGTATCTCCATAGCTAAGAGATTAACGTACGCGTCTGTGGCGTGGGGTACCTGGGTTCGATTCCCAGTAGGAGCTCATGTGTTTCGGATTCCACGATAATCAGTACGTCCACTTTTCATACAGCTTTGCTGCTGAAACGGACGTTAAACTCAAAATCAACTCAACTCACTAATAATAATAATAATAATAATAATAATAATAATAATAATAATAATAATAATAATAATAATAATAATAATAATAATAATAATAATAATAATAATAATAAACGACACAATGTAAGGAGTGAAAGGCAAGAAACCATATAAAAACTGCATGCGATCATATGAAGTCGGAACCTCTCCTTTCAGTGTAATTACCAGTGAGACACTAAACCATAAATAAAACAGTAATATGATGGTCTTATTGATGGTGTTCCTGAAAATATGGGATATATTGTAGAGTGGTGTTACACTGGATTATTTAATTATCATTGAGTAACATGTATTTCTTATTCTATATACATGTATTGTAGTTGTTTATTATAATATTTCAAATGATGTGTGTCTTTTAGTCCAGGGCTTCTACATATTTTCTCAGCTTTAAATATGTTTGTGTAGAGCACAGCCTATACAATTGTTATTGAAATCTGTAACCAGTCTTTCTTGTTCGCTTTACTGCTTTATAACCAGCGGAAGAAAACAGCTATAAAGGAACTTCAGGTGTCAATCAACTATTGAGCTGCTGCGTGACGCACGTGGGGAGGACTCCTCCTCTACATATTTCCCCCTTCTCAATGCTGTTTGCTATGAGCGAACGGTGGTGTGACTTTCTCCGAAGCAATTGTTATGGCAATGATGTTCTATCTGAAATGTTGGTAGACACTGTTTTTGTCAATTTTCCATCCTAATTTCTGTGAACTGTTTAAACAGAATAGTTTATGAAATGAGAAATGCTTGAGAGGAGGCGTTTTAAAGAGTACGCTCACAGTTGCCGACATTTTCTTACATATTCTGTTGAGAGTTGGATACCTGGAAATAACCAAAAATCGTCCCGAAAAAACCCCTTGACCATAAAAAATATCGTCATATCGATCAACGTTATTTCTATCTAATTACTGACACGTCTCGGGAAAACGTTTCTTATGCTACTTAGATTGAATTATGTCAGATTCATTGCAATAAGATGTAAAATATTGTTGTTATTTTAAAAAAATCCAAATTATTGGAAACATTTCGTCCCGTTTAAACCCCTCAAAATTATAGATATGTATAAATATGTTATTTATTAAAATCAATTAACGAAACTTTCTATAACAATGTTTCTCACAGTCCTTTACCACTCTCAACAAAATTTATTCGAAAATATAAACTTTTTTGTCCTTCGACTTTTTCGCCTCACAGAAAGATGCCTTGGTGGTATGTAATGAACAAAATACATTTTGTTTCTTAAAAAACAACAAAATATTTATTTGTGAATAGATAATAGGGTCGATAAAGCTTTTTATACTTATTTCTTTGTAAAACGGTGACATCAAAAGTCATTTTTGCATAAATAGTGATATTTTAGGAAATATATCATGACATTCCGAAAACTAAATTAGAACAGAACGTGTTGATGGCAATAGCATATTCATAGTTTTATTGCTTCACGCATTTCTTCAGATCAAGATTTAGTCAATATAGTATAGAGAGGAGCAAATAAATCAAAGTTAGAAAATATAGAATGTATCTATTGTTTCGTCCTTTTTAGACCCCTAGCAGCTAAAGATAGATAGATAGATAGATAGATAGATAGATAGATAGATAGATAGATAGATAGATAGATAGATAGATAGATAGATAGATAGATGTGTGTGTGTGTGTATGTGCGTGCGTGTAAAAGTTAAGTTGTTCATTAGAATTTGACATTTCATTCGCACGTTTCAGGAGAAACGACAGGCCATATATCTAGAAAGACAAAAGGTTTGTTATATTCCAGATCATTTGTTACTCATCGGTGTCAATATTGATGACAGTTTGTATGCCATTAAACAACTGATTCATGTACGCTTTTACACTCTTTTAATGGACAATCAACTGACCAGAATTTAATGACCGAAAGTCTATGTATATGTATATATACATAATGACAAAGTATAGTGTTTCTCTTTTATATATTTATCTTAAAGAGAAACAAAAAAATAGTTGTCAGTACATTTTTAAAACAGCAACAACAAAAAATGAAGTTAAAATTATAATATCTATCAAATAATATGGTATTGTACTCATAGTTTATTAATAGCATGGAAATTCCTCCGGTTGACCCTACTATTGTTAATACCGTCAATGCAGATATTAGGAATTTTTGTGGCAAAGACCAAGTGAAGCAGTCAGGTGCAAAACTACACAAGTCCACTTCTGACGGAAAATTAATTAAGACCGAAATAGTATTCCTTATAATACCATGCATTAGTTCCGCTGCAAACCAACATACATTCCCATTAGGAATTTCTTAGAATCTGATGAAGATATTTAAAGCAGTTTTCAAAACAAAACCATTACTGGACTGAAAGAAAATCGATTTTCTCAAATCTGTGTTCGTTAAACTTACGTAGTTTTGCATCTGACTTTTTTAAACTATGAAGAAACTAAAAACTATATTACAATTAATTAGTAATATATGTATTTATTACCTTATAATAATTCATTGTATTTTTCCGATCAGGATAATAAAAGTTGGTTCGTAAGAAAGGAAATATCAGAATAAAAGTAAAATAAGTGCAATATACAAACTAATAGGTATACACTGAGAAAAATCCGTTCTCCGGACAGCGGTATGTTGTACAAATATACGGAATCTTCTTGTTTACTACAGAAACGAGTATGGAGCATACGTTATCCATATAATACATACGCACTGCACCTAGATGTTACATCATGCTGTTACAGTATGTCTGACGTCTAACAGTTTTCCGTATAGCACATGCATTTATATATACACGTCTATTTGTATGTAAGATCCAGATCACCTATATTGTTTCATACAGAAAGTACGTATAGATGCAGCACTTATACTGAAAGTATTATAAAAATGCTTTTTCAGTTATACGTCTGCTGTGCGTTAAGTCCAAAAGCTACAGGAATTAGGCATGTAACCTACCTTTCTAAGTACTCCACCTACAATTGTTTCTCAGTGTGTATGCAATTGAATTAGAGAAAAATGCTATATGGTATATCACGATTACGGTTATCATTTCGAAAACGAACAAATCTAAATTAACACCGTAGATTGTATTACGTCATTTTAATCAGACATTTTCTTGCGAGTTAAATGGTATACTTACTTTTAAGGAATTAAATTTAACAAAAATTCTTCATATGTATGTTATTTATCATTTACAAATGTGTTTGTCCGTCCGAAAGACGACAAGTGCTCAAAAACTAATTGATGGAACACCATCAATTTTAGCCAGTATTTACAGGGTCAAAAATTAGGAATCGGGTTCCATGGTAAAAGTTATATTATTTACCAGATACGCTAGAAATTAACAAATTCTGGTTTTAACGTTGATTACTGTAGAATCAAACGACAATAGATAGCGAGAAACGATTTTCTGTAATCCATTAACTATCTCAAAAATACATTTCATTTTCATTCTTAACTCACTACTAAAAGTAGATGTGTTAAAAAAAATCACCTATAACTTCCTTCAATATTGATCTACATAGAGCGAAACAATGAGAGATAGGAAGAAGCGTTTCTTTTAAATAATTTTGCGTTCTTAGAATAGTTCAGTTGAGTTGATTTTAGTTTACCGTCCCTTTCAGCAGCGAGGCTATATGAGACGTGGAACTACTGATTAACGTGGAATCCGAACCACATAAGATCCCGCCGGAATCGAACCCGGGTCTCCCACGCCAAAGCCGCGTACGCTAACCGGTTAGCTACGAGAGAGCTCTATTCTAAAAATTGATACAATATTTCATGAAATGAAATCAAATGTTTGTTTTACGTCCCACGCTTATGGCAGTTAGGCTAAAGCAGACGGTGATGATGAGAAATGAATGAAATGGTGGAATGAAGAAAGTGGGAGGAAACGGGAGAACCCGGAGAAAGCAACGAGCACGGTGTTTGTCCACCACAAAGTCCACACAGCGCGAGCTGAGATCGAACGACGGACCTAAAGCACCGGAGGTGATTGCTCTACCACTTAGCCACCGCGAACTCCCAGTAGTAGCAGCAATAGACCTTAGTAGTTGTTGTAGTACTAACAATAATAATAGTATTAATAATAGTAGTAATAACGTGTAATTTCTAAATATGTGTTGAGCTTTATGTAACAAACTAGTACTGAGCTTATCACGAAATAAAAGCGCAACAATACACTCCAACACCTACTGAACACATATAATACGCTCGTATATCATACGAGTACATTGGGTTTCCATACACTGAATAAGCATATGATGATCATCTGCTGATCGAGTATCATAAACAACTATGGTATAGACAGGAATATTGAAGAGTGTATACCGAGTATATCTCCAATATTTTTGAAATGAAATCTTTCAGTTTTACGTCCCATGGTTGTGCCGTATAGTTTAAAGGAGAACGAATGAAATGATGGAATGAATCAAGTGCGAAGAAACGGGAGAACTCAAAGAAAACCAACACATAACAGTCTTTGTCCACCCCAAAGATCACTTGAAGCAGACTGGAATAGAACCAGATACCCCATGCACCAGACATTAACGTTCCATCACTGGGCAACGCGTGCCTTTTACTTAATAGTCCAGCATACACTCACCATAAATTTACGAAAGAAAAAAAAAAGAGCGTATATGGGGCTATAAAAACGCATTAATTTTTGATAACATTCGAACGTATACATACCAGAAAATCCAGGACTACATCGCTGATTATACATATAGTTTTAACCGCCGTCGTTGTTAAAATTTCTTTATTCTAATGTGATGAACGAATGTGTAAATAACTACTGACATTATATTAATGAACACTAATAACCTAAATATCCTAACATCATTGATGAATCTAGAAGCAAATTGAATATCTCAAATGCCGTAATCCTTTTATTTTAACAATGTCCTGTACATTGTATATTAATTGCTATTCTGCAGAAAACGTTTCTTTTCAGTATCTTATCAAATTAATTTTGTCCTTTTTAAACGAAATTACGAATTTCAATGAACCTAATTTATGTCTTTTATTCCAAATAAGACGGTTATTGAACGCGAATTATTAGAAAAAAGGTTCTTCAAATAAGATGTGGCGGAACGGGAAAATCCCGAGAAAACCCACGAACACATTTTATATCACCGCAAAATCAGATGGGCTGTGATTAGACCGGGAGGTCTCTACCATTGAGGAACATGCCCCAAATTTCATCTTTTTCCATTTATCTGCAAAACATAACATTTGTTTTTTTTTTTCAAATGTTACTAATATATAGAACTATTTCTTCATTAGTACTACATGTTTAAAAACTAGCCAATCATTGTGACGGGTACAAATGATCTCTCTTCTGAAATCCTCATTATTGCCCCTTCAATCCATTAATTATCATAGCTAAATCTATAGACAAGTAAAATGACCAATTGGATTGTCCCTAATACATGTCTATAGAGAGAGGGGCAAAGAAAGAATATGTCGGCAAGATGTTATATAAGACATATTTTCTACATCTTTTACCGAGATCCTGTCCTCATTAAGTCCTCCGAGAATCGAATCCGAAAAATCTTTATTCTATGAGACCATTACGGAGCTTTGTCTATGATTGATATCAAATTCAACGAAAATAACGGAAGTCGATTTGATTTATATTATATATCAAATTCAACGAAAAAAACGGAACTCCATTTGTTTTATATTATATATCAAATTCAACGAAAATAAGGGAAGTCGATTTGATTTATATTAGCTATTTATGAAACGATAATACTCTAAATAATACGATAAAGTTACAGTTACAGTACGAAACGTCGGTTGGAGAAGTAGAGATATACGTCTCTCGAGATTTCTAAATAAATAAAGCAAATATTACGTATGAACTTCTGCTGTGTGAAAATGGAGGTATGTAACTGTACACAAACACATATACATTCGAACTTATTTCCCTTTCTGTAAATTCTGTGTCAAACTGGAGCTTTGCGCACATTCTCTCTCACATATACTATCCCTTTATTATGTATCTTGTCTCCCACAGGAACTAACCCATTCTTTTCAGCAACTTCCAAAGAGTCCTGTTCACCCATTATTATCCCGGGGCTACATTTATCTATGCAGTTGTAAAGGTAGCATTCCTTTCCAACGTTGTGTTAATTCATCCTTTGGGATTCAACTGTTCACAGCCAAAAGCAGGAAGCGGATAGGTTTATATTATATATCCTTTTCTCTCTCTTCTTTGTTAGCCTCTCTCTGTCTCTCTGATTTCAAGAGCGTAGTGACTCATATTCACTAAACACAACGGAGACAGACAGAGAGAGAGAGAGAGAGAGAGAGAGAGAGAGAGAGAGAAACAATAATAAATGCTAAATCATCTGAGACAGTGAAAATCTAGACGGTGGTTTGCGTTCGATCCCGTAGAAGTGCCTCTTACCACAACACGTAAATATATATCTACCTACAGAGTATATTTTCTCACTCGAAAAACCAAACTTTCGCTTCGTTTGAGGAGGTCATTAGGTAGTAGCAATTTGGAACTTTGCACAACGTTATTCATCAATAACGAACCTAGTTTGTTATGTTTCAGTGTCAGAATCTCTGTTGCTAACGGATACTTTTCCAGGTTGCTGCAAACTCTACATAACGAAATTTCACTTCAATTACCTATTCTCTATTGGTTTTCACTTTGTTTAGTCCATTTCGTTACATAGCGATCTAAATAAGAGCTATCATAATTGGATGGTTATAGAGTAGCATCGCGGCTTTTTTTTTTTTTTGCATCGAGGCTATATGAGACTTGGACACACAGTTTAAATTGGTATTCGAACCAAAGTTAAATAGGGTCTGTCCGTAAAGTTATGAGACAGGCCGCTGCGCACCGTTCCAGTCTCCTGAACCAAAGTTATGCAGGGTCAGTCCGTAAAGTAATGAGACTGGCCGCTGTGCGCCGTTCCAGTCTCCAGCAGCGCGCTCTCCGGCAGGGAATTTGTGGCTGGAAATCTAATCTAAGCAACACACCGGGCAGCAGTCGCGTGCAAGCTCTGACGTAGTGAAAATTGCGAGCAGCAAAAAAGTTGTTTTGCGTTTTTGTCACGGCAGAGGCCTGCGCTACGCAATTACAGGTCGAAATCCAGGAGATTTTTTTTTTTTTTTTTACTTTGGCCACATTTTTATCGAACCCACTTTTTGAAGGTCCCTGGATCGATCCATGTCTTCAATGGTCCCTTCTCCGTCCTCTTGCTGAAGCACTGGAAAACCTAGGCCTTTGACAGGAAGTTCTTTGTAAATGTTCTTGATCAGGGCAAAAGTCTAGGAAAAAACGGTTTTGCTGAGATGAAAGCAAAATTTAATCGTTAAGCGCTGCTCCAGTGAGCGCTCCATTTCTCACGTTCTTTGCAGTGACAAAAACTTAAAACAGCTTTCTCGCCACGAATGATCCTTACTGCGTCAGAGCTCGGACACGACTGCCGCCCAGTGCGTTGCTTGGCGTAGACCTCCACTACCACAAAACGCCCCTCCTTAGGGGATACTGCTGGGACTGTAGCCCCGCGCTGCCGCCAGTCTCATTACTTTATGCACAAACCATGTAAGTTTAAACTTCAAATCACTCTCAAAGGGAATTGAAACCTTGTGCACGAAACGGTGTACGAGTTAGGCACTACACTCGCCGGGCTGTCTAAGACACAGTCATAGACCTAGTAAGTTGTTGAAGACATACGACACGCTATTTAGTTTTATACAAAGTACTTGAGTGCTGGTAGTTGAGTGTTATTGCTGTTTCTTAGTGATTTTAACCTCCTTTCCCACCACCGAGCATATACTAAACAACGAATCTGTGTAGTGTGTTCAACGATGTTGAACCAGTTTTTTAGTTGGAATTAGCTCCGGGATTTATATTAGAGTGGTTCGAACATCTCAGCTCATTTTTAAAGTTGTTGTTTAACTCTGTACTGAATCTTTGCTGTCACTAACGGCATTACTGAATAAAGAAGAAAGAAGAATGTTTCTAGTTATTTACTTTCCCCGCTGTTTAAAAGAGTCAGTGAATGTCTACTATCTACTTCGATACAGGGGTAAAAGTGGATCTGAAAAGGTAGGGGGACTGTAGCGGCATGACGTCACTCCATTCCCCCTGCCTATCTTTGCTGATTGTAATTTTTTAGGATCTGGGGTGACACCGTACATAATTTTTTCGAGGTGGGAGGACGGCGACCCCCGCGTTCCCCCTCACTTATACTCCTGCTTCGATCTTTATACCATGTTTCCTTTTAGATTGAGTACTAAAGACATTTTGTGTGTAACGATTTCCGATGGTTGCAGTGAAGTTCTAGGAGTAACAATATATAAGTAGCATTTTATTAGCATTCTATGGTTGTATACTGATGATTCATGACGACATTGTACGGATAAAAATGAAATATTTGTAAGGACTATCACCTGCTGAAAGAAGCACTAGGCCTACTGAAAATTGATACAATGATAGTCTACACAAACACAATTAATCCACAATTCAAGGATGGTGCATCCAGTTCCGGGCCTCGGCTAGCTACGACGTCATCGATGATTATTTATTTCAATTCAACAGGTAATAATATGGCGTTTGACTTTCACAAATCAGATGTGTTGTTAATGGATTTTTATTGTAATTTAAAGTCATGTATGTTGTTTGTAAGTCTTCAGCGAATACAATTCAATATTTCAAATTTCACTATAACTTACTTATAATTCTACACGCAGAAAAGAGGTTTAAAATCTACAATGTAGGTTATAGTTAGCAGTTATAAATCTAGCCACTTTATGGGTAAGAAAAGCGTATTTCTGAAAGCCATCTATCCTGTTTTCTTCTGAGGTTGTTGGCAACACTGCTTCCAAGTACCAAAAAACTTCAAAACTGAAGAAAATGAGCGCTCAAAGTCGGCTGGAATATTTTACACGATTCTAAACAACGTAAACAATGGCTGAGACCTAGATTCATACATTTCATAGCTAAAGACGTTATGTCTAGATCACTAAAAATTAGATTATACTTTTCATATGTAAATTTTGCATCCATCCGCAGATTTAGAAAATCTGAAGCTAGTTAAAAATAAGCGCTGTAAATGTATAAGGAATCCATTGGAAAGCCTCGTGTAAAATAATTTAAAGTTCATAAGCGATAATCGTTAAGAAATAAGGCCATAATGAGTTAACACTTCTAGACAGGGCTGCGCTAGAAATGTCCTACGGGAGGTACTTTTGCCACGTTTATAAGTTAATGTGAAAACTGTTAATTAATTTTATATAGATAGTATTTTACCAACCTATAAGAGGAACAAAATTAATACAGTTGAAACGCAGTATTTTTTGAAGTGTTGTGTACAAAATAGTTAGGTCATGCAATTTGACAAAAAATTAGTACCAGTTCTTATGGATATCACAAGCCTGCAAAATAAATATAATTAAAAAGTGATTAAAATATAATTGCTGATTTTTATGTATGTTGGTACGCTAGTTCAAAAAATAACATTCATATTTCTCTATCACATAAGGTTACTGTACAAGAGAGTCATACCTACAAGGAAAAACAGCTTATATTTTAACTTATGAACATACTTTATAAAAAGAATACCTTTCAGTTTTTTAAATAAAATTCGAACAAATATGTTTACGTGTTCTCATATTGACATTTTGCGTGAAAACTGTGTCTTCTTCATTTTCTTTTGTTGGCTGATTTCGGAACAGAATCTCTGCTGTGTTAGCACGTTGACGTTCCATCATCCCCTGTACCTTCGCTCTATATTCTTGATACTTCGATGGAATTGCTCTTCCTGGTCGTCACTTACTATACCTATATTCTCCTGGAGTTGTCAGAATCTGAACTAATTAAATGCAGTTTCAAACTCATTGAGCATCCCAAATCGTTGAATTTTAATAGCATATTTTCTACAATAGGCTTGAAGTTAGGATCCTTAAAGTTAGCAAGAAATTTGTGAACGACTTCTTTAAACGTATTCCAAGCTTCTTGCTCAAGTAAAGTCATCGTATCATCAAATTCCATCTTTCATTAATTTTCTGATATCTGGACCAATAAATACACCCTCTTTATTTCAGCTTCTGAAAATTTTGGAAACTTTTCAGTCAAGTATTGAAAAAAATTCTCCCTCTTTAGGCAGAGCTTTCACGAACTGTTTTATGACGCCAAGTTTAGTATGAAGTGTCGAGAGCAGGTTTCTACTATGAGCAACTAAGCTTTCTTGTATTATATTTTTACCTCCATGTTGTAGAAATGTTCAAGGTGGCCAAACTTTCGGAGTCAAGTAATGAGCAATATCTCTGCTATCCCATTCGCAGAGGAAACATGGATATTTGGTGTAACATGCATGTAGTCCTAGAATCATGGAAATAACTTTTAAATAACCGAATATTGTCCAGCCATGATCATTGTACTTCAGTTTTGTGAGAATTACAGGTAGATTTTCGTAACTCTTTTTAGAGATACAGAGTGAGCAACTGGAACTAAGGCGTATCTACTGACATTATGTAGCAACATTCCTTTAATGCTTCTATCCGAGGAAACGATGAGTAGTCTCCAGTCCTTAATCTCATATGGTATATTCAACTCCTCCATCAATCCAATGACACTGCAACAATATACTAGGAATGCAATGGATGTACCCGATTGCAATGAAATGAGCTGAGCGAGCTTAAACTACGTAATCATTCCTGGCCATTATGCAATAATAAATGCCATTTTTAATTGTTGACAAAAAAATCGCGTGAAAACTTTTTCCCCATGTTAAATCTATGCAAGCGTTTTTCGGTGATTATTCCTCGATGGTACATCGGATTTTTGATTTCGACCTATGTTGTCACTCAGCACGACATAATCTATCAGCGTTCTAAGTTTTCTTGAGATCGGCCAAACGGTCTAGGAGGAAGCGTTTTTCGGTGATTATTCCTCGATGGTACATCAGATTTTTGATTTCGACCTATGTTGTCTCTCAGCACGACATACTCTATCAACGTGCTAAGTTTGGTTGAGATCGGCCAAACGGTCTAGGAGGAAGCGTTTTTCGGTCATTATTCCTCGATGGTACATCGGATTTTTGATTTCGACCTACGTTGTCACTCAGCACGACATACTCTATCAGCGTGCTAAGTTTGGTTGAGATCGGCCAAACGGTCTAGGAGGAGTTCGCGGACAACCAAACGGCTAACCCGAGTATAAGAGCTTCGCTTCGCTCAGCTCAACTAGATTTTCTTCTTCACAAAAGTAAGGAATGAAATCTTTGTTTCTTTTTTTCTGAACCAAGAAAAAAGTACCTAGTGCGAAATACATTTCTTTCAGTCGAGAAACCAGTAGCTCTGAACATGCCTTTGTAGGACCCAAATCCCCAAATCCCTCACTAAATCATCAAGTTCTGCCTGCGAAAATACTCTCAGGCTATTGCCTCGTGAAAAATCTTCAAATTCGTCTGTATCTTGACTATCATCTTCCTCAGAACTGAAGTTAGTATTCTCTAATGTTTATGAAGTGTCGGGTAAGTATTTATGAACAATGTAAAACGAGATGTCTTGCTGAAGGTAGATCTGGCTAAACAATGTGTTTCTAACTCGTTGACAATCTATAATAAGAAATTCGTTCTTTGCCATTAGAATTGCAAAAAGTTTCATTTACTAAAGAGTGGTGCCTAAATTTCTCTTAACGAAAGTAAATTTAATTAGTAGGAAGTATAATGTATTTGTTTCCTATATGTTTACTTTGTCAATTTGGTACTATATTAATGTTAGTCTTCCTGTCATGTAGCGAGAATGCATTATCCCTATATAGCGTTCAAAGAAAGAGTCAAAGCGTATAGCAAAATGTGCGTTTGTGAAAAATCCTTCATGGAATTTTCTGGATTATTCCGTTGAAATCAGTACCTCAAAATCTACAAGAATCACTTTAGTTTCTAAACACTTATCTCATCGCAGGCTCGTATAACCGTTTAATATAATTTAAATAATAACGATTTTTTTTTAAATATATTATATCCATTTCTTCTTCAGAGAGGGCCTGAGCTTCAATGACTCCCTTGACTACATTCTTGTGTTTTGGTTGTAGCCTAAAAGATGAAGCAGATAGACAATTAATGTGAAATATAATATTTTACACTATATGTTAGACTAAAAATAACTTTCTGGGAAAGAAAAATTGGAACGTCCTGCGAAAAGCCCAGACAATCCACTATAAACATAAATGGTTCTATATTTATCAGCAAATCTTTCCTGTATCCATCATAAATGCATTTCCTCAAATATTTCCTCGTCTAACGTCACAAACATCATTAACTATCTCACTCCAGCTGGGCACAAAGGCTGAATAACACACGCCAAAACTTTACTTACATCCTTTTACCATCTCTCTTCTCTTTTTCCATAAGTTTTGTATTTACTCTGGCCGAAGGAAAGGCGTAACCTTCCGTGGCCCGCCCATCTCCGGATGGGAATGAAATTGCTTTTGATGATGATGATGATGATGTATCTTAGTTTTCTCCTATTGATAACCTATTAAATGCAATTGAAAAACGTAACAGCTAGTCAGTGTTGCCAACCATAGCGGAATTTCACTACGGGTAGCGACTTTCGTTGCCCTGGCGACAAAGCGGCGACAGACGACAAGTATGAAAAATGTAGCGACTTTTGAAAATCTATGTTAAAACTTCCAATTTTCCCCCATAGCTTAAAATAATTGAATAAATTAGATTAGAAAACATTTATTGCTTTCTAAAATGCTTAATATAGTTTTGTAGAGATAAAGTACACAAATTGCAATAAATGGGAATGTTCCGTTTTCGAGAATGTTGCATGTAGGAGTAGAGGAGAACTCCTCTTGCTGCTGCTGACTTCATTCAAGATAGAAATTGCAGTTGACTCACAAGGTGCATCTTTTGTCATTGTAACTAACAGTCAGCATCTACAAGAAGCCATATAATCGACAAAGTTAGCTAAAGTTCTTTAGAGTTTGCTAATTTAAATCATTAGTTATTTAAGTAAAATGTTATAATTTTGAAGTAATGGAAAGCACTATGCAAATAGGTAGGTATGCAGGGGCGAGGATATGAGGACGAGAGATAACCCGGAATCCCAACTACTATGTAAATCTGATATAACTTCATAAGTAATTTTCAGAGTTATTTGTAATTTATATGCAGGCTGAATTTAGAGTCTATAAATGAAAAACGTTAATCACTCCCAATAAAATTTTTGGATACGTGTCTGTATGGAAATTACCATAACGGGTGTTTACTAAAATCTGGACTACTGATGGAACCCGAACCCAGTTTATTTAGTTCCTTGATAATGTATAAGAAAAGAAAAATCACAGAGTAAATAATGAACAAAGTACAATACAAAATTGCACTCATTGTTGTACGACCACTCCATGTCTGTGGATATAGTCGATCCTTTTCTTTGTACTGTTGGGAAGTTTCTGTACAATATTTTTTTCCAGTTTTCTCCAAGATAATTTAATGCGATTTCCAAGTTTCCTTGGGCCTTACGCAGAGTCGTTTTGACACCTGATTAATGCCTTACTACGAGTTTGACTAACGGGTGGTTATCAAAAGTGTATTCAGTATTTCTGATTAAGACATAGTACTTGACGAAGCTAATCACATGTGATTAATTAATCTAGAGCAGAGTATACACTTTTAGCCATGGTTTAGTTTGTGCGGCCCAAGATTTTGGATTTCATGTATTTTTATTTTTTACAGACTACGCATGCGCACATCTACATTCCGTAGTTGCCACATTTATTTTTCTCAGCCGATGCATTGGGATTATATTAGTTAATCATACCCAACTCAACTTATTGGTTGTACTCAAAGTAGACCCTGAATACCAAAAAGTACATTTTCCTTAGTAAAGAGCTAGTATTTAACTAACTAGTCTGTGACTAAACTTTGATTAACGAATTTTCTCTGAATACTGCCCATTGTGTTTTGTGCTTTTCAACCGTTTGCATAGACACGTCCTTCAACAGACCAAAACTCTTCAATAAATCGTGTTTCTGGCAAATTAGCAGGGTTGTCTTGTTTCTGAACAAAATTGACGTTCTGTGTGTATAGATAATGAACGACAACTTTGGCATAATGTAAGCTTGCTTTATCTCCACAAAGACACAATTTTAGTTATAGTTTCGCCGAATGTATGGAGTAAGTCGTTTTTGAGCACATTCCTTCAGATAAATATCTGCATTAACCGCACCATTTGAGTCTTTGATAGAAGGACGTACCGGTACTCATTCCGGCCGAGCTAAATGCGACATCTGTTTAGTTGCAAATTTAACTATAATAGGCGTAGAGGACATATTCGATGAATGAAAGTTTATATTGCCATGAATAGATGAGTTGGACAGGTTAAAATAGGATTTGTCATCTAAGATCCACGAATGTTTCGAAACTTTTCGGTAAAGTCGACCGCAATATTTTCTCGCTTCACTTTTTTGTCTTTCATTGCGGTCAGGAATGGCCTTTTTTCGCAACGTGCAACTTTCAGTTTTTAAAATGTCTTATTAACCCTGCTATAGTCGCGCTCATTTTATGACATGAGTAGTCGCTGCGGACTGGCATTCCGCAGGTATATTAAAGTTTTTAATTGCATACTAAATAAATGATATTACAAAAATCGCAAAGAATATTAACTATTTTATTGAAAAAATGTTCACCTTCACGAAAACACTTGTTATAAAACTATTTTTATTTCATCACTTGATTTAGTGATTGTATTTATCGCTAGCGTATTTCTGTTTATTTAATTTTCTTGTAGTAAATCGTTGCTTTAGAATGAGTTACAAAACATGATTTACGTGATAAAATTTAATTAAATTCCCAATTGTTTAGCATTATTGTAACTCAGAGCTTATACAATATAAAAGAGATAGTGTGCATATTGTATTATAGTGTCATTCGCCAAAATAATAATAATAATAATTTTCCGTCAACACTGAAATGGTCTCATTATTTCTTCCGAAAAAAAATATTTCCAAATTTGGAGTGGGTCTTTCAAATCCTTCGTGGCTTGTTTTACACCAGGTAAATGCGTCAGTATGCTCACTGATCTTGTTCATACGTTTTTTGGGGGTACGTGCACACTCCACCTTGTCTTCTGATCTTTCCCCAGATAAAATGGACTAACTTGCTTGCTATGTGGCACTTCCTCTTCATCAGATATTTCCTGTTCGGTGTCACTGTCCATGATTTCAGTAGTCAAATTGTCGTCTTCTCTCTCATCTTCATCATCTTTATACACGGTATCATTTCCATCGACTGAGCACTCATCCAACAAACGATGGATACGCTTTTTCTCTTCGTCATATTTATATTTATTTCCCACTGAGCTTTCCCATACGTTTCTGGTCACCACTATATTTAGCTAACATTAATGGTCGCTGCGGACTCACGCTCCGCATTAGCTAATATCTCCAACACTAGTGCACCCTTCGAAGTGCAACTTTGTACTGATAAGCAGAAGCCGATTGTTAGAAGGTATGAAAAACAGGAAGGGGAAGGGGTGATTTGCGCGGGAAAAAAATTCAACCATTGTTGACTGCGGACTGAGAGTCCGCAAGCGACCACTGCAGGGTTAATTATCGCAGAGGAAGAGCGAACAACTTTGCAGCTTGGCGTTGCGAAATTCCGACATTTATAGTCAATTTTTCGTCTTAAAACCTCAACCTTTCTTGGGGTCATTAGTTTTGGTGTTCTTCCAGATCTAGACTTGCGTCAAGTGAGCAAATATTTCTCAAAATGCCATAAAATGTCATAAACAGTATTCTTGGATAGTACTTCTTTGCGAAAATGGTTGACTGTATCACTTTTTCCAACTTCTTTGTTCTCTGAATAGAATTTGTACACCCTTTCTCAAAGTATATATTCTTTTGGCATAATTTTTCACACCTCTCTGCAATAAGAAAAAATACTGAAACTAGTATCAGAAACGAGATAACATACACTACCGAAACCACACTATTAGTTTCAGTCACAGTGCCACTTTGCATACTGTTGGCATATGGTGAAATTTGTCTGGATTTTTAGTAAACACCCATTATTTGTCGACCTATATTATTTACATTTAACTCCATAAAATACTTTTCCAAAAGTGCACATGTATTTGAGAAACAAAGTACCAATATTTGTTTTCAAGAAATGTGCTTTTTAAAATAAGATATCATGACAAGTAAATTGATAACACTCATTCGTAGCCATGTTTAAGAATTGTCTTTATGTGGGCTGCTTTTATAGCTTATCTCTAATAAAAATCAAAGGATCTACTTAGATTAAATCTAATAAATATTTTCCGTAGTAAAAAAATTAAATATTTCCCGTCATAAAATGTTAGGGCCGATCCTAAAATGTCCTGATAAGCTCGTCGCTTTATATCAAGGGGACCCGGATTCGATTCTGGTGGAGACAGGAATTATTTACAGTCTTGTTAAGAGCATTTTTTGTACAATTAAAGTTTAATTTTATAATGTAGCGGTAAATAGCGGAATATTAGAAAGGGTAGCGGAACATGGCGGAATTTTGGCGGCACAGTAGCGACTTTTCGAGCTGGTGACCTGGCAACACTGCAGCTAATGTTTGAAAGACAAAATCGAAAGTAACATAAAAGGAAGATCTAATATATATGTTTCCTTGAGATAGTAAAGCTTTTCATGCTTTTGTTCTGTTATTAAATGCCATAAAATATTTTCTCTGTTTCAAAAGCTAACATAAAGGCTTAATTCAATGTAGACGAGGTACTGAATACAACCATTATCGTTTCTTACAATCTTTCTCAAAAATGAAAATATATTTGATGGATCTACTTTTAAATAGACCTTATATGAGTGATGTAGTAAGAAAGAAACACATTTTTATTAAAATCTTTTATTACACAATAAACACAAGCTTTTGCAAAACTCCAACATTGTATGATAAGACTAAAATATTGAAGCATTACTGTTTTCGTCGTTTCTATCAAGGGCAAAAGTGAGGAGGAACGCGGGAGATGTCGTACCCCTACCTCGAAAATATATACACTGCGTCTGCCCAGTTCCTTAAAAAATTACAATGGGTAAAGATAGACAGAGGAAACGGTGTGGCGTCAAGTCGCTATCTACCGTCTCCCCACCTTTTCAGATCCACTTTCACTCCTGGTTTTTACTACTTGTCAAAACAACTCTAAATGCTTTTTCTTGGTTCTGTAATGACTTTAATTCTTCTGCAAAAGAACATCTAACTCTCCCCGACTCAAATCAGTCAGAAACAAAGGAAATATTACCAGATTTACTGAGGAGACCAAGAAAGAACCCAGGAAGTCAAATGATGAGAACCAATAAAAACATATCTTTAAAAAATGTTGATATTATATCAGAATAGGATGTAAACGAACATACACACGTTGCGTGATGGTAAAGAAAGTAACAATACAGTCAGCACGTAGGGTTAGCGTATTTGTTCTATACCAAACAAGTACTTTCTAGTAGGAGACAAACCCTCCAAACCAGGACAATGATGTCGGGCTTCCAGATGTGCCACTTTAGCTGGAAGTGTTCCGGATTTAGATAATCTTCTCTCCACTCAGAAACTTTTCGGGATTCCAAATGTCCCAGTTCCTATTTAAAATGTAACGTTGGATCATTCATGCGAAATTTCAAGAACATTGTGCTTTTATTTTTCATCTATACTCTACTAATCGAATAATATACCCTCTAACACTGATTTTGGATGAATTTTGATCTGTTATTTAATTAATTCTGGTATTTCAGTAAGAAACAAGTACATAAATGTGAATATGCTGTACATTTTTTTAAAATCTTAAATGCAGGTGTCACTCTTGTCTTAAATCTATAATTGTGGGACCAAATGATTTATTTATTTATTTATTTATTTTTTTTTTTTTTTTTGCCATATTCAAGCTATGTAGATTTGTGTATATTGAACGATAAAATACCTTCGCAAAAAGTATGAATCTGGTCATATTTAAAAAAAAAAAAATGAAACGTGCAGGAAACTATTGACCAACTCTTAGCGATGATTTACGAACTTTCTCAAACTTTAAATATTTTAAATTTGTTATTGACGTATTTATTTCTAATAATGTTGTTCATGTGCTCGTGTTATGAGGAAAGGGAAAGTTTTCACTATGTCTATTCACAACATTAATATTTTAGATATTTTAGATTAAGTAAAAAAGTGTTATCCGTCAACAACCGTTGATACAGCTGCTCTGAACACAACACAAATGGCTACAAAACATTGAACTCAATGTCCTACTAAGTATTAGTCTACAAATTGCCAACAATCGGCATGCAAGTCAACATTATAATCGATTCTCAGCAATTGATATCTTTGTGATGTACGAGGTTTGCTCGAACGTTGGTTACTGTTATCTCATCAGATTTGTCAAGAAGACAAAACTGCAAAAATTAGACATACCAATTATCACATCTTAAACGATGATATCCATGGTGAAAGTGCAAATCCTCGTATTTCCACTTTTTTTAAATGAAATTTTATAGTTTGGTTGCATTCAATTCTTCCACATCTGAATCTACGTGTGAGCAAAAGCTCGTAAACGAAAACCCAGTAACAAAAAACGTGAAAAACTAACTTTTAAAACCTCGTATAAGATAATGAAAAGCAGATCGGTTTTATTAGTTCTGAAAAGTTTGGTTTTGATGACTGTTTTTGATAATAATCATATAAAAGTTGTAACCTTTCTTGATTTATTCGAAACAAAAAGAACAAGTAATGCTATCATGTAAATTAGTTCATGGTATTTAGGTTTATGTAAATTGAATAAAATAATTACGGCTTCTTGCCTTTGAAATCCCGGTTGTAGACTTTTTGTAATCAGTGTCGTATTTGGAGCTTTAGAACAATTTATATTATTCGTTGCTTTTCCAACCTCTGCTAAGCCATCACACTCAGATTAGAACGACGTGAGGTGATAAAACGACCATAAGACAAAGTTGTTGATAGGTACTCGTCCAAACGTCCAATCGAAATGCAGACTCTGCTATCCTCTGTGAAGGTTAGAGAGCGTAACAACATATCGACTGTAATCGACGCACCTCTCAAATGTGAACTATCTGATGTTAGTCTATTTATCTATGTGACTTCAGAATTCCATGGCATTCAAAGAACAGCCAATTCGGAAATAAAAATCTACACCTTTCACGAACCACCTTCATTCTTTCGTCAACATTATCTGCCGTTGCAGATTTCCACCTTTGGCTATATCCATCATTTACAAAATTCCCGCCGTAATCGTTACTGATTCATTGATGAATTGCGGTTGTATTATGAAATTAGTTTAGATTACGTAATTTCAGGGTCATTTCATGAGTTTTACATAGGAATTCGCGGTCATTACTTGCAAAGACCAGTTTATTGTTATCCTCAGCAGAAAGCACAATACTAATAATCATAAAGCAATAACTACTTGCAGCCTTACCTCTTCAGTACACTACTTTTATAGTAGTTCCAATCTTTGATTTCCGGTTTCAGTAATGATCATCATAAAGAGAATCCACCTTCACTTAGAACAAAACCGGAAGGAAATTACAGAAGTGTTTCTCCTTGAAATAAATTCTTTGTTTAAAGAGTGGATTCAATCTAAAATCATCCCTCTATTGTAACTGGAAGTGATAGATCAATCTCTTTCCGTTTCAACATTTCAACCACGTAAATTTGAAAGTTTACTGTAGTATGCATAAGTATTGAAAGTTTTTTAGAGCGGATATGACCGTTTTCTCTATCTGTTGATCAACAAGTATCAGAGCTAAAAGAGCATGTAATATCGAGAAAGTTGCTTTTTTGAATGTGGAATCTATTCAGCACTCCAATAATAGATTCCGAGCTCCTCCGTGGCTAAGCGGTTAGCGTACGCGCCTTTGTCGTGGGAGACCCGGGTTCGATTCCCGGCGGGAGCTCATGTGGTTCGGATTCCACATTAATCAGTAGGTCCACGTCTCATATAGCCTCGCTGCTGAACTGGACGTTAAACTCAAAATCAACTCAACCCAATAATAGATTCCATCTTATTCATTAACGCTCTATGTAAAATTACAAATGGTATCAAGTTAACAACTTCCAGTTTCAACATTGATTGCTATAGAACAGACACGGTAACTGATAGCGAAAATCAATTTATTGGAATTGATTCAGCATCTCAAGAAGAGGTAGCACATTCTCCCGCATCAGTTTTGATCTGCATAGAACAAGAAAAAGGGAAGAGATAGTGACAAGTGCCTTTTTTGAACCGATTCATTTTCTAAACACTAGATACCATCTGCTTTGTTGGTCCTCTGTTCAAACCGGATGTAGCATAAATTAACAACTTCCAGTTTCATCATGGATCGCCATACGGAATAAATCTGTGAGATATATATAGCGAGAATATGTATTTTTGAAATCGTTTCAGTGTTCCAAGAATAACTTCGATCAATCTACTTTTTTAAACTTGAATTCAAACTGAAGTAGTAGGAATAAGCAATGTGTTGCTTATATATTGATATGTTGATCGCCATAGAACAAATACAGTAATAGAGAGCTAAGAGTCGTTTTCTATACAATAATTTAAGTGACTTAAGAAAATACACCATCTTCATTCACATCGCTCTGGTACAAAAGGAAGCGGTAGAAATTTACCACTACTTCCGCTTTCAGTACTGACATTTATAGAATAAAAACGGTTATAGATAGCTAAAAATATTTTTTCCACACTACTTTAACGTTTCAAACATAAGTTTCATCCGGAGATTTACTTTTCCATTCAAACCGGAATATTTTCGAAATCGACGATTTCCGGTTTTACAAGTGATCGTCATTGTGTAAAAATAGAGAGCGAAATGCAGTTTCTTGGTGTAGATACAGTATCACAAGAAACAAAAATCTTCCACCTCTAACGTTATTCCTCTGTTACAACCACAAGTTATTACACCCACTACTCTCTGCTTCAGTATTAAGTTATCGTAGTTTGAAAGTAACAAGTTGTTTGACATGTAAAGCGAAACTCATGTGTTAATAATCAGGAAACTCTTTGCAACACAGTCCGGTAGCAGCTTAAAAGAAAGAAAGAAATGTAGAAAAAGAGAAAGAAAGAAAGAAAGAGAAGAAGAAAGAAAGAGAGAAAAATTTGTTTTGGGTTTCGTTGTACTATAAAAAAAACAAGTGGTTTGCGGCCTCTTCTTTCTTATTAAAAAGTATTGATTTAACGTCGGTTATTCTTTCGATTTATGTTTAACCTTAATTTACGTAATGTTACATCCAATCATTGGAAATGTTCCGCTACACAACCCGACCTCTTGCCTCATTGTCAATTACGGCTCCCGATCTGTCATTCCACTTGAAGAGAAATTGGGTTTTGCGGTTTTACGCTACCATTTCAACAGGAAATGTTGTTATCTCTTGCGTTCATAGAGGCACGATGTTATTTAAAATTAAACACATTACTTTATTGATAAGTGGGTTATATTATAAGTGCCATTAGCTTATTAGTTTGTTTTTTGCTTATTTACATGTACTTAAAATTTAATATTTATTTTGATATTTCGTATAAGTTTTTTTTTATCTCCTTAGAAAAACTAAAAGTCTTCATGCAAAAAAGAAAGGTAATAAAATAAACAAATATATAAAATTTAGGGTTAAACATAAAACAACTCATATCACTGTTCAACAACAAAAATGTAAATTGAACGAAATCAGCTAATTCTTATTGATTTTGTGGTGCTGATCACGAATTTGAAAGTTATTTTCGAATATTAGCTCTACTTTTCGTTTTACAGGCATGTCTAATAATAACGCTTTAAAAATAAATATATTCGCTTCGTTTGGGGTAAAATGTTACACTGATCCGGCAACACTGGAGAAACTATATGAACGCTTGGTTTCATTGTGTTCCTTATCTCAGTAGTGTTCTGCTATTGTTAGAAACGACAAGTTTAGTGCAGTTATCAGCGTTTTGGGTGTGACGTTTGTGTAGTGCAGGACATAAAAATACAACTATTAAATACAAGTATGCAAAAATACAAGTATTTAGAATGTATATTTTTAAATAGTTGTCGGAACTATTTCAAGTGACATTTTGAGGATTTCAATAAATAAAAATGCCGCGATATTGTGTAAATAGTGCGGATAGCTTCTGCTACGTGTGTGGGGAAGTGACATTTTCCTCACAAAAGCAGACTATAACACCACTAATAAGAAACGCCTATCAATATTACTTTGGTTGTAAAATTGGAGACCAAGATAAATCTTGGGCACCCCACATTGTGTGTAACACTTGTGACTGTAATCCAAGAAATTGGATTAATGGGAAGGGGCGCTCAATGCCTTTTGCAGTGCCCATGATTTGGAGGGAGCCAAGCGACCACATCAGAGACTGTTATTTTTGTATGGTTCCTTCCGTCAAGAAGGGAATTTCCACGAAGAAGAAGCGAGCCTTGATCTATCCTAACATTCCTTGATATATCCTAACATTCCGCCCTGTTCCACATGGACAAGGACTACCTGTTCCTGACCCACCTAAAGAATACGACCTTTTTTCTGATGATGATCAAGAAGTTGAAGCTCCTGAGTCAAGTACTTCGAAGGACCCTACGTTTGTTGTAGAAGAACCTCCATATGAACCACATAGACTTACTCAAGAGGAACTAAGTGATCTAATCAGAGACTTGGACCTCTCGAAAAGCAAAGCCGAAATTTTAGCGTCACGCTTAAAGCAATGGAATTTATTGCAGGAAAAGGTAAATATTTCAGTGTATCGGAATAGGGAGAAGATGTTCACTTCATTTTTTACTATGGAAGACACACTTGTGGCATGTACAGATGTAAATGGTCTCATGAGGGCACCTAAAATTTATTACGAACTTACAGAGTGGAGGCCCTTTATAGATTCGTCCAAGGTGAGTTTAAAGGCAGTGCTTTTACATATTGGAAATGAACTTCCTTCAATTCCTGTAGGTTACGCAGTTCATATGAAGGAATCTTATGAAAACTTGAAACGTTTACTTCAACCCATTAAATATTACGATTTTGAGTGGCTCATTTGTGGTGACCTTAAAGTAATAGCACTGTTGCTAGGTATGCAGTTAGGGTATACAAAGTATTGTTGCTTTATATGTGAATGGGACAGTAGAGATCGTGGATCGCATTACTGCAAATGTGATTGGAGTACCAGAGAAACTCTTCAGCCGGGAGTGAAAAATGTGCAGCATGAACCACTGGTAGATCGTAAACGAATTTTGCTTCCCCCTCTACATATTAAATTAGGTCTTATGAAAAGATTTGTTAAGAGCATGAACCAAGAGGATGAAGCCTATAAGTACCTAAGAGGACAATTCCCTCGATTAAGTGATGCCAAAGTTAAAGAGGGTGTTTTCATAGGGCCACAGATTAGGCAACTATTCAAAGATCACAAGTTCGACGAAATTCTCCAAGGTGAGGAGAAAGCTGCGTGGGAAAGCTTGAAGAGTGTTTGTTCACAGTTCTTTGGAAGACACCGAGCAACAAATTACAAACAACTGGTAGCAAAGTTGTTATTGTGCTACGAAAATCTTGGTTGCAATATGTCTCTGAAACTCCACTTTCTTCATTCACATCTAGACTTCTTTCCCGAAGATAGTGGAGCAGTAAGTGACGAACATAGTGAGCGTTTCCATCAAGATATTGCAGCCATGGAGAAGAGATATGAGGGAAAGTGGAGTTCTATCATATTGACCGACTACTGTTGGACTATTGCAAGGGATGCTCCAGATGTAACCTACAAAAGGCAAGCCAAGCGAAGACGCTCAAAATAAAATAAACATAATCCTATCCTGTACAAGGGATCAATTGAAACTTTTCTCTACATTGCAGTGTAGTTCTTGCACAAAAAAGTATTTGTACATATTTTTCATGTTTTGATGTTAATACTGATTTTTATTACGGAATTGTTAATGTTTAACTTGACCACGGTTACTTTATTTTCTGTATCGCTGTGAAACTGGTATTTGCGCAATTTTGAAAAAGGAAGTACAAGGGTATAGAAAGCTATAGGTTAGCGTACTTCTGAACTCCCCAGCTTATCACATCACAGTGAAATAGAAAAAAAAAGTGAAATGTAGGTTTTTACAAGGATTTTGCTTAAATGTTCTATAAAAATATTAATACATTTGTATATATACAGCTACTGTTGTACAAGGGCGTTTTTTTTCACAACCTGAGCTAAGAAAATTCTTCTATTATCATTTCCTTTCATATTATGCTTAAATGAATGTAAAAATCGCAATTTCAAAGAATTTACATACTTTCGATGCATTCAGAGTCTCTATCATAATACCCCTACTTAAGTACATGCAATATTATATACGCCCTCGACTCCTATGGAGGTTGCGTATTCTTAGTCTCTGTACCGACCTACATCAGTGTCACCACCCAATAAAAATATTTCGTACTAACCTATGCAGAAACAAGTACTAGATCTAAAGGAAAAGAACTAAAATTTTATCTGCTCCCGTTTGACTATACTTGTGACATTTTACAGTATTAATAGGCCTATCTTATTAAATGGTTTCCGGCAGCTATTCCACCTCTCGAAGATGTAAAAATATAATTTCTTCGAAGAGGTATTTCTAAAACAAACTGATTAAACTGGACGGTGAAACAAATTCAGGCTATCAGAATTATAAAATAATGGTAGATAATTATGTTTATAAAAGATCACAATATTTTCAAACTTTTAAATGCTGGTAATTCTTTCACTTCAGGAAGAAAAAAATCATTTTTCTCCGAAATCATTGCATTAAGTGAGAACTGGGACCAAGTGAATTTGAAACAAACGACAAATGTGTTAAATAATTTCGTTTGAAATAGCTATTGTACGTATAACAACCAGTAACCTACAAATATCGCATCATTTCACAAGTTATACAACATGACATTCAGAGATCACGAACAAATCTTTGTACGACTAATCTTCTCTGACCTCAAAGTTGTTGGCACATATGACAGAGAAATTCTGCGAGGGAGAAAAGCAAATAATGCATTTTATTTTCAGACATTTCTGTACTCTCCATATAGTTTTATAACCCTATGCAGTGGTGCCATTCACCCGGTACGCTAGAACTGGTTGTTAAAATATTTCCAGTTCGCAGAACCGTTTGTTATATCCAGACATAAAAGTAAATTTACTCAGTTATACCCAGGAACAAACAAGTTTTAATTTCTTTACCTTTGTTCTCTTTGTTCTTAAAAGTTCTTAAAGCTACAGGATTAAAACATATGATCTCTCAGAATAAGGTCTAAGTGTTTATTTCTTAACCTCAAATGCTCCGATGTCAAGAATGGGAACTGGGATCAAGGGAATATAGTGGTGAGCGTTATTTATATTTGAAATGAATACATACTATCATCAACAAATGTCAATTCATTGCTGGATTAAGGTCTTCCCAATACTTTTTTAACACTTATCTATCTTGAATAATTCGTTTCCAAGATTTTCTCAGTGCTACCTAATTTCGTCTCATCACCTTGTATTAAAATGCTATATAGGTCTCTACTTGTCACTTGTGGAATGCAGTAAAAATTTTGCTTTTGTCTACCTTGTATGATTTGTTTCTTAAGAGAGAGATAGGCCTATCTATCTTTCTACCACCATTACATACATGGAATTTCAAAATAACACTGACAACGTTTGGGAGCTGATTCTTGACACCAAGATAAGTCAAAAAGTATAGACCTACCTCCGTGCACAAATGCTTTCTTTCAGAGTTATAGGCCGCTAAAAACATTAGAAACTGAACTTTAAAGGTCCATAGCTCCGAAACTATGCGGCGTGCAGCAGTTGGATCAAGATGTCACTTAGGAACTAATATATGTGTTTTCTAAGACACATGTTTCAGAAGCTGAGACTTTTTATTAGAATCAAAAGAGAAAAAGCGGACAAAATCGGTTGTTTGTGCTGCCATCTTTTGGCCTATGTCCTGGTCTTTTAATTCTGAGCTAGGCAACTTTGTCATCCAACAGTTTATTGTACCAAATTCACGGAAATGACTTAATCTCATTTAAAAAAAAAATACGTTTCGCCACTTTACCAACGAACGCCTCTATGTCGAAAGTTCTTGCTATGGTAGAAGTGGTTTGTGGAGTATGTGATAGTCAAAATTCAAAATAACTAAATTTTTTGCGCGGTGGCTCTGTGGTAGAGCGTTCACCTCGGGTGCTTGGAGTCCCTGGTTCGATCCCAGCTCGCACCCTATGCACTTTGGGGTGGACAAACACCGTGCTCTTATGTTTTCTCGGGTTTCTCCCGTTTTCTCCTACTTTCTTCATTCAACCATTTGATTCATTTTTCATCATCACCGTCTCCTTTAGCCTAGCCAGCATAACCGTGGGACGTAAAACTTTAAATATTTCATTTCATTTGGTTGTGTTTCCTTACATGATTTTCTCAAAATCCACGCGTGCAATTTTGATTGAAATTTATAAATACAAGTGTTACGAAACACTACAATATAATGTAAATATGTGCTCCACATGGGGGTAATTGTTCATAAGACTATTTCCTTTATGCGAATTATTTCTCTCTCTTTTTTTTTCCAAAGAAAAACTACTCTGGATATTTTATGCATATTTCGTTGAATTGAAGATGAGCGTCACTTTCAGCAGCGAGACTGCACGATGTATTCATTTACAGGCGAACCAAACGCGCTGCCACCTGATTTCCCGCCTCGGCAATTTAGTTCGTATTTCATAAGTACACAATTAATTATGACAAAACCATTTCCCGTGAAACAATCCACAAGGGTTAATTTATTCTTGGGGGAGAACATTTTAGAACGATTTTCTGGAAAATGCCTCAGTTAGTTTTGCTTGTATGATGTTCGAAAAAATAAATATATATATATGTTCGAGGTGACCACATGTTCGGGACAATCGAAAAATGGAAACGAAAACGTGTGTGCTGGAAACCGAATTGTTTTCCACGGAAAATGGAAACGAACAAAAATTTAGAAAACGAACATTTTTTTAGAGAAACGAAAATTTTCTTTTAGAAAATGGAAACGAAAAACTATCCGGAAACTGGAAGAGGAAAAAGTTTTTGATAAATAAAAAAAATTCCTGGGAAGCGTTTTTTTTTCTTTTCCAAAAAGGACATCTCTCTCTCTCTCTCTTTATATATTTGGTCTAGGAATTAATTCGTGCGGGTGGACAAGAGATGGCGCAACGAACGGAGCGTTCCACAGTTCCGTGTATCCACACATGTGTTGCAAACCCCTGTCATCGCGTATCGTTCGTAGTATAGGGCAGTGGATTAAAGCGTCAACAACACCAGTTTGTAGTTAAGTGAACATGGCGCAATTTGTGCCTGATAAAGTGTTTTTGCGGGGTGTCCTGCTGCATTACTTTAACATGCAGAAAAGTGCGACTGAAAGTCATCGTATTTTGGTGGAAGTGTATGGTGACCATGCTCTAGCTGAGCGAACGTGTCAGAAGTGGTTTGCACGGTTTAGAAGTGGTGATTTCGGCTTGGCAGACCAAGAGCGAGCTGGACAGCCAAAAAAATTTCAAGACGAAGAATTGACAGCATTGCTCGAGCAGGATTCGTGTCAAACGCAGGAACAACTTGCAGCAGCATTAGGCGTTGATCAAACAACAGTCTCCAAACGCTTGAAAGCCATGGGAATGATTCAAAAGATGTCACATTGGGTTCCACATGAATTGAAAGACAGAGACGTTGAAAGACGAAAAACCATTTGCGAATTGCTGCTTCAACGACAGAGCAGAAAGGGGTTTCTGCATCGAATTATTACGGGTGATGAGAAGTGGATCCATTACGAGAACCCTAAACGAAAAAAGGCCTGGGTGAAACCAGGTGAACCAGGTCCATCACAACCAAAACGAGATATTCACTGTGCAAAGGTTATGCTGTGCATATGGTGGGATATGAAAGGTGTGGTGTAAAATGAGCTGCTGCAACCGGGTGAAACTATGAATGGAGAACGTTATCGACGACAATTAATGCGTTTGAAGCAAGCTCTGGCCAGAACACGACCAGAATAGGAGAACAGACATGATAAACTTATTGTTCAACATGATAACGCTCGCCCACATGTCGCAAAACCGGTCAAAACCTATTTAGAAAATGTCGGATGGGAAGTTTTAAACCACCCGCCGTATTCACCAGACGTTGCTCCTTCGGACTACTACTTGTTCGATTGCATGAACAACGATTTGATTGGACAGCGGTTTACTTCTTCAGAAGATATCGAAACATGGGTCTCTGACTGGATCGCTTCCAAGGATGAGGACTTCTTTCGCCACGGAATCCGTACATTGCCTGACGGATGGGCGAAAGTGGTGGCTAGCGATGGACAATATTTTTCTTAAGGTATTTATGTATTTTGTGTTTGTACTACAGCTTCAATGTGTGCGTACCAACCGCACGAATTAATTCCTAGACCAAATATATATATATATATATATATATATATATATATATATATATATATATATATATATATCAGCGTCGGATCTAGGCTGGGGCCGGAGGGTCTTAGGCCTCCCCAGTTTTTCGGGTGACAAAAATAGTTTAAGCTATTGTTTATATATTTTTTAAAAATTTATAGTAAGCATAATATATCTAACACAGTCTGGTGTCTGACTACTCCCCCAGTTTTAATCTTCTAGACCCGCCTCTGATATATATATATATATATATATATATATATATATATATATATATATATATATATATATATATATATATATATATGTGTGTGTGTGTGTGTGTGTGTGTGTGTGTGTGACACATTTCGTCGTATGAGAACCAGAGTAACGTAACTCCAAAAATGCTGTTTTCGTTTTCTTCATGTTTGGACATAATTTTGAAAGCCCTACTTGGTGTTAATGGAACGGAATGCCATCTGTTCTATTTGTCGATCATCTGATGTAATGTAGCTAAACTACTATATTATTCAAACCACATCTTTCTAAGAAAATATTATTTTCGTCCTCTCGCCTGTAAACCTATGAAAATGGAGTTCCGTTCCTCTGATTCTCATGCGACGATATGCTTATTCAATGACATAACACTCCTAAAAGAATTACACATATTAGTGATGTCCTACAAATAATTGATAGTTGGATAGGAAGTATTTGGGATGTTCAAAATTTTCTGGACTTCGAATTCCAGAAAATGTATTTTCCGGAATCGGAAATTTCAGAAAAGTTCTGGTGATGGAAAAATTCAGAATTCGCAGTTTTTTATATTCTGGATTATTTCGAATTCCGAAATTTTTCCACCATCGGATTTTTTTCCGAAATCCAGATTTTTTTGAATTCCAGATATTTTCCGATATTACTTTCCTTATTCCGGAAAGTAAAACTTTCGAAATTGGCCATGGCTAGAACGTATACATACTAAAAAAATTTCTTTTTATATTTCTTGAAGTTTACTAATAGAGAGTAGGAAATAGGAGAGAAGGCAATCCAAAACGTTATAACTCTTTCTTATATAATCACGTATTATAAAGTGATTGAAGCTTTTTTTATTTTTTTAATAATAACTATCGAGTTAAATGTTTTTTTCAGGGACCAGAAAGCTATATATTTTAATGTGAAATTCAACGATGACAGAGTTGAAATTATTTGAACGGCTCGTTATGAAAATAATCATATGAGGAAGCCCAAAAATATAGGGGGCTCCGGCTGAAGTTAGGGAGGCCCGATCCAACCATATTATAGTTCATCACCATATTATACTTCATCACCATATTATAGTTCATTTGCAAGCCTACCGTGAAAATTAAGTGAGACCAGCAAACATTTCGGGGGACGATCCCCCTAGACCCCTCTGGATACGGGTCTGTGAGGAAGCATTTTTGAAACAGAAATATTCGTTTTGCTTTGCTGACACCGTCTGAACATTTTAACATCTAGGTGTAAACGCGTGTATTACAATATACAAAAGGTTTGCGTTCGTACCCATTTGTGATCTAATTTGTGATCTGTCGATGGTAACATTTTGCACTATTTTGTCAAAATGTATATGTGTAAATGTTTCTGTCGCGATAATGATCATTAAAAATAATTTTCATGTGAAACACAGATGTCACCTTTAACCCTTAATGAACTTGATTAATTTAATCTGATAATAGTAGGCGCTCTTTAACATGACATTCCACGATTTGACACATTCTCTTATCCGGTATTGAACGAAGGGTTTGCGTTTTTTTCGGTTGGATTCAGTATTTGTTGACATTGATTGTCAGTTCGCGCCAACATACAGTTTTAATTCACTAAAGTATTTTCTGTCTTTTCGCACAACGTTCCACCAAGCCTTGGATTGCATAGGTAGTGAACATTTATCGGTGAAGATCACGGTCAACCATGTAATTAAAAATGTTTCTCCGACAGTAACCGAAAGCACCATATATTTATATGATAAAACTAACTGGCATAAATATTGCTCGGATATTGACGCTGCATTAGAAACTGCACTACCACCGGGTACAGAGGAGAGTTTAAGCACAACCATAACCACACTCACGCAGGTCATTGTTACTAGCGCACATGACAACATTCCCACTTATCACGGTAAAACCTATCAGCCTGTTTTGCCTCCGCAATATTTGCACTTAGTAAGAAAATCTCGGCGTTATTATAGACAATACGAGTGCACTCATAATCCTGAATATTTAACACAGGCACGTAGATGGCAAAGAACTGAGCACAATTATATTGTCGCCCATAAACGCCTGACATGGCACAGAACATCCAGTGAGTTGAATGAAGAAACTCATCCCACACGATATTGTAAAATGTTTCATCAGTTAACCGGACGGAAAACAACAAGATATCCACTGTTCCGAAACAACGATCCTTTGCATTCAGATCAGGATAAAGCCGACGCATTTGAATCTCACTTACAATGTGTGTTCACTCCGCCCTTCGGGCAATATCACTATAGTCCCAGATGCTCAGAAACTACCATCGCTCAACTATTACAGCCATCAACCACTCATACCTTAGATGAGAATCAACCGTTAACAGTTTCAATCACCCATGACGAAATACAGACGAGTATCAAAGGAAAACGCAACACACCGCTTGGTTTTGATAAAATATCCTACCGACTTATCAAAGAATGCTCAGTAAAGTGTTTTATTCTTCTCGCAGCTATTTATACTTTTATTCTTCATACGGTATATTACCCAGTTGAATGGAAAGTCTCTAAAGTTTGCATGTTTCTAAAACCGAACAAGCCACCACATTCTGTCAGTTCGTATAGGCCGATACAACTGACTGCAACACTGGGGAAAGTATTGGAAAAAAAAAATCTCTTAAAACGCTTACATCAATATCTGCATGATCGTCAACTCCTTCCAATTTTCCAGACCGAATTTCGACCATCTTACAATATTAATGACCAGTTGCTATGTTTGATGACCACCATTCTTAACCAGTATAATAGATCGCTTCCATCTTGTTTAATTTTAATGGATATAGAGAAAGCATTCGATCGAATTTGGCATTATGGTCTATTTTACAAATTGCTTAAATTTGGATTCCCACATACATATGTTAGAGTGATTTTCTCATTCATACTCAATCGAATCGTATATGTATGTATCAACAATACCATCTCAGATACCATCTTTCCATATACGGGAGTACCTCAAGGGTCCAGCTTGTCGCCTCTTCTATACATTTTGTACGGATCAGACGTACCAGTACGTGCTCCTCCTACTTATTTATTCCAATATTCCGATGACACCGCTTTCCTAACTCTTGGAACAACTATACAACATATTAATAGAAGCTTACAACTACAGTTAATCAATTTCTTGCGTGGTGTACGAAATGGAAACTTACTGTAAATGAGGAGAAAACTTAAACGCTTGTCGTCATACCACCTAAATGCCGCAGTAAAGTTCACCGCAACCCTAATCTGCTTGATATCACTGTTGGAACACACCGACTAGAACCGACTAACTCAGTGACACATTTAGTAATAACGTACGATAACAAATTACAATGGACTGCTCATTTCCAGAAACTTGTGTTTAAAGCAAAAAAGCAGGCTAATATTGCTTCGCAGGCTCGTAGGACAACATTGGGGGCTAAATTCAAGATTGCTTATTAACACTTATAAAGCGTTCATGCGTATCATACTTACATTCGGCCATATTGCTTGGTCCCCAGCACAATCTAGATTCTACAATAGGCTCGAAATTATGGAGCGCCATGCAGTGCGCTTAGCATACCGAATCAAATTACCATATCCTAACCGAGAACTATACAATCGAATAGACTTTCCACCAATCGTAGAACATATCTCACTCTTACATAAACGATACATAGCCAAATGCCTAGAATCTCTTAAAAATATTTTTTGGACACAATATTCATAGACTCAGAGCAGGATTCCACTTTCAAATATTGTCATACACCGTTAAGTATCTTGATCACACTTCACGTAAACAACCTTCCTATGGATCACTTTCATCGCAGATTCTTTCAACGTCAAATCATTCATCAAGTCATCCCTCATCTTTTTCCATAGCTGCACAGTTCTTTCTCAACAGTAATCAGGGCTACCCATGTCTACATCAGTCTTGAGCCGCCCCAAGACAGACGCTTAACATGCATTCGTTAATATTAACCATTTCATTGTGTTGTGGCGTATAATGCACTTTCATCTCATCAATCAATCTAATATATTTATAAGAATTGTAATTATATTCAACATATAATATTATATATCCTTTCAGTTTATCTCTTCATTATTTTCTCCGCTTCTTCCTTGTTCATAACTTTCTCATGTTCTATCTTTCGCAATGCTCAGTATTTTTGTGTTTATTATATGTGTTCATGCATATTGTTCTATTTAAGCACTTTTGGTAGTACTTGTTCTATTTTGCACATATAATTTTCTTTATATCACATTGTACAACTAAACATTGTTATTTATGTTTCCACTTGTTTTCAGCACATCACATGCCGAGACTGAGGACGTAACCCTCTAGTGGCAGTTCCATATGCAAATAACTGATGATTAATACCAATGGAATGAATAATACCCGACAAATAAATAAATACTACACCAAAAAATCATATACGAAAACCATTCCTTGTTCAACCTAAAATCCTTCTCTCGAAAAAAAAAAAACGTTCCACCACATCACATCTATACTGTTTTGTAGTTCACGTAAAAATGTTACAATATATTGTAAAATATTCTTAAAGCCCAACCCTAGTTCTTTAACGCAGCTGGAGGCAGAGATACTGGAAATAGAAATAAACATCAATCGTCTCCAGGTCAAAGATAATAAATTTCATAATGCGTGATTTCAACATTAATTCCTCAACAACTTATGACGAAAATAAATAACGAAATACTTTGTACAGAAGGATATTTATATTTTCTGTCGATATTCATGATGTGCTCAACACAATTAATACATGTATTGTTTATATATATATATATATATATATATATATATATATATATATATTGGTTTATCTGTAGTATTTCCATTCAAATAATATTAACGTTTGATAATCCCGCAATGGTTCTGAACGCGCAGGATCTAAAAGCTGTTCCTCTATGTACTCCGCAAACCCGCAACGAAATATATCTATTTTCATATTTACTTAGAAGTTGCGCATTTCCTTCTATTTTCTCTATACATTTGCTAAACTTTAATTTAAAAGTATTTATTTTCTATATAAAGTACACACGTTTTAACTATTTTGGGAGAAAGTGTTACATTCGGTTATATTGGTATTGAATATCAACAAAGATTCTTGCGACACCGATCTTCTAAAAATTACAGCGACATGATTTAATAGTGTAATTAGTCAATGGACAGAAGTTATTCAACATAATTTGGATCTATAATTTTAACATTTTTACTTTGTTAAGTAAAGTCTAACATCTTTATTATTGCCCATTTTCAGTTCTAGTTGTCCATAGTGTACTTCACTTACTTTTTACAAAGTATTATGTCATAACACCCTTTTCTTGATTTACCCAAAGAATATTACAATTATCTGAAAGTCTCTGTTTAAAATAATGGACAACACAAATCACTTCTACACTTTTTTCAAATGAATGTATATATATATATATATATATATATATATATATATATATATATATAGAGAGAGAGAGAGAGAGAGAGAGAGAGAGAGAGAGAATTAAAAGGTTGCACACTGCTTTATATCATTCAAGAATATTAAGAGTAAATGGTAATAAATAATGAGTCTTATATAAAGGTAACAAAGACCGTTCTGTCGCTTTTTCACCCACCACTTTCGTACATCGACATGTCACCTAAGACGTACCTGGAAGATCAAAAATAGTCCCTATATGCATCGATGACCTTCTGCCAAGTTCTGGAAGTTCATGGATTTTAACGCGGTAGAACTTGGTGAGCAGTGAAGCGAAGAAAGTATCAAGTGCAATTTGCACCTCAACTAGGTATTTAAACTGGCGTCCTGTAAGGTAATTGGCCTAGCAATGGAACAGTTGATGATCTAACGATGCTGTCCGGGGAGTATGACGGATGCAATAGTGTTTTCCATCCAAGGCGCAGAATGGTGTCCCGGGACATCCTAGCCATGTGAGGCTTGGCGTTGTCTTGTAACAGGAGGGTCCCTTTTGCAATTCTGAAGTGCTGACTCAAGCCGTGGATCTTCGTACATGACTCACTTCTCATCACATGTCAACACCTTGTCCAGAAATGGCTCCTTTCTCAGACGAGACAGTAAAGAAATACAGGTGTCTGCTCGTGTTGCCTCCTGGTCCGGAGTTAAATCATGTGGGATCCTCGACCCAACTTGTAGTGCTTCCCAAGTTGATGGAGGTGCTGCCCAATAGTTTCTCTACTCACACTGAATTGTAGTCGTAGTTTCTCACATGACTGGCCACTGTGCTTAATTGGCCCTCACATCGTGAGTTGTGCCTGAAGATCTCTAATTTTGTACATGTGTTGTTCTTCCGGCAGGTGGTGAGTCTTCGAGTGTTTCGTCACCATGCTTAAACTTGTTAAATCACCGCTGCACTATCCGCGTAGTCACGAAACCCTCACCAAAGGCCTGACATATCTTCCGTCCTGCTGCAGTATCGTTCGACCCCAGTTTCAACTCGTACAGCAGACACGCCCTTATGACACTCTGTGGAGCTCCCATGTTTACTCTGTCCTTATGCAAGTTCACGGTGTAACTGAACTGCGACAACCAGATAGTATTTTGGATATACCTACCCCAACAACTGACCTTCCCCATATCTTCATTCGCATTCAACTCACGATGTGAGGGCCAATTAAACACAGACCTTTACAAAAAGCAAAAGAACTTTCTTTGTTACCATTCTAGTTATGAAAAAAAGGTAATCATTGATAGGTTGTTTTCTTTTTAAAAATACAGTTTACTTTATAAGATGTCACATAATATCAAGTAAGTACTAGTTTACCTTCTTTTAGTTTCCCCAATAGCACACCATATCTCTTCACAACTTATGTTACGCACGCGGAAATGGGTGTAAACACAAACTCTCTCTCATTGTTCTCATCAGAAGAAGCGACTCAGGACAATGTACAAATTCCAATCGAAGTCACGAAGGCGGACGAAGCTAAGCTTACCATTCATTAACGATAGGGGGTTGAGAGCTAATAGTCGAAGTAAGATCGGTTTTAAACAGAAACAAAGTACTAAAAATTTTTTGGTATTAAAAATTTAACAATATTATTCAATACTGTGGATTAATAATAATAATAATAATAATAATAATAATAATAATAATAATAATAATAATAATTGTTCTCTCTCATGTCAAAGCTGAAATTAGCATTTTTATATATATTTTGCATGCTGAATCCAAATTCTTAATCGAAATTTGTCAGGTTTTCAAATTAAGTATATATGAATGGTTTACGACATTTGTAACAGAGCCTTAACGCTGCTTGTGATGCACAGTAATCTTTGAAACAAAAAAATATATATTGATAGCAAAGTGCATGTGCCGGATCACGTATCGATATTTCCGGAATCAGAGGCGTCTCGGGAATACCTATACGGAGGGGCAACTTTAAAATTTTAACCAAAAAATAGGTTAATTTTGCCACACGCTACTATATATGTGCTGTCGCGTTTCTTAAAAGATAAGTGGAAAAAATGAAATGAAATCTTTGAGTTTTACGTCCCACGGTTATGCCGGTTAGGCTAAAGGAGACGGTGATGATGAGAGATGAAAAGATAAGTGGATCGTGTAGATGTTCAGCCCACTTCTCCCGAATATCGTGACGTAGGTCTTGCAGTAAAGTACGGGAGTAATAGAGTGCATTCAAAGTTCGGCCATGTTTCATTTACCCAACTTTGAACAACTTTGAGAGGAAATACTTTTTCATATCTCTTACTGCTGGGCAGCCACATGAACTCATTACAATGTCAAAGTGAGCGTTTACGTATGCTGGAAGTCAAAAGAAATCGTAAATAACTGTTGGATATTAAAGGAAGTAGAAAAGTACATTATGTAGAAACAAACAATCCAATATTCAAAGACAGTCACATCTCGGGAATACCTCTATTGGAGAACGGCTAACTTAAAAATGTGAAATAAAAATAGAATAATTTATACAGAAATACAGTAATAGAATAATTAATTATGTGCTTTTCTTCACCATCCATTTTTGTATTAGCACGTTGATGTTCTGTGTGTAGTGCAAAATTTTATGATTTAGGATTTAGATTTCTGGGGTTTCGGCATCTATGGCCATTAAGCCCGTCATGTTTTTGAAGGGTGACGTCCCTCGGCGCGCGCACTATCGGACCAAAAGGGAGGGAAGAAAGGATTGGCGAAGGCAGGAAGCGACATGGGAACTATAAGTTAGGTACGACCCCAGCATTTGCCTGTTATGAATGAGGAAAGCCCAGGTAAACCTAATTCAGGATGTTTAGCTTGAAAAGCTTTTTACATTTTTCGACCGACTGTCCGGTGCCCGGGATCGCTAGCACCGAAAGCGTTGAAAATTTTAGTTTGTGTTTGATTGAAAGAATTTACTGTATACAAAGGTGTATCAAGAAAATAAAGGAAATTTGTTCTCAAAACCCAGAGTGTTTTGTGTACCTAATATTTATTTATTTTTGTACATTCCAGATACGAAGATGAGGCAAGTGTAATGGCAATTTCAGTTTTCTACATCAACCTGCAAAAAACAAAAATATATTTTAATATAGCGCATCTATTTGAACATTACTAGAAGGAAGAGGTGCGCGGTATTCTATTTACTTTTATGGGCGAAGGAACAGAAATCATTTAACAATCATCGAGAATTGGTAGATGTTCGTGGAGAGAGTGTTATGAGCAAACACAAATGTTTGTGTGTGGTGTAACTCATTCACAAGTGGTAAGAGGATTGTTACTGATAATGCCAGAAGTAGCAGTCCAGCAACGTTCATTACCGACAGGAATGTTTGTGACGTCGATGAGTTTATTCATCAAGACAGAAGAGTGAGGTTGCATAATATTGCAGACACCTTGCAAATCTCATATGTTTCAGTGAGCAATACTGTCGATGACCCATTTGGATTCAGGAAAGTGTGCGCGCGCTGTGTGCCAAAACATCTGAGTGAGGACCAAAAACCCGTTCGAATGGGCATTCCCCTGACCCACCTCATACGATACGTCCAGGAAGGAAATTCATTCTTTCATCTCATCATAATGGGCAATGAAACATCAATATCATTTGTTTGGATCAGTAAAGAAACATCTTAGTGGGCAGCGTTTCGATATACTGGAAAGAGCTGAACAGTCTACGGTCACTTTGTTAGAGAACTTGGAGCAACTTTTCTCTGCATAGGATATAAACGATTTGCTGTCCTGTCGGAATGTATGTTTGAACTGCAATGTCGAATTTGTGTGAGATATCATATGTCTAACATGATACAGCACGAAATTTTTCGAATACATTTTTTAGTTTGGTCTAGGAATTAATTCGTGCGGGTGGACAAGAAATGGCGCAACGAACGGAGCGTCCCACAGTTCCGTGTGTTGCAAACCCCTGTCATCGCGTATCGTTCGTAGTATAGGGCAGTGGATTAAAGCGTCAACAACACCAGTTTGTAGTTAAGTGAACATGGCGCAATTTGTGCCTGATAAAGTGTTTTTGCGGGGTGTCCTGCTGCATTGCTTTAACATGCAGAAAAGTGCGACTGAAAGTCATCGTATTTTGGTGGAAGTGTATGGTGACCATGCTCTAGCTGAGCGAACGTGTCAGAAGTGGTTTGCACGGTTTAGAAGTGGTGATTTCGGCTTGGCAGACCAAGAGCGACCTGGACAGCCAAAAAATTTCAAGACGAAGAATTGACAGCATTGCTCGAGCAGGATTCGTGTCAAACGCAGGAACAACTTGCAGCAGCATTAGGCGTTGATCAAACAACAGTCTCCAAACGCTTGAAAGCCATGGGAATGATTCAAAAGATGTCACATTGGGTTCCACATGAATTGAAAGACAGAGACGTTGAAAGACGAAAAACCATTTGCGAATTGCTGCTTCAACGACAGAGCAGAAAGGGGTTTCTGCATCGAATTATTACGGGTGATGAGAAGTGGATCCATTACGAGAACCCTAAACGAAAAAAGGCCTGGGTGAAACCAGGTGAACCAGGTCCATTACAACCAAAACGAGATATTCACTGTGCAAAGGTTATGCTGTGCATATGGTGGGATATGAAAGGTGTGGTGTAAAATGAGCTGCTGCAACCGGGTGAAACTATGAATGGAGAACGTTATCGACGACAATTAATGCGTTTGAAGCAAGCTCTGGCCAGAACACGACCAGAATAGGAGAACAGACATGATAAACTTATTGTTCAACATGATAACGCTCGCCCACATGTCGCAAAACCGGTCAAAACCTATTTAGAAAATGTCGGATGGGAAGTTTTAAACCACCCGCCGTATTCACCAGACGTTGCTCCTTCGGACTACCTCTTGTTCGATTGCATGAACAACGATTTGATTGGACAGCGGTTTACTTCTTCAGAAGATATCGAAACATGGGTCTCTGACTGGATCGCTTCCAAGGATGAGGACTTCTTTCGCCACGGAATCCGTACATTGCCTGACAGATGGGCGAAAGTGGTGGCTAGCGATGGACAATATTTTTCTTAAGGTATTTATATATTTTGTGTTTGTACTACAGCTTCAATGTGTGCGTACCAACCGCACGAATTAATTCCTAGACCAAATAGTTATTCGCAAAATTCACCATACTTTTTGATACACCTTTCTTTTTATACAAATAAGGTTTTATTTGTTTATTTCAAGCAGTAGTACACCATATGGTGAGGAAGCATTGTTTTATTTTTCTCGCATGTTGCATCATAGCCTACCCATTTCGTAACTTCATGATATAACTGATTATTTGTCTCCTTTGGCCCAAAAGTGATAAACGTTATTGTTAAATTTAAATTTTCCAGTGACTCTCCAACCACAAAATGCACATAAAATACCTTCTTGGATGGGATAAGCTAATCATGTGATGTGAAATCAGAAAGTTTATTTTACACAGTACGACATCTTAGAGATATATTCTAATGGTGATTGCACTGAAAGCTTTATAAATTTAGTTTAAAGGAAAGAAAAGCAGTCACACTCCACCACATTCATTTTTGTCTCCTCCGGCAGACTTTAGAATCAAATAGTGGCTTTTCTCTACTTTACAAACTGTTGTTCTATGTCATTGTTTGAGCTGTGGAGTTTGTTTTCCTGCCTCTGCTCAGAAATCCTACAACCACTCACGGAAGTTCCAAAAGTTTCGCCAATGCACCCTGGGAGTTAGCAATGATCCATTATTGTATTCTAGCCATCCACTGAAAGCAAGGGGAAATTAGTTTGAGAATTTACGGCCAAACTAGCCAACTGTTGTACATATATATACGTGTGTGTGTATTTAGAAATGGGCTCTGTTCGTTCTTCTCTTTATCACCTGGCAGCTGGCAAATTTGGCATTGTGAATAGGATAAAGGAACATTACTGCCGTCAAAGAACATAAGCCTGTTGAAAACTTTGAAAGGAGAAAATATCCAATAACTTTTGTACAGTGCATTGTTTCCTTTTTCTTAAGTAAATTGCTTATTTGCATTACGTATGCGCATATATTTTGAACTCTTTATTATCGAAAGTATATATGTTACTGTTAGAATTATGCGTTACAGTTACGAGTGTGTTTGTCACAGTTAGGAAATAAAAAAAAAACTATAATACATACAATCTGCTACCTAACAGCCTTGCTCTTTAGAGTTTACAGGAAATAAATAAATAAATAACAGTATAAAAGATTAAATCATTATCGGCAAGGACATACATTTTAGCGCCTTAAAAATGTAGCCTTTTCTATTTGTTCAAAAACTACACATGTGAATTAACTCTCAGTCCTGTCATTTTCTTCAGATTAATGTTCTCGATTTCTGTGTGTCTTATTTTTATACAGTGTTATAATTAAGGTTAGTGTAAAGGGTCAAGTTTTGCCTATAGATGTCACTACAGCCTTCGTATCTCTCCCATGTATTTTTTACCTTTCACGAAAATTTACAATTTCTTTCGCAAATTTCAACGTAGAGACTTCAAATTTTTAGAGAAGGAACTTCATAACCTATTAAAGGGAACAATCCATGCCGATTTTTAATTTAGAATTTTCTTCATTGTTGAAACAATTCCATTGTTAAAGGTTTGGATATCCATTTCAACAATGAAGAAAATTCTAAATAAAAAATCGGCACGGATTGTTTCCTTTAATAGGTTATGAAGTTCCTTCTCTAAACATTTGAAGTCTCTACGTTGAAATTTGTAAAAGAAATTGTAAATTTTCGTGAAAGATAAAAAATACAGGGAAGAAATAAGAAGATTGTACTGCCATCTATCGACAAAACTTGTCCCTTTAAACCAACCTTAAGTAAAAAAAAATAAAGTTGAAGATTTAATCATAATTTCCAGTAGTATCTCATTAATTGTACTGTGTACTGTCATCCACCTAGTATCGTAATGATCGACGGCGAAAATCAATAACCTCGTAACTCATCAAACCCAACTTTTCAAGGGAGCAATAGTCCAGGATCTAGCCATAAGACCCGTAGGAACGGCCTGTCTGACGGCTTTTCTCTTCTGATTTGAAGTTTATGCTTAAAACCTAACTTTCAAAAATCGTGGGTAGACATTTTGAAAACCGGCGGTTTGGTTGCAGTGTTGCCATCTCTTATCTCGCAATTTTTCCTCTTTGTCGGATATTACATAATGAAATTTCCTTGCTATGTTCATGAAAACTCTCTTCTGATCTATAATTCGCGCTTCAAAACCAATAAAATAACCATGGGTAAATATTTTGAGAAAAGAGTTAGTTTGTTTGTAGTGTTGCTATCTCTCATATCACGTTTGTCACTCATCAGATGCTGACGGGAAAATGTATCTTGTTTTGTAATTTAATGCACTCTTCTGATCTAAAGTTTATACCTCAAAACTAATGAAAAAGTCGTAAGTAAACATTTGGGAGAACAGATGGTTTGTTTGCAGGGTTGCCATCTCGCATTTTCTCCTTGTCGGATCCTGCACAAAAATTTTTCATCATTTTCTGCATTGTTGCCGTTAAGTAGTGTAATATCTTTCTGAAACTATTACTCTGTTGAGAAATGCCTTTCTAACATGCGCTTAGTAGGTTGAGCGATTGAAAAGTAGGATGTTGCACTAGAATAAAATTATTATAAAGACGAAAATAGTTATTTATGCTCATTTAATTCTTTCGTTTATTGTGTGTGTCCACAATAAAATTTGATTTCTACAGTAGGAAAATTTGGCACTTTGTCACATTTTACACTTTATTGAAAACTGGAAAGCAGATGTACCAATTCTTATATTTACATGTAATTTAAATTAATTAAGAAATCAAGCTAATAATAATATTGGCCAATATAGTAGTAATCTGTACGCTATATTAAATTTATAAGACAAATGAAATTGTAGAGATGTAAAATATATATGTGGAACTTGAGAAAATTCAGAATACGAAATAATTGTGGTAAAAGTGTGTGACAATTGTAGTGACACTTACAGAACCTACCCAAAGAAATAATATAAATGTAACACCTAACAATTTGTTCCAAATAGAGATTAGTAACAAAATCAAGAGGAAAGAATAATATTATAGTTTGTGATACTTGTGTGTAACACTTACATCAGCTTAGAAAACCTAGACGTATTACTGCATATTAGAACACCTACACAGTGGTGGGAAAATTACTATTAATATTTCATTTGAACCGAGAGATGTAAATATGGAAAGCTAATTATTTTCGCAGGAAGAGTTACACTTACAGTAGGATACACAAGATGTTGACAATTTCTGTTATCGACATCTTGTATTGCACTGTTTACAACCACATGTTATTGTCAAATCGACATATATATATGATATTTAGGTTTGAATTGGGTAAGCGTTCCATTTACAGAAATTTGTATCCGAACTCTTCTGGATTCAGTCGTACAATGAGCATGTTTTGTGTAGCGCATACACACCTATACAATTGGTAAAACGAACGCTTACTGTGACCATGCAATGTAGATGAAGTAGGTGGTACTGCCAACAGATTAACAGTCTTACTGGTTTGATATATGTGGACACGTAATTCATCACAGGATTTACACACTGTGCCTGGTTTCATTACTTGATCCAAGTACTCCGCCGCGAACTTATATTCCTCGTCTGTTGGTGGTATACGTGAACCAACGTATCTCAAAAATCTCTCAGGATGAACCGTCAGATCTGCTGCTTTTGTTTCTTCCTTACTAGTCACATCACAATCTGTTATTAGTGTGTCGCAAGAATGACATCACATCATTCGTCACATGAAGTCGTCAAGTAGAACAAGGACATCGGTATCGTTTGACATTACTATAATACGCTATATACCAGTTCTTAAAATGTATTGTATATGTGGGGTTATTCAAAAATCTGTGTCTTCGATGGGGGTTTGTCAAGTCTCTGTTTGAAGTCTGTAGTGTAGTAGTGCTTGGAAGTACTAATGCAGGAGTTGGGCCATCCTCGCCAACCAAGCCACTGAGTACTACCTTATGAGGTGAATAAGACGTGTGAATGTTAAGGTATTCCATTAGTGCATTTTGTAGCCTTACTCTATTATCTGATGAGATTATGCCTAAAATCTCGACATCATCACTGGCAGTTTAGTGTCTGGTGTGAGCGCAGTAAGTGGTACGCGGATTTACAGACGCTCTTCTTTCCCTGTCTGCACATTTTTTTTTTTTTTTTTTTTTTTTTTTTTGAGGAATAAGCTAGGTAGCTATCAAATATATAATCTTCACGTTCATGTGGACAGACATTTCTTACACGGTTTATGAGAGCTGCAAACATGTCTGAAAATGTCTGAAGAGATTATGTTCGTGTTCGTCGTATCTCACACATAACATCTATCACAACAGCAGTGGAAGTAGATGAAGAAAGTACTTTACGTGTCTCAGTCTCCGGAAACATCTTTCGTAAGTCGATCATCAAAGAAGATTTCACAGGTTTAGTAGTCATACTGTTACTATTGATGAGGATAGTATAGGATGTCAAGTCATACTAAGGAATTATCTCCTATTGACAAACCACTCTCTTTAGCAATGTAAACAGATCTTTCTAGGCGAGTTATTTACCTAACAATGTTCTTTGGTTCTTGAGCTACTGTTGTAGGTATTACTCGAGTTGTTAAAAGTATTGGAAGCTTCTGCTCATATATCACAGCTGAAAGTGGCTTCTTTCTAATGATGAGTGTTTCTTTCCTGAATTTTAACTACTCTGCGTTTGCATCAGAATAATTGAGTAGCTTCTGTACGCATCCTTCTGCAAGCGTTCATTAGTCAATGCATTGTGAAGCATTGTTTCTGAAATATCATTATTTGGATATGAAGTAGTATATGCATTCAACATTTTCCCAAACTTCCTTGCATGGAAACCATGTAAATCGTGATGTAATTGAAGTTCATAATCTTTATTCGATACTTCGAACATTTCCTTGAACGTGTTGGTAATAGCAAGAACTTCATGATAAACGATTTCCCATTCAGCTGCATAACCCTTCTGCCTTGTTTGTCCAACTATGCCTCCTAGAGACGTCTAGGATCTGTTTATTTTTTCATTCTACATTATTTAAAATAAAGCCCTTATACACATGATACGTATTGAACATATGAACAGCCAGTTATAGAACAACGAAATCTCTTGCTGCAGCAATTGATGAGTAAAAAACGTAACATGAAAGATGTCAGCACTGAAAACAAACCAGTGTTATCTCAAAAATTTAATCCATGGTAATCTCATTAATTTCCAAGCACGAACTCCAGTTCTGAAGATCGTGTCTATGCACAAGACAAGGAACTTTCATTCTGAAGCATCCGACAAGAAGACATGCGAGATGAGAGATGGCAACCCTGCAAATAAACCATCGGTTTCCCAAAGGTTTAAACGGAATTTTTACATTAGTTTTGAAACACAAATATCAATTCAAAAGAGAACAGTCAGTACAAAACAAGGAAACTTTTTTCGGCCGTATGGGGTGAATAAAAAGCGTGATATAAGAGATGGCAACTCTGGAAAGTAACCGTCTCCTCAAAATATTTAAAAATGGTTAGTTTTGAAGCACGAATTCCAGATCAGGAGAGAGAGAATCAATGATCAAAAGCAAGGAAATTTCATTCTACAGCATCCGACAAGGAGTAAAAATGGGAGATGAGAGTTGGCTACCCTGCAAAGAAAGCATCGGTTCTGCAAACGTTTACTCACGATTTTTTCATTAGTTTTAAAGCACAAATTTAGATCAGAAGAGTACAATATAAAAGAAACATTTTCCCGGCAGCATCTGATGAGTAAAATCGTGATATGAGAGATGGCAACACTGCAAACAAACTAAATGCTTTCTCGAAATTTTTACCCATAGTTATTTTATTGGTTTGGAACCGCGAAGTTTAGATTAGAATAGAGTATTCATGAATATAGCAAGGAAATTTCATTCTGTAATATCCAATAAAAAGGAAAAGTGGGAAATAAGAGTTTGCAACACGGCAACCAAACCGCCGGTTTTCAAAATGTCTACCCACGATTTTTAAAATTTCGTTTTTAAGTATAAACTTCAAATCAGAAGAGAACAGCCATCAGACACGCCGTTCCTACGGGTTTTATGGCTGGAGCCTGTATTAAATAAAAATGTACTAATTTTATATTATCTTATATGGGATACGAGGTTTTAAAAGTTAGTTTTTCACGTTTCTTATTGTTTTTTTCGTTTACGAGCTTTTGCACACACGTAGATTCAGATGTGGGGAATTGCATGCAACCAAAATCTAAAATTCCATAAAAAGTGGAGATACGAGGTTTTGCACTTTTGCCATCCAGAGTACTAAACTTCGTTTAAATTGATAGCATGGTTACCGAACAGCATTAATTTTTAGTTTGACAAAAGATCTCGTGTGGACTTTCTCAAAAACTACGCATGTTGAATGTGTGAGGAAACGACTGGACCGGTTGAACTGAAATGTTCAACACATTCAGAACTTGGGTAGAGCTTTAATTGTTTTCCACTTTGATTAAAATATGTATCCCAAGGAGGAAGATGTTCAAATATTTTGACAATTATACGTTATTTCTAATGCCTTTGAAGATAGAGAGAGAGATGAAATTTTGCATGTAAACTCCTAATGAAAATTAAGTGTACATGTTTCACAAGTTTCGAAAATTTCGCTTTTAAACGGAGAAGAAGGTATATTTTTCCATATTATTTTAATTCTCGATATGTATACATAAAGTATTCTTCCCGTGCGAAACATGATCAGTTTTTGTGAAACCAAGGAAAAATTAGATGGATTTTTTTAAAGAAAAAGAAAAGTAATTTGAATAATTCTTGTACAATCAAATGAACTGCCTGTTTTACCCATGAACTTACCCATCACATTAAGGAAAACTCTACAAATTAAATTTCGTCCTAAGGAAATACGGTAAAAGAAAGAGGGAAAAGGAAGTGAATGCAATTAAACGACAGTATATTTTAGTATTCTTTTTCTGGTTAAATGCACGGAATTATTTTTTTATTCTACTTAACTGGAAAGTGATAATTAAAGAAATTTAAAAGGCCATTTTGTTTCCTGGTTCTCTTTCTTCCATTTTTGTGACTTTTGTTCAAGGAAGAGAAAACAGTAATAAAGGTAATTAAAAACAGATAGTTAACACTTACTGGTTGAGTTCATTTCCTTTTAAAGTTTCCTGAACAGGAAGTAAAATACAATCCTAAGAAATATATGGACTTTAATATTGATTTATTTTTGGGCAATTGTTTCTTTGTAGACGAAAAGATAAAGAAAAATAGTTCAAGGAGGAAATTTAATTTTAAAAGATGAAACTAGTGCTATTTTTTGAAAGGAAACATTATACAGGATGTCTCAACTATTACGAATGGGCAACACAGGGTAATTCAAAGGGATTTTGGATTTAGATTTGTGAGCTTTCAGCATCTATGGCCATTTAACCCATCATATATGAGGAATAACGTCTCTCGGCGACGAGCGCACTATCCGGGGCAAGGGAAAGAAGAAAGGATTGGGGAAGAAAGGAGGCAGTCTGGGACCTGTAAGTTAGGTACCACCTCGGAATTTGCCTGGTGTGAAGAGGCTAACCAGGAAAACCTCATTCAGGATGGCTGGCCTGAAAGAGATTTTTACACGTTTACGACCGAGTGCCCCCACCGGGAAGCGAACCCGGGACCGCACGCACCGAAGTCGAGAGCGTTAGCGACTACGCTAAGCGGGGCCAATAATTCAAAGTGAACGTTGTATAAAAATTGAATGGTTATCTGCTAGGATTGCTGTAATTTAATTTACTTTAGAAATACTCGCCTAATAGAAAACATACTGACAGTCACACTCCATTATTGATATTCATAGATGCTCAATGAGGTTAACATTTTTACGGGGCAGGTGGCTATAAACAATAATCAAGTTTTTGTCACATCTACTGGCGGATCTGAAAGGTAAAAACTGGGGAACAGACAGAACCCAAAATATGATATGTATATCATGCGTTACTATAAACTTAAAAATTAGTGTAATTTATAGCATAAATAATTTTTGCCACTTAAAAACCTGGGGGCCTAGGGTTCCGGAGCTGGCTTAAATCCGCCAGTGGTCACATCACGGCTTCTTTGTTGATTTTTTTTCGTTACATAAGCCGTTAAACAGCCCATCTCCTTAAAGTATTTATTCACCTTAATATGTTATGCTAATGAGGTCTTTCTTCAAAAATTTTTCTTCTGCAAATGACTTGAACAACTGCTACCAATGAAATTCTATCGTGTTCGAGTACATGGTAAACCTTGCGGCTATTTCACATTTCAGCGCCGCCTATTGGCAATCTTGGAAAATAGCGAGTTCTTTTTATTAAATGAAACGTGAAGGGTTACACCATGGTGGAAAGACTACAAGGTGGATGCAATGCAGTGTTACATTCTTGTCGCTTTGGCGCATGACGTCATCTTGGTCGCAGACGTGGCCAGCGAAAGTCAGATGAACTTTTAACAAGCGCTTGCTCGCTGGTATCTTACACGCAAACTTCTCTTCTATTTATAGTGATCTTCAACGAAGTAAAATTTTTAGTACAAACAATAATTATATAAACGTAATGTAATCAATGCTTAAGCTAAGTGAATTCAAAGGAAGATATTTACAATAGCAAAAGAAACAGCAATATCAGCTCGTATTAAACAACTTTGAAGCTTGAACAGATCAATATTGCTCACTACATTCTCTGCTTTTTCTTTTTCTTTTCTTTCTTTCTTTCTTTCTTTTCTTTTTTAAACATCTGAAGTAATACACTCGAGTATGTATAGGCCTGAATAATCTATAACACAGTGTGTCGTTAATGCATTTCATTATTATATATTTATGTATGCTCAAGTATATTTTCGTAACACATTGATCGGTTTTGATTTACTATTATTATTATTTTGCTTGGAAGAGAATTCTTTACTGATTATCCCATATAAATTTTGAGAATATCTCAAGGGAGAATTCATGGTTTTCGTAAACAGAAATGCACGTACATATATATTCGTTATGCTTGGACAATTTTTTAAGAGGTTGCTCCCTTCCATTCGTAAGTTCCTCAGAATCTCAGGGGAGGTTAAAAACTTTATTGAGCAGGGACGCACATATTTAATATTTTAAACATCGTTTTTATTTTTGATTTATATAAAAAAATCATCTTATTTGAAATCGCTGATCGCTTATTTATATAGAATTTGTATTTAAACAAAAGGTTTGGTGAAACTGGCAGTTCTCTGAATATTAGTGTCAACATTTACGCCATAACAAACTGTATTATTAAACATTTGTACGAAATAAAACGTTACATATACTATTGTGTTCTGAAAATATATAGAAATAAATATGTATATACAAAGTATCTCAAACAAAGAACTTGCAACTTGACTATTTCAAGCAAAAAACAAAGTACTATATATTATTCGGCGTAAGCTCTAAAGTCCGATAAACAAAATATTTGTATCCTTCCGCTTGTCACAAATACGATTGGCTAGTGATGTAACACTCCCACTCCCCACGGGGAGGAGCAAATTATACACGTGCATTTTGACAATACTGTCTCGTGTTGTCCAGATACTTACAGCAGCAGCAGAAAAGAAAGAAAAGAAACTCGAAAGATTTTTTAAAAAAAAAGTATTTGCATTTCGCTCGTAAATAATTGTTGCTTAGTGAGTAAAGGTTTTCCTTGGTGTTTCATCACAACACTCGCGGAACCGAGATTCATGCCAGTCATCTTCCAGACTTTAAAAGCAGAACACGCATCCACAGTTGAATTGGCGCCAGAATTACTGCGCATGCTTAGTGTTTATTTCTATTGTTTCATTAACCACACTCGATTGCAGTATTATTATATAATCCGTATTATATTTTTGTCATTGATAGTAATGTAGTAGTTTTATATGAAGCTTTATAGTAAAAGTAATAATGCAATCACATGAACTATTTTGCGGAGGAGTACAAGCGTCGGTAGGACAACAGCAAATCAGCGAGATTTAGTTTCACGTGGCTTTGTTTATCGCAGTTTAGAGCTTACGCCGAATAATGTTTAGGCGTAGGTGAAGACGATGTAGAGGTGTTATAGCTAGACTAGAAAACATATAAACCATAAAATTACATAATTTTCTTAATTTTCTTGATTAGTTTTCTCTTTTCTGTCCCGTGGACTAAAGAAGACAAAAGATAAATGCAAGTGAATGATTATGTGGAATTTGATGGAATGAGAATGCGGGAATACCCCGAGAAACTCACGGACACGATGTTGACCACCACAAACTCACTTGACCGATAAGCGGACCAGTATCCCTTGCACCAGAGGTGAGCCTTCTGCCACTGAGCCACCGTGCTTCCTTGATTGGTTGAGAATCTACCATATTTTTAAATTTACTGCAGTCATTCTTAATTTTGTAACTCTGGAGGGGGCCCCTAAATATGTATATATAATTATCCAAAGTTATGATTAAAATGAACAAAAATTTCAAAATTTGAGTGTAAAAATTTCCCGACAATGTCGCCTTGACATGGTAGGTACATACTTTATTCTCTTGATATAATACATTGTTATATATCTTTGTAACCGTTAATCGTTATTACGAACCTTCCATTCGTTAGTTAATTTGAAGTGCAACGTCCCGTTTTAACACCGAGGCTACAGGGAATGCAGATCTCCGGAATGAAATGAGATCTGAACTACTTTAACGCGTTCAATGCTCTCCCTTTGCATAATTCGAGGGAGGTAAGCCTCCTAGATCATCGTGCCTCCCTTCTCGAGTTACATGCCTCCCTCTGTGGGGAAAATTTTGTATTAATGTCTTATGTAGAAGTAAATGATGATAGAAATGATCATCTCTGTCGGTTCCCCTCCCTCATGATTTCGAATCCGGGTCTTGCCTCAAAGTTCGTCTTTTTAAATCGTACTATTGGATTTTTGTATGCAGAATCAACACTGTAGTCCTATATACAATTATTACATACTATTAATACTAAAAAGAAACTACATAATGAAATCGCTCTTTTATAATTTCATTTAACATTGCATTTATTTATTATTTTTATGTAAAACCTACCATATTTTAGGTTTATTTTGTCCTGTCGCCTGCAAGCTAAAATCCATTTCTGGAGACATTTCCCCTCTTTTTGAGGAAATCTAAATTATTTTATGTTAGTTTCCTTAGCTTTTCTGTAATAATTACTACAGCCGTACCTACTCTGCACAGTTGAGCATTCTCGATATCATTTAAAAGAACAAAGTAACAAAGAATTTCCACTTGTCACTTAAAGCCGCGCCTTTTCCCGTTGCCTCTTGCAAACCAGATGACGTCACAGCCACGACAGCGCTCCAGGCGACATGCGCATGCAACCACCTTGTAGTCTCTCCACCATGGGTTACACTTTTGTTTTGTTACATTTAGTATGTGCACAATAAATTAATTACAGCAAATATTGGTAAGTTTTCTCTTTATTCTATTCATTTTAAATTTTCCTGCATATTGAACAAAAAGGTAAGTAGGTGGGAGTGGTGCATATAATATTCCAGCGTTCTTTCATAAGAAATATATTTCTCTCCAGTTTAACAGTATAATGATTTAGTGACGGTTTACACATTTTCTATAAAATGCATATACATAATAAAGATATTATAAATCTTTCCTAATATGAAGAAATCCATAATTCACATTTTAAAAATGTATTGAAGAAAACTAGAAATACGGAATGTTAGCGAAATTTTTCATTATATGAATGTAAAAGATTCTCAAAAATAGTGTTATTTCGCGATCTTAAATTTCGTCAAAATTTAAGCTTAAATATCATATGATCCACTACTTACATCATATAGCTTCGTATTATCGTGATTGAGAACATTTTTAGGTCCCTGTTTAAGAATCGTTGATATAACTTTAATTGAAATCGGTCAAAACGGTCAAAACGTAAATAGTACTTCACTCTTAAACAAAACAAAAAAAGTACTCTTTTCCTGTGTACTACACCCCGAGCTAATTTATTTACGTACAAGAATATAGTAATATATGTTATACTTTAGAAGTTGTATCAACTTGGCAACCGCATATACTAAATACGCCTAAATGTAAGAATATGCTGATTACAAGCAGTGAAAAGAAACGAAATCGTATGTGTAGTGAAAAGAAACGAAATCGTTACGTGTATATATGTCTTCGTCTCCGCTGCCAGCAGTCACTAAGATCAAAGAACTGTGAACAAAGTGATAAATGTGAAAGAGTGAGGGCGTTAGTGTTCATAAATCTGACACTACACAAGAGTCCTAACATAAATCAATAAGGCGTTTGTTTGTCCCTCTCTCTCTCTCTCATTCTCTATCTCACATACACACAAAGAACATTTCTGAGGATATGTATATGTATAGCCTGTCCCATCCATACGGTGTCACTTTCACATACGGGCAGGCCTTTAGTGGTCCATTGCACAGCTACGAGAGAGAAACAGAGAGAGAGAGAGAGAGAGAGAGAGAGAGAGAGAAAGGAATAAGAATCGGAAGAGTTCAGGGTTGCGTTGATGTGATGCGCAACCGTGAGCGGGTCGATGCTTCAATGGTAGTTGTAAGAGGAAATATAGGAGCTGTGTGAGGCAGTGAAAAGAGAAAGTGAGAGAGAATTTTGAATGAACAACCCGGGAATTGAGCGCCAAATGGACCATATCCAAGAACTCTTCCCTTTTCCAATGCTAAATGAGTTTCCGAAACCTCTACGTTCACAATTCAAAGGGCAGAACGTCAGGGACTGCTCGTCATAACCATCTATTTCTGGCATTCTTTTTTTTCTTTTTTTTTTTACATTTCTTGTTCTAGTGTCTCAACAGACCGGAGGAAAGTGTGAAAAATAATTTCATTAAGTGGCTTTTATGTTGGTCACCGTTGTCTCACTTGGTCTCACTTTGGTCACCAAAGAATATTATTGGTACGAAATTGAAATTTATGAAAATTTTAATACAATAAGTTCAGCAAGCTTTTGCTTAAGCTTTTCTTCTAAAAACTGCTTTCTCATCTTCTTTGGCGCTAGTTGTGTTCTCGTGTATTATTTTCACTTAAAGTTACTTTTATATTAAGATGAAATCCAAACACTTAAGAGGGCGGACTACTAAATATTTTCAAAACCTAACAATTTCTGTTTTGCCCGTTGTTCGTAAGTGAAAAGGGATAATGAACGTAACTTAACGCGATAATAGATAATGTTATTCTACACCCGAAAATGCAAATCGGAAGAATTTTCAGTGTTGCTATCCATAGAAATAACAGTGTGACCAGAATTTGAATTACCCAAAAATCTGGGTTAAGGCAGCGACTAGAATAATGAACCCAACGGTAGTTGATGATTTATCATGGTATATTTGTTCCTTGTTAACTACTTTTTACGTAATGTTTTTATTTATTTTGTAATAACTTACGTAAGTTATTTCAAAATAAATAATTTATTACAAAATAAATAAAAATATTATTTAAAAGTACTTAACAAGGAACTAAGACTACATGATAAGTCATAAATTACCGTTGAGCTCATTATTCTAGTCGCAGCCTTAACCCAGATTTTTGGGTAATTCAAATTCTGGTCACACTGTGATTTCTATGGATAACAACACTGAAAATTCTTCCGATTCGTATTTTCGGGTGTACAATAACATTATTTATTACTGTGGTAAGTTACATTTCACTATCTCTTTTCACTTACGAAAAAAAGGTAAAACCAAAATTGTTAGCTCTCAAAAAATATTTAGTAGTCTGCCCCCTTAACTACTGGTTTTATAACTTTTCAATAACTTTAAGGTTTCTGCTTAGTACCAAAGATGACAAGATAAGATCAACTGCATTAATTTGAAGTGAAATGAAATGAAGGGAAATCTTTCAGTTTTACGTCCTACGCATATGACGGCTATGCTAAAGGAGACTGTGATGATGATAAATGAATAGAGTAGTGGAGTGAAGAAAAAGGTAGGGAACGGGAAAACCCCTAGAAAATCCACGCAGACCGTGTTTGTCAGTCACAACGTTTACATTGCGCGAGCTGGGATCGAACAAGCAACACCATGCACCAAAAGTGAACGCTCTACCACTGAACCACCGCGGTCCTGCATTAATTAATGTTAATTGCTATTTAAGTTTCTGTTGAAGTCAAATCGCTTAAACGGGGTCAAACCTTTATCCGCATACAATAAATGTACACAGTTTAGCCATTTGACAACACAAACTTTAATATTTTTAAGTGTAGTAAATATTTTGGAAGATATTAAAGTTCAGGGAGCCTCAGTACTCAACCTCATAAAGCAGAGTAAGCAGAAGCACTCAAGCGCACGCGACATGTTTGCATCAAATCTACACGCGCAAAGGGGATTCCGTCAATCTGAGAATAATTGACAATATATTTCTACTTTAAATGTATTTCATTTACAGATATACTGATGTATTTATTTCTAAAGAACATAAAGTTTCTTAATTTCCAATGTAGATGCGTCGAAATGCTTCGTACTTGAAATTGTAGCAACTACACGGAGATTATTGAACAAAACCACACACACGGTGACAGTGATTGTCCCTACTTCAGGAACTTCCTATGCTCATTGATCTGGAACACAAATTTTCAAACTTTTCTATAATATTTCCAAAGCACGTCTTTGTTCTTCCTCTTGCCCGATTCTGATCACAATTATATGTACGACCAGTACAGTGTGATCATAAAAATAGAAATGAATTCACACGCTGAAGTAGTATCTAAACAGCAACACATCATAAAAACTGAGTGTGATCTACTACGTTCAGACAGTATCAGAAGAGAGAATTAGAGTGCGCCACAACTCTCACTGCAATATATTCTCAAGCAATATATTACTTCATCAAAAACCGCGGAAATCCCGCCATTAAGTGTTCTTGATTGAAAAAGACTACCAAAACTCCCGAGAGTATTGGAATGCCATATTATTTTAAAAGGGAACACGTTCTCAAGAATTAATCTGTTTTTCTTTTCTTTAATTTAGAATCAAAAAAAAAATAATAAGTATATTTCTTATTGAAAAGAGAAAGATTCTCTTTCCTTGAAAATGATATGTTTTTGAGGCTTGGTGGAGATTCGATTAAGATTAGGATTAGGTATTAGATTTCTGGGCTCTTTCGGCATCTAAGGCCATTTAGCCAGTCACGTATATGAGGGATGACGTCCTCGGTGAGCACACTATTCGATGAAAGGGAAGGAAGGAAACGGCCTGGGACCATCATGTTATCTAACATCCTGGCATTTGCCTGGTGTGAATGCGGAGAACCTAGGAAAAACATCATTTAATATGACTGGCTTGAAAAAGCTGTTACACTTTTTCGACCGAGTGTCCTCACTGAGAATCGAACACGGCAACACTCCATTGGTGGAGCTTCGAGCTACATCTTATGTCCTAAAATACTTATTTCCCAAATTTGAATGCTTTTCATATATATATTCAATGCTTACAATAAAATGAGAAACAATCAATGTTTTATTGCACTAGTAAGCAAGGATTTTAACTCTTAATATATTTAATAATTTAAAATAATATTTTATTGTCGTTTATTTCTTAGTCCATTCATTTTAGCTCCTCTTTTATGTAAATATTTCCATTTTCACATTTGTTTTAAGTTTATTGTTTTTCATTTTCAAATTTTGCGTTTTGATGCCCTGTTGATTCAAAGACATCAGGTATTGCTTTGGGTGCCACGATGTTAATGCTGCCACTACGATTACTTCTTTTCAGTGGTGCAAATAATGTTTGTGAGCAACGAGCAACATCTCAAAAACGATCGAATTACCCGAAAATTTTAAAGGATCTTGAAGCAAAATTTTAAAACGCAATGGTTCAATGTCAGGTCATGTTAGTTTGTGATGCAGGATTATCTAGAGGTTCTCCTGTTTCCTCCTGCATTCTGATTCTATCGATTCTTCCTTAATATTTCGCCTTCTTGAATTTTCCGTCTTCTTTAGTGTAACGAGCCAGGCCCGCAACCAGAGGGGGCTAGGGAGGCCTGGCTCACATAAACTTTTCCTGGCCCCTCCAGACCACAATACAGAAAACACAATTTAGATATTTGTGAGAGAATTTTTAATGACTTGGGCTCCCTAACATATTCTCTATAGTTGGTTTCGGGCCTGTAACGAGCATAAACGTGGAACCACAACTTTTGAACTCTCTGTGTTTATTTTAATGGGAATGGCGTTTACCGTATTTTTCATCCTTATAACGAAGTACTTTAATAGAGAACATCTACTTCTTTAAATGAACAACAGATGGTTCAGCCAACATTGTAACATCACGTGTTTTTCCAAATCCTTTTAACTCCCTTAAATGTAGAAATATTTCAAATATTAAAAGACAAAAGAGCAAATTTACATACAGTTCCTTTTTTCTGGAAGTTCAACCAATACTTTCTACAGAAGAAAATAATATCCCGATAATACTAAGGGATTCTAAATATAAAATTTCATCTATGTTTTTCACACTTTCCCAAACTTTTAAAGATTGAAACGAATGTACTGTAACATTCTGATTGTTCAGTTCCAAAACAACTCATGCTAAATATTGGACAGTAAAATTCAAATGAAAAATACAAAATAGTTTGTTCCAATGATGACTGAAACATGTTTTTATTAGAACTGTGTGGATGACATAGGCAATGCATATAAATTGTCGACTAAAGCAAAATGGGTGATTGTGTTAATTTTCCGGATAAAAATGGAATTTTCGGGAAATGTTCAAGTTAATTATTGGTCAACTTCTCAACATGAATTGAATAAGTTGAATTTCGTTCTAGTCGACAACTGGTCCGCATTGCCCTGAATACCCGAGTTTTAATTTCCGAGTAAAAATTGAATTTTCTGGAAAACATAGTGTCAGCTATTAATCTATTTGTCAGAACGAGTCGAACGATATCCATTTCTATCCAGTCGACAACTGGTCCGTATTGTCCAAATCGACCTGAGTTGTCAATAATAAGTAATGGTTTTAAGCTACATTCTTCAACTTAAACCAAAGTCAGTCAGGCCGGTAGCCAACTCAAAAATGTAGGAGGGCGGTAGAAGTTAGGGACGGGGCGATCCAACCATATTCTAGTTCATTTGCAAGTCTGCCGAGAAAATTTTATTGGGGGCGCAATAATTTAGGAGGAGCTCGAAATTCTCTAGACTCCCTGTGGATACGGGCTTGGTCAAAGTACAAAGTATATGAAGGTTTGAAAACATACATTGTGGCTGCCTAAGTTGTTGACAACACACAAAATAAAAGAAGACAATTTTAAGCTCTGGCCTCCTTTGAAAAAACTAATATTAAAGTAGAAATGAAATCTTTGAATTTTACGATCCGGGTTAAGTCGGCGATGCTAAAGAAGACGGCGATGACGACAAATGAATAAAATGGTGGAATGAAGAAAGTGGAAGGAAACGGGAGAACCCCAAGGAAACCCACGCACACGATGTTTGCCCACCACAAAGTTTACTTGGCACGAGGTGGGATCAAATAAGGGACTCCATGCACCAGAGGCGTAGCTCTACCACTGAACCACCGCGGCCCCCAATATTAAAGTAGAGATGTTTTTTTTTTATCAAAAACTAGGATATTTGCTCATCTTTGCAGGGAGGAATTACTAGGTATGCATAATGTCTCAAAATAAAGAACTGAGTAGAATGAAAGAATAGCGAAAAGCAGCACCTTTGTAGGTTGACTGAGTCATTTCCAGACCTAGCTAAGACGCGCAACGCCTTGTGCGTTGGACGTGTCAGGAAATATAGAATTTAGTAGAATTAATCACAATAATGCTTTTGATGTTGCCCTGGTCAATTTTCGGGCCAACTGACATACAATTTCTCGACTAACGAGGCCGGCTTTTAATACCGTCAAGACTGTCACCAATCAGTTCAGTGATCCTGAACACTAATGGATTCGACAGTAATCTTGGTCACTTTGGACATCTTATTTCACAACTTTTCTCATCCCCTATCCTTATGCTGATGTAAGCTGAGCTTAAACGTAGACGGCATCGGAAATATCAATATTCAAATCAGTAACTGCGAAAACAATAGATTCGACATTAATATCGGATGTTTTTCATTATTTTAACACGTTATTGCCCTCCCATCCCTAGTTCTGCTAGGAGTATCTTACTTTCACAGTATTTTTTCAACTTGTAAGTTATATGTGCATGTCAACGTGCTTCTTAAAATGAGTTTATAAATAGAATTTCATCTTTGTAACATGAAAAGCTCGTGAAATTATTTTTTGTTATTCATTTCAAACAACCTCTTGCCAGTGGTGGATCTAGGCCGGAGCCGGGGGCTACGCCCTCCAGTTTTTTGAGTGACAAAAGTAATTTAAGTTATTATTTAAATATTTTTGAAAGTTTAATAGTAAACCTGATATACATGTCACAGCCAGGGCTCTGACTGCCCCCCCAGTTTTTACCTTCTAGATTCGCCTCTGCTTCTTGCCTTTTTACTGCTCCTCTTTCCTTTTTAGGAGACGCATGAAAACAATTAGAATAGTCTGTTATTGGCAATAACTTAACAATATGAAACTTGTAACATAGTAAAATAGTTTGTGATGTCTAACTTGAAAGGCTTCTTTTATACTCTTCGAACTCCTATAATGTATCAACCCCCATCCCCCATCTAGTTAGAAAATATAGAAAAAAAGACATTACGCACGATTGGATCCGGTGAAGGTACGTCTGTGTACAAAATTTGATACTTCTAAATGACTTCTTTCTATGTGAAAATATGATAACAGACACATATTTAGATAAACACACGCGCGCGGGAGTGCTCTTTTACAGGGTATTTCAGATAAAACATCCAGTGCTTATAAATAGTAAACTGCTGAATATCAAAAAGTGAAACAAAAAAATGAGGGGTAGTGAAACTTCACTTGCGTATTGAATGGAACATGCTCATCAGAGAACAGGAAACTTGTCTAAGAAATTTTACTTTCATGTGGATCATCGTTTACGAAATGACCATCATTTAAATGTAAGTTCTCGCACAGTCAAATAAAATGTACACTGCTTATAATTCATAAATGGCTACACTTAGGAAAGATGAAACAAAAGTCGAGATAGGGAAATGTCACATAGTGCATTGAATGGACCGTTTTGTATGGGCGGCGGGGCCTCTATCATGGGACACTGGAATCATCCGAAAATTTCAAATAGAAAGTTATTTCATATGGTAACACTGAAAATAACATGGAAAAGCAAACAATGTTCTTAAGAAATTCACTTTTCGTGTGGACCATTGTTTACGAAATGGTCACCATTTAAATATGAGTTTTTCCAGAGTTGGATAAAATGTCCATTGCTTATAAATCGTACATGATTGAAGATAGAAAAGATGAAATAAGAAGGGAGATAGGGATATGTTTTTGGGCGCATCAAATAGTGTGGACTTTATTGCCTGCAAGGTCCCTTATCAAGGTGCGTTGGGGTTCACTCTAAAATTTTAAATGAGATCTCCTGATATTAGACGTATCATTGAAAACACAATAAAAATTTATCAACTATTCTAAGATTGTTATGTGTGTGTATGTGGAGTGCCATGTGCCAAATGGCCACCATTTAAATATAAGTTCTTGTACAAGTGGACAGAACGTTCATTGCTTATAATCCACAAAACGACTAAAGATAGAAAGATTAAAATGGTGTGAAACAGAACAATGCCATTGGGCACATATAATGGAACTTACTGTTCATCTTGCAATCCCTTATCATGGAATCTGGGAGGTCACTCGAAAATTTTAAATGAGAAGGAGTGTAATTATTATTGAAAGTATCATAAATGAAGGGAAAGAATTTTGTAGAATTTTTCCCACCTATCACCACCCAAATGTTAGCTCTTGCACACTACTTATTAGTACAACATGGTAGAGTTGAAAGATTGCTAAACAGAAGCATATATTATAACATCCAGATGACCAGCATAAAAACGACTTTCGAGAAGTGAAATAAAAATTGCCTGATATGACGTATGGCAAAGCGTCGAAAGTGCCATAAGTGATCATATAGTAGTGAAACACTAGTGTGAAGAGAATTATCAGTAATACCCGTAGAAATGGATACACTGGGTATATATGATAAGTGTCTTGGCGGTCCTAACTGTTAACAATCTTAAGTATTAGATATCATGGATCTTCATAAGCCACGTTTCACTGAAACAACTGTTTTCAAGAACTTGTTAGTGTTATCATGTTTTTATTCACTGATGTATCAATTATGTACGATGATTTAATACCCATTTAAAATTTTCAGGATATTCAATAACGGTCTACGGTAAGGGCCTTGTGAAGTAAACATCACGCTCCATTCAATGGAGCCCATGGTCATTTTCGTACTTAATTTTCTGTTCCGTTTTTACTTTCAGTCATTTATACGAATTCTACGCTTCATCTGAAACGCTCTTATAGTAGTAACGGTAATTGTAGACCGTCACTTCTTAAGTTTCTTCTCTAACCTCCCTCTCATTTGTTTGAATTTTAGTAAATAATTAAAAAAAAAAAAAAAAAGAATTTCAAAACTGGAGAACGTAAGGCAGACAGTATCCACGAAACGTTAATAAATAAAGTAATAAATGTATTCAAACGTTTTCTACACGGAGAAAAATGCATAATCCAGTCGGCATGTAAATGTTGTTTTTACCAGGTTACGGCGTCACCATATAAAGTAATGTTTTTCATCCGTAGTACGATCTACCCCACCGTCCAGCGAAAATTTTGTATTGTGGGAGCACCATTTCAAATCTAGAATTAACGCTATACCCATTTGGACGATGATAACTTACGTATACAATATTGTTACCACCTTCCTACGACTATCCCCTCTTGGTTCTTTCTAAATCAGTGACTCCCTACCTTACGAGAGTAATAGTTTTTAACACAAAATCAATCATATGAATAAAATTATCGAATCACAGCGAGTCTAGTTCGATGCCGAACACCAGACTTGGCATGGTGTTCCCACCTGCTGTACTTTTATACATGAAATTACATTACTTAAGGAGCGCACTCGCGTAAATACGATGTATCTACACGGAAATCCTAGTACTTTTTTCTCAGTGTAATATATCTATGAAACATTAGTAAATAAAGTAATAACTACTTTCAAACCTTTTCTATAAGACCTACGAAACATTAATAAATAACGAACAACTGCTTTCAAACATTTTCTAACGATCATACAAAACATTAGTAAATAAAGTAACAACTGTTTTCAAACCTTTTCTAATAGAAATAAGAAACATTACTAAATAAAGTAATAACTGTTTCCTAAACTTCTTAATGGACCTTGAATCATTAGTTACTAAAGTATAACCGTTTTCAAATCTTTTTAAATAAAGCTACAAAACATTTGTAAATAAATTAATAATTGTTTTAAACCTTTCTAATAGACCTACGAAACATTAGTAAATAAAGAATAACTCTTTTTAAGACTTTTATAATAAAGCCAAGAAACATTAGTAAATAAAGCAATAACTTTTTTCAAATATTTTCTAATAAAGCTATGAAACATTTATAAATAAAATAATAACTCTTTTCAAACCTTTTCTAATAAAGCTACGAAATATTAGTAAATAAAGTAATAACAGTTTTCAAATCTTTCCTAATAGACCTGATATTTGGGCCCGCAGTTTATGATACTATACTTCTTTGAATCCAACATGTACTAAAGGACTGTCACCCCATTATTACTTCATCTGTAGATACTGTCTAGTATTCTTTCAACATTTTTTATTTCCTTCATTTCCTTTAAGTTATTGAATAAAATTCAAAAAATGGCAGATTAACTTACCAGAAACCCTTAGCTCATTTAAGGAAGACGTGACTCTGAAAGCTGTGTTACAGTTACGGGTTGAACTCTTCGTTAGTGACTAGTGTAGCAGAAATTACGCACTCAGCTGAATTTAATATAGAATTAGCTTTGTAATCAACCACACCTACTTGTATAAATGTTGCACGTCAATTGTATTTCTTAATTAGTGAAATGTCACCTACGATTAAAAGACACTTCAAGCAAACCATAAATTAACTAGCTCCCGTTATTGGCAACACCTATATTTTCTGTTTCCTTTCCTTTCCTTCTACCTCACCCGAGGTTTTTTTCTTAAAGCACAGATCTTGCATCCTTGATTGCCTATATCCTGAAATTGAGATTATAAAATTTAGTATTAAATAGGTTGTTTAATTTTTTTAAAAGTTGAATACTATATGACTGTTTTTTTTTGACTAAATTCGCAAGGTTGTATAATAATATCTGATGAATTCCTTGATTGTTATTTTATCTTCCTTTTTTATAAGTTTAGATTGTTCTGAATCATGAATTGGATGAGAAAGCTTAATATATCAACATCTTTTGAATGTAATATCATACTAATGTTAACTGGCAGAGTGTGCATAGTTTTTACTAATTGTTGACAAAAAAAGTTTCTATTTTTATTAACTAGTTCGCACTGAAATATCAAATGATTTATTGAACCAAGATCTTTTTCACACCAACATAGATTATTCTCTTTTTTTTAATTTGATTTAATTTTATTGGAGTTAATATTGTATGAAGAAACATTCGGGTGAGTAGTATCACTTTGTATCTTGTCCATTTTTCTATGATATTGTATAACGGTTTATCGTTGATCTCCATTAATTCCCAATAGTGTTTTCCAGGACCAAGTCTAATTTTGTTTTTCCATAAGTCAATTTTCCTTTTTAGTATTTTCTGTTTCATTATACCTGTATTTATGTCTGTCTTTGTTGTCTAGAAACATAACTATGACCAATAATAACACAAAAGCACTTAATATAATTGTTACTACTTCATTTCACACGAATCGAACATTCCATTTTTATATGTGAGAATTTCTCGTAAGTTTAGTATTTTTTAGAAGAAGTGCGTGCGAGGGTCAGACTTTAACGTTTCGCTTAGAATAAATTCTAAACTACTTATGTACAACGGTAACAAACATCCAAACATGAAACATCTATCCAGGGACGTACTGTACGTAACAGGAAGGGTACTGGGGGGTCCATACCGTCCCGAAATACAAACTTTTCTATAAATTTAGTCTACGTTTAAGGGTTATTTTATAAAATTTAACATAATTTATCCTCATATTGATTTGTACCCGCTGAAAATCTCTGCTTCTCTCCCTGCCAAGAAATAATAAATTCCTGATAAATAAAAAAAATGCACATACGTCAATCAAAAGTCATCACAGAGAATAGCAAAATGAATTAGTTGAATTGAAAAATCTCTTCTGTAATTATCGAGAAAATAAATAGAAGTTTGTTTATTTATTTGTGTATTTAAAATTGATGTTCTACAATGACAACATCTCGTAAGGTGAAACTGATACTAAAGAATGACTTCACAATAGATTTATTATCTTGACACTAAAAAGACGATAGTCCAAAATATAGTTGATCAGATATAGTCCAAAAATATGATTACCTCTTAAGCTTTAATGTTTCTGTTGCAAAAAAAAAAAAAAAAAAAAAAAAAAAAAAAAATTTAGCCCGTATAAGTGACTTGAGTTTAATTTTGGCCATTTTGTGAGTATTTCGTCTTCAAGCTCTATATCTATTTTCAGAGCATAAAATGTTTCAAATGTTGGAAGGAAAACTCTTATAACGTAAATAAAAACTACTTTTCCATGTACTTTAGCATACCGCACAAACTTTATTCCTCTTTTCTGATTACTTTTGATAACTGATTTTTTTCCGTTCTCCTAATACCCCATATAAATTGATAAATGATATGAACTAAAGTACCTGTGACAACCGTGTGTTGATCCTCATTTGTTATTTTATAGAAATTAAAGAAAAACAAATCGTTAAACAGTTACAAGTATGTCTTGCAATCCCAATAATAATACATAATATTTTTATTACTTGGAATCGGTTGCTTGATTCTTTATGTACTGTTCATAGTGGTGGAGTTTTCATATGCATTAGGCCAGTGCAGGAGAGCCGCGTGAGATAACGAAAAAAAAATTCCGTTGCACGTCTCTCATCTTCAGTATCGATGAACATATCTGCAGAGTACGAAATCTTTTAGTCTTACGTCCCTCAGATATTCCGACTAGGCTAAAGGAGACGATTATGGTGAGAAATGAATAAAATGGTGTAATGAAGAAAGTGGAAGGGAAGGAAACAGGAGAATCTCGAGAAAACCGAATCTCAAGGTGTTTGGCCATCACAAAGTTCACTTGGTATGAGCGGGGATCGACCAGGGACCCAATACACTAGAGGTGAACGCAACCATGGAGCCACCGTGGTCCTGCAAAGTATAAACTACGTAATATAATTTAGTTTCTTCAGGCATAAGGGCATAATGCAGGCGAAGTTCATCATTGAATCAGGAAGGATTACGGCAGGTACTTTATACGTGCTAGCTTTGTTCGCGAGTGCCGTTTATATTTTAAAGAAAGACTTAACGATACACAAGATAAGAGTAGTTGTGGCTGGTAATCACGCTGCAAACAACGTTAATTGCTGCTCTATGCTTTTAGTAGACTGTATATATATATTTTCATTTGTCTTCCTTTTACGGTGATGTACACATATTCTTAACAGTGACATAAACAAAACATCTTGATAGTAACATAATCACTCGTAACCCACTACCCCATACTACTTATAATTACATTACTCTTTGACCGCTACGATCGTCGAGTTCACTCTGTGCAAGCAACCAGTCTGTAAATATTGAGCTTACTATATTAACAGTAAAGATGTGAACATGGTCACAGTAAAGGTGTAATCTTCCGAAGGCCTCACAATTTAGGATGGAATAATAATATTACTTTGCAAAATAGAATATACAATGTTTTACCTGCAAGGTAAGGTTGCCCCTTTAGGCAGGCGTATATCTCCGTGTGTAAGTTGACTATGCTGCCTTTCACTTAATCCTTTTGCTTACTTCTAGCAGCTGTTTTTCACTGCTGGTGGAGTGCGATGCAAGTAACTCATGTTTACTACGTGTGCCGAAAACGAAGTCCATCAAATCCGAAGTACCGCTTCGCTATACAGTTTCCCAAAGAGCAAGGTAAGTATCCAATTGGCAAAGAGCAAGGATAAGTATCCAATTGGTAAGTATCCAAAGAGCAAGGATAAAACACTTGTTTCCGTTAATGAAAACTTCCACGTCTAGACAACACTTGTGTGACGATGAAGAGATCAAGAACGAAGTTGAAATATAGTTCCAGAAGCAGATGCTAGAATTATATGACTCTGGGATACAGACAATATTACCTCGACTTAACAAGTATAATATTTGGACAACAGCGTGAATTACGTCAAACATAACCCCTGTGTCACTCTACTTTGTAGAAGGCATTTTGTTAAATACGCATTGTTCGAATGAATGGTAGCGAAAACTTCCGAACCTGTAGAAATTAAACACGTAAACCGGTCTTACATTCCGGTGTGCAGGTGACATTGTCGTCCTGAGTTGGCATTTGGGTAATGCTAATAAATCATAGCATCCAGCAAATGCCGTTCTTGTTTTAGGATACACAATTGGATACAACGGCACATGTTTCGTGCTACGCAGGTTAGTTACATAAATTGCTGAGTGATGTTGTATTTCAGAGTATCCGAATCCGTGGGATTAGTTTTGTATACATTTGCTTTGAAATAATCTAACCAAAAGGAAGTGTGTTGATGTGAAATTAGTATCCTCTCTAACATAGAGAAAGCTACTTACGTGTCTGTGCGGGTGAACGAAAATAACGACGTCTTTTGGCACTCGCCATACAAGACTCAAAATCATTAATTCCGGTATGGAAAGAATTATCTGCACATTCCATTTGCCTCTGAACGTCATTAAGAATAGTTCGAACAGTCAATCATACATTCATCTTGTTTTCCTATATTGTGTAATCACTTTCAGGAATCATATTAACTACATGCAGAACATGTTGTACCGGGGCTTTTTCGCAGCTTTAAACTTAACCTGCAACATGGTAATTAATAGTAGCAAATTTGTGTATATATGCCTGTAGAGAAAAGAGTTGTAGCACCTGGTTTGTGCTTTCAAACACAAAATGACGAATACCGACCATTCGGAATAATACATAACGGAGGGGGAAATGTGAGTATTTACCTTGTTAATGCATATCCTAGAGGTGGAAATTAAATTGATAATTGGAACACATTACATTTGTGACAACGTTTATATATTGCGACACACTAGGATACAAAATATACGACAATATGAGCGTAGTAGGCAATAAAATTCGGAAACTGCACTGCCCTGAGCCTTGTTTAAAACTCCAAATCTGATACGTTCATTTCATATTCAGAATCCGGGAGCACAGATGCAAAAAAAACATCAGCAGGGTTCAGCAATTTTTGTAAAACTACAGCTTGGCAAGAGTAACAAGTTGCAGCAGAACTTATACATCCTTCTTCTTTGAATCCTTGTATCCCGGTTTGGCTGGTTTCTTGAGGGAGGACAGAATGATTCTGGAGGTGGTGCCTACACTGAATAGGCTTTTCCTCTTACGCCACTACAGGTTTCCGAAACTGACACAGATGCGTGTGGGAGATTTTTTCACCCCTCGCCTTGAACGATTTTCTAGCAAATCCGCATTACAAATCGGGACTTCGGATTTTCAAATCTACCATCTGAAATCCTTACACAAATCCGAATTCGGATATCCGGAATTCAATTTTCTCAAAATACGAATTTGTCCAAATTTACACCACTGTTTTAGTTTCCAATTTAGCATCGAGGAAACAAAAAAAACTGCATTTCGTCTTCATTTTGCTACATTTCTTTGTTAGAGTTTCCGATTTTTCTGTATGTGTCATACCCTCCGGTTCTGTCGTTCTTGGACTACTTTGATTTGGTCCATTTCGAAACAAAACCGTCAAATATGTCCCCGTACTAGTGCTTTCACTTCAGGAGTATCTTGTGAACAAAGTTACAGACACCTCGCGTCGCTTTCTCCCTCTATCAGTGCCTGCTTCACTAGCTGCGGATAATCGCGCCCTCTGTTATCCTTATCGGGAAAGACTGACTCTATGCCGATAAATAATGTTTTTCCCACAACTGACTTTTCGAATACTCAGTAAAGCCTACGGAAAAGGAAAACAGAGCCACACCTTCTTCTTCTATGTTTTACCAGGATTTGAGGTACCTCCACTTAAGCGTGCCGAGTACGTGGGTGCTCCGGGGATTCAGCACTCACAGAAATAATCTTGTGGGTGCGGTACACCCACAAGATTTCTAGTTTGGACCCGGGTTTGAACTCGCTTCTCTTGCGTTCAAGTCAGCCGTGTTACCGACTGAGCTAGAGCAGCCCCAACATATCCCTATATTACCGGAATATTTTACTTTATCACAGCACAGGCCTTTTTGACAGTGTTCATAAAAGGATTTTTAACTAAAACTAAATCAATCAAACATTGAGATTTCCCTGAAAACATATAGGCTAACATGTCCTGCCATTTATATGCACCCAAATATTTTTGGAAAGTCGGCTCCGTTGTCTCCACTTACCTTGTTATTGCAGAGGACCCTTCAATTGTTCTTAAATATGTTTCCCTTAGTATATATATATATATATATATATATATATATATATATATATATATATATATATATATATATATATATCCTATATACTGTAATACTTTATATACTATGTGATCAAAAGTATTCGGACACCCCCAAAACATACGTTTCTCATATAAGGGCATTGTGCTGCCACCTACTGCCAGGTACTCATTATCAGCGACCCCATTAGTCATTAGACATCTTAAGAAAGCAGAATCGGACGCTCCGCGGAACTCACGGACTTCGAACGTGGTCAGTTGATTGAGTCGCACTTGTGTCAGAAGTCTGTACGCAAGATTTCCACACTCCTAAACATCCCTAGGTCCACTTTGTCTGATGTGATAGTAAAGTGGAAACGTGAAGGGACACATACAGCACAAAAGCGTACAGGCTGACCTCGTCTGTTCACTGACAGAGACCGACGACAGTTGAAGATTGTCGTAAACTGTAATAGGCAGACATCTATCCAGACCATCACACAGGAATTCAAAACTGCATCAAGATCCACTCCAAGTACTATGACAGTTAGGTGTGAGGTGAGAAAACTTGGATTTCATAGTCGAGCGACTGCTCATAAATCACATATCACGCAGGTAAATGCCCAACGACACCTTACTTGGTGTAAGGAGTGTAAACATTGGACGATTGAACAGTAGATAAACGTTGTGTGGAGTGACAAATCACGATATACAATCTGGCGATCCGATGGCAGGGTGTGGGTATGGCGAATGAACGGTGAACGTCATCTGTCAGAGTGTGTAGTGCCAACAGTGAAATTCGGAGGTGGCGGTATTATCGTGTGGTCGTGCGTTTCTTGGAGGGCGCTTGTACCCCTTGTTGTTTTGCGTGGCACTCTCACAGCTCATGCCTACATTGATGTTTTAAGCACCTTCTTGTTTCCCATTGTTGAAGATCAATTCTGAATGCGGATTGCATCTTTCAACACGATCGAGCACCTTTTCATATTGCACGGCCTGTGGCGGAGTAGTTACACGACCATAACATCCCTGTAATGGACTGGCCTGCACTGAGTCCTGACTTGAATCCTATAGAACACTTCTGGGATGTTTTGGAACGCTGCTTTCGTGTGCCAGGGCTCACCTACCTACATCGATACCTCTCCTCAATTCAGTCTGCAGTGAAGAATGGGCTGTCATTCCCCATGAAACTTTCCAGCACCTGATTGAAAGTATGTCAATGAGAGTGGAAGCTGTCATCAAGGCTAAGGGTGGGCCAACACCATATTGAATTCCATCAGTACCGATAGAGCGCGCCACGAACTTGTAAGTCAATTTCAGCCAGATGTCCGGATACTTTTGATCGCATAGTGTACATGTAGAGCCATAGAAAGCTTTGAATTTGCTTCAAGTAAGACGGGAAGGTTTATTTTCTCGTATACAATAACTGGCTAACCTATACTTTATGTTTCAATATATCATGAGAGCACAGTTCTTAAGGAATTTAATTGACCAAGCGAAACCTTTATGTACCTACTCTGCCTGTTTGTGTGTGTCCATCTGGGGAACAAAGAAACCTCAAGAAACATTTATGAATATCCATCAAATTTGACCAGGATGTAGAGGTGCTGAATTGATATTGTTGTTGGAGCAGATATTCAAACCATAAGTTATAGGAATAAACCATTTCCGAGTTTAGCCGTTAATCGCTATGCACAAGAAGTAGTAGTAGATATCAAGAGGAGGTTTTCTGCAATCAATAAATGTCTCAAGAATACATTTAATCTCCATCCATAACTCTCTACTAAAACTACAAATGATAGCTATTCACTTCAACTTCCGGTTTCAATGTTAAACTGCATAGAGCAAAAGCGACAGATGATTCGTTTTCTTTAATCGATAGTGTTCTAAGAATAGGTGCATCTCTCTTAACACTTACTTAAACCAGAACTGACAGAAATCAACCACTTCTAGTTTTAACGTTGACCTCTATAGAGTAAAAACAGTAATTTTTGTTGTGAAAAGTCCTTTTCTGCTATCAATTAAGTATTCCAATATTATATTCCACCTCCAGTTTTAATATTTCTTTTTTCGGCTTCTGTAAGGATTCTGAAAATCCAGTGTGATCGTAATACAAGAAAGTACATGAAGTATAACAATCTACATAGGACAAAATGCCTACAAAAAAGGCGAAGGTGTCCACACACATTATTAGACTACCTAAAAGTTAAAATAGACATAGTATGTACTAAACTTTCACAAAGTAAGAACAATACCACTAAACATATAACATCAGCAATTAAGCTGACTAAACTAATAACCCCAATCGTACAACTGTTACAGAAGGATCAACTACATATCAAAATCTTGAATTTGGAGGAAGGTATAAGTTTGTTGAAAGGTGAAAAGAAACACCTCTTTATTATCCGTTTACCAGATATCAGAGTAACGTACAACAACTTTCCAGGCGCTTGTACATTGATTCTTCCTCGAGCGTTCACCATGGAGCCACAATTTTTATAACGCTATCTTAAAACAAACATGCAAGCTACGACAAAATTTATATGATTTTCAGTTGCGTCCTGATTTATAGGGTGTATCGTCTGTGCCCTGCGTGCACGTGATTCCAGATTCGATTGCATTTAGCAGGTGCTTCGATTGCAGTAGTATGTTTGTTTTTACGCTCATTAATACACAATTGCTAAATTGCAGTCTGTCCTGTAGGAGTGTGTGTAAGGGTAGGGAGATCAATGAACAGCTTTGTCATATCTTCGTTTCGTCATTTCATGGCTTCCCGGAGGTTGAAAAATATAGTCCTCGTACAGAGTTATAATTTAGCCCTCATATTAACATTAGGTCCCCTCTTTAGTAGGCTCAACGTTTGTATATATTGTTTTGAGTCTAATGCCATTTTCAAATACAGAAGATATATAAAACGATAAACCAAAACTTAACATATACGGAGATTTAGCTTGAAAACTAAGTGGTGGTTAAATTGTTATTTTATTTGCTTTCGTTGCGGGAGAGAGGGCTTTGATTCCTGCAAGGGGTTCATATGTTCATGATTCCTTAATCCGGTAAGACTCAAACTAAACCAAATCCCATTTCCAATCAAACTCGGATCTTCTGAATGGGAAGCCTTTCCATCAGGGTCATAATTGGAGGCATAGAGAACCCTTTCAACCTTTTGCGCTCCCCACATCCCCTAAACTGGTTTATATGATTGAAAACTTACATCCTTACACATTTTATAACAACTGTATTGTCTGTATATCTTGCACATTACTGTAGAAATATGCAACTCTAAATATAATTTGTAAGCTAAATATAAAGAAGATATATATTTGTAGATTAGAATTTTTTTAATAACATTTCATTAATGTATTTTTATTATATGAATTTATTGTAATATTCTAAAATAGTGTTTTCTCTTGTTGTGCCTCCGGTGCGTGGGGTCCCTTGTCCGATTTCGAGCTAAGTAAGTTTATGGTAGACAACATCTTGTTCGTAGGATGTCTCGTAGTACTCCCATTAATACTACTTTCTCATTCCAACAATTCTTCCATCATCATTTACTTAGCCTAAAAAGCAGTTAAAAGTTGTGTGCAATTAAAGTGAAATATTTAATTTCATTTCATTTTGTCCTTGTTGTTTAATTAAAGTTTAATGTCGCTTTCATTACAGAGAATGTGTCAGATCTAATTCTGCAGATTACGGAGGAATCCGTTCAAATTTTTCAAGGCTTTCCCAACAGGAATTAAACACGTTATTTCATCCATTAAATGCATATTTGAAAAATTTTAGTACGTTAAAATTCCTCGCTTTGGTTTCGGCAAAGTTGAATATTACTTATTTAAAGTTCAGCTTCCTAATCAAGGACTGCTCAATGCAAAGAAGTAGTGTAATCTTTCTTGACAAATTGTGCTCCTCAAATACTTTTCTTCTCATAACTTAAATTTTAGATGTTAAGGGCTTTACACTAGCAATTGTGAAGAAATGATCAGATGTGATTTGAATTGAATTTTTAAAATTTAGCGTCTCTTTCAGCAGCAAGGCTATATGAGATGTGGACCTACTGCTTAGTGTGGGATCCGAACCGCAAGAGCTCCCGAAAGAAATCGAACACGGGTCTCCCTCACCAAAGTCGCTATACGTTAACCTTTATTCACGAGGGAACTCAAGCACAAGGGTTCAGTAATAACACGAAAATTATAAAGACGTCTGAGACGCTGGATGAAAACAAGTGAATTTTCATTACAAGAAGAGAACCTACGTAGTTCAATGGCTATTGTCACTTTTATGTTCTCATTACTAAGTACCGATTTAATATTTGAAATTTCCCCTTGAAATATTAGAATGGGCTTTCAGCATTTAAGGTCATGTTAGCCCGTCACTTCTAATGGATGATCGGTCCTTCGGTGATCACACTATCAGAGGAAAGGGAAGGAAGCGACCTGGGACCTGTATGTCAGGCACCATCCCGGCATTTGCCTGGTGTGAATGAGAGAAACCAAGCATAATCTCTCTTAGGATGGCTGACCTGAAGAAGTTTTGACACTTTTTTCGACCAATTGCTCCCACCGGGCACCAAACCTGGACCGCTTGCAGCAAAGACGAGAGCGTTAGCGACTACGCTTTTCGGAGCCACCGGAAAATATTAGAGATGAATACCATATGTGGACCCCTGTCCTTCATCTTGTAGACCCCTGAACATTTGTCAGTCCAGCCATTCTGTAGTTACGTCCCAGGAGTACGCATTTGCAAAACACAAGATAACTGTACTTATTGCAAATGAACGTAAAGCAAAACCACACACGTAATCAATTTTTGTCTAGACTCGCAATTGTAGAGGTCGCTTTAGTTAGAATAAGAAATGCTGAACCGGAAGAAGTAATAAGGAAACGAATGACTGTTCAAAATAATGAGTCGTCGTGCGTTTCTTGCAAGGGTTTGCTCCTTTCAATGATGGTAAAGTGGCCATTTCATAAATTAAGTCTGATTTTTATCCATTGTACAGGAAGAAAAGAAAAAGGTGCAAAAAATAAAAATAAAGTTCTACCTCCATTTCTTGAAGACATCTGGCCATATTTAAGAGTCTAGCTTAGTCTCGCTGGGTTGAGCTTGTTTTTCTTGCTGTTTTCAACCTCTCTGTTAGAAGGCATCTGGGCCATTTTTCTCTTCGTCTCTCTTTTCATCCTTACGGTTGAGAGACTTTCTCCTTAACCACCCCTATTTGGAAAGTTGCTACATCTCTCCCCTTTTCTTCCTTAACTCTTACTTCTCTTCTCCCTTTCTTTCGACATTCTAAGAAATGGAATGTTGCTGAGGGGATGACGTCACGACCAAACCCATCTGCGTCATTAAAGACGAAAGGATAGAATTTTCAAAAAACGAAGAAAGGAAACAACCGGATTGAGGAATGTAAAACCTATACCATTTCTCCCAAAAGTTTGTTCCGAATGGCTACCTTGGGGAAAGGGAGAAATTATTCCTCTTCTTCTTTCTTCAACTTTATCACTCCCCCTCTTTCATTCTCTAAGGGACATTCTTTAGATAGAAGATGAAAGTAGATATCCAGAAAAAGATTTATATTATAATGATAGTTTAAAAAAATCATTTTAACAATTTATCGCGGCTTGAAAATTTATTGATCTAGTATTGATTGTGAATTCTCAGTAATATTGCTTTTACAGCATACCTCGTTAGTACCTCTTTTATTTTATTTTTAGTAAAACCCTTTTCCGGAGCAAATGCTTTTCATCACAAATTCCCGTTCCCAAATACAAAATGTAAGAGCACGACGACCGAAAAATGGCTCCGTGGCCCGTCTCTGAACTTTGTCCGCATTCTATGCCAGACATTGTTCCAATTGTAAAAAAAATGACAACACATATTGTGATAATTACAGGTATTGCACGCAAAGTTGAGCTGTAAACTTTACTCAACCAATGTACGAGAAATGGAGTAGAGAAAATACCCCCTCCCCCTATAAAACTGCACTAACTTCATTTAATTCTATTTTTTATCAGATTTCCGTGAAAGGAATTAGTGTTTTGTTGTGTCTCTTTTCGAAAGCGAAAAATATTCACTTTCACTAGAGTTTCAAGAAACAATGGGATGCCTGAACTATTTACAAAGAACGAGATTTAGAGGCACATTTCTTTTTGATTGGATTGTAATTTAGCGTTCCTTATAGTTTGAAGGCTTTACGAGACCTGGTCCTAAAGCTCAACCTGAAACCCAGATTATATGAGCTCCCACCGGGAATCTAACCCAGGTCTCGCCAACCTTATATATATACTGTATATATGGACCCGTAAAGAATGCAACTTTTGAAATGCTTGCCATTTATGTTTTAGTAAATTGGCAGAAACTGAATGTTGCAAAATTTTCATATGTTTTCTGTACGGGTAGGAATGGAGCGTTTCATGACAGTACAGCGTGTTTTCATATTGACAACTTTTTACAAATGTGGTAAATGTTGTACAGAGTCTGTTTGCAAACGCTGTGAAATGTTTGGTCAACGAGATACGCCGAATATGTCAACTGTGATGACTTTGACCAAACTTCCACCGTGTTTGCGAACAAGCTATGCACACACATCAACAAATTTGTAATAAAGTTTCAGCATTACAACGCGCTGTTCCGTCATGTAGAGGCTTCATAATCGCCGTGAGTTATATGCACACACACACAAACACACACACACACACACACACACACACACATATATATATATATATATATATATATATATATATATATATATATATATATATATATATATAGGGTGTCCCATTAAAACACTATAAAGCTTCATTCTACCCGTAAAGAAAGCAGATGACGATATATTTGCGTAGTAACTTCCACGATTAGTAAAATAACGAACAGTAATAGAATTCACCTGCTTGTACAACATAGGTGGACGAAGTGTAAGTGGAAACATAAATTTCCTTATATATCTGGCAATAATTATTGAACATCCCTCATATATGCGCGCTTAGTCACATCACTTTCTATAACCTAGTGTACAGAAGCAAGTTTAAAGGTAATCGCAAATGAACAAAGCAAGCGACTCTCAATGAATAATGCAGCAAACCCTTTTCAAAGAAGTTAAGCCAAATATTAGCTTAAGACGACACTGTCTGAAAAAAAAAACCTTTTATCTTTGAAAATAGTTTTAAATAGATGAATAAAGCAAAGAGTAGAGATTTACGTAATTGATTAGAAATGAAGAATGAATTAAAAATAGATCCATTTTCTTTCCTCGCATGGCTGAAAATAGAAGACTATTATAAACTTCTTCTTATCTGCGATGAAACTGTTTTAAAATTCCATTATTTTCACGAGGTAGGAATATCCTCACTCACAACTCTTCATTAGGAAGACGAAATGGAACACTTTTATTCTCTGATCGTATAGTCCTAAAAAAAATATATTACTTTTTTTTAACACGCAAAGAAAATAAGCACATTTACTGTTTTTGATGTGGATAATATACAAAACTATGAGTTGTTTAAAAGACAGGAAAGAAAAAAAAAATTTAATCGTATGTCAAACGTTTACGTTCTTTAGGTCTAAAGTAGGTGCATGTTTAAAGAGAATGAATGAGCAGGGAACAATGGGAGAAATTAGAACGTGGGGAAAGATCGAGCAAACCCACTGACAAAATGTTGTCCACCATATGTCTGGAGACTTTCTTCAAGTACTTCTCCCACGAAAAGTGAAAGTTATACCACTGAACCAAAGGACGGGAAAGACTTCACCAAAGATGTTATTGCCAACCAGTTGAGCGATATTAGGAAAACAAAATATTTGATAAAGAAAACGTTCTAGGCCTTTTGCTATGACCATCAGTCTCGTAGATAGCGACATCTGTTACAGAAATTTTAAAGTTGAGGTATTACCTACTATGGTTATGCCGGCTACGCTAAAGGAAAGAGTTATGACAAGAAATGAAGGAAATGGTGGAATGAAGAAAGTAGGAGGAAACGGGAGAACCCCGAGGAAACCCATTCACACGATGCTTGCTCACCACAAAGTTTACTTGGCGCGAGCTGGGATCGAACCAAGGACCCAATGCATAAGAGGTGAACGCATACCACTGAGCCACCGCGGTCTCAGCATTTGCTAATGTCAGGTAGGGAAGTGATAGTGCACATGACAACACCTGTTGGTGTGGATGTTTCGTATTACATATTTGCGTAACACATTGAAATGTGTACAGCTTATTATTAGGAATATCATTCTTTCCCTTGTATTTCCATAACCAACTTTTTCAATTCTGAAAAAAGGTTATATTACAATTTAGGATAATGTGAAAGAGAGAGTAATATGTTTGACTCTTTAAATAGAATTTCCATCCATTTCCTGAGAGACTTGTTGTTCATTAATGGATTTAACACTCCTATTTAACAGTGATGCTTGAAAAGATATTAATCTATGAAGATTTTCTTTTCTCTCTTTGTTCATGACTTACTACAATCTCCAAAACACTGTAAGTATCACATGACGACGCTCAATTCTATATATTTCTTCTTCACCAAGACAAATTGATACATGTTTAACAAAGATGAATGAAGACTTGAGTAATTTCGCTAAATGGTCAGCAGATAATTGTTTGATTATAAATCCAGTCAAATCAAAGTCAATTTTAATTACCGGTACTTCCAAACGTGATACATTAATAGGTGCTTCACTTGTTCCCAATATAACTTTAGAAGGCGTAAATATTCTGTGAAAAATCTTGGCGTCATACTTAACAAATATTTAATTTGGTCTGATCAAATTAACGCATCATGCAAGAAGGCTTTTGGAATTCTTCATTCTCTCAGCAAATTAAAAGACATTTTACTAAGACAGTTGAAAAAAGAAAAAACTCTTGTTCAAACTCTAGTGGTACCACATCTGGAGTACTGTGACACCGCCGTAACTGACGCTGATATACATTTACTAAACCGTTTGCAGCGAGTGCAAAATGCTTGTATAGGTTTTATTTTCCTATCATATAACGCCATTCTTCGAAAAGCTACAATGACTGAAGATGCAGCAACGGCGTGAATTGCACTCATTTTTAATGCTCTATAAAAAAAAAACTTACTTTAACAGAACCTTCTTACCTTCTAAAACACTTAAATTTTTAAAGTGATTACCATGACAGGGACACAAGATGACGTTTTAATAGCCAGCTTGCAATTCCTGTTCATAGATCTACTTATTCCTCGAAGTAATACATAATTTCAACCTGTCGTGATTCGAATGATTTGCCAACCTTGGTACGTGAGTCAAACTCTCTAGCATCTTTCAAACGAGCAGTTTACAATTTATTGTAATCGAAGCAGGGTAGAATTAACACAAAGTCAGAAGAGCCAATAGAGAAGCTTGTAGAACAGCTAATAGAGAGGCCAATAGGAGAGCCAATAAAGATATAGAGCTTAACATTTATTACATCTTGCAACAGGTATGTATTCTAGTGTAGCACTATAATATTTGTGTGTGTGTGTGTGTGTGAGTGAGTGAGGGTCTGTTTCTTGTATTTTTTTACTTTCTAACTTGTTTTCGGTATTATAATCTTCGAATTTTGAATTTTGTATCATGTTTAGGTTGTAGATAAGTCTTGATATAGCCTTAACCTCGACAAGTGAAACAAGCCGAAGTAAATAAATAAAAATAAATAAATCTCCAGCTTAACATGGAATCTGCATAATATGAGCTCTCAGCTGGAATATAAACCGAGTTTTCCCTGTGACTAACTATAAGGTGTTTGCACACCTATCCTGCAAATATATACTTGTAATGTTAATAAAATATTTAAGTTGAATTAAATAAAGTACCATGGAATTAAGAGTTATAATATAATTATAATAAAACAGTCCGTTCATAGTATTTGTTTCTAGTTACAGTAGGACTTACTCATAATACAACTAAATCGAGTAGTGCCGCATGTATGTGAAACTAAGTTCTTATTTCTATTTAACAATTTACCATGTGATTGTAAGTTTTCTTTTTTGAATAATAATTATGTACAATGTTAAAGTCAAAATAAGTTTTAACTCTTATCATGTTACAATCTACTAATAAACATACTATATAATAGCGTAGGGTCTAACACATACCCATTTCTAATATGCTTAAAACACTACAAAGTGTTTAAAAATTATTTTTATGCTGGACCTAACAGAAGTAATTATGGCCCAGAGAAAATAAAATACCATACTATAATATTTAAAGCATAGACTGAAATCTCGCACCACTAGACCAGATGGTTGGTAAGACCTCTAAACCGCGGTTTTCAACCATTTTGTTTTGGACTGACTACACACTATATTTAATGCGCACGACATCCCAACACACTTATTTGATTTCTTTTATTAACAGTGATATAAATTATAGTTGTTTAAGACTATATGTTTGCATGAAGTAGTGGTTGTATGTAATATTATGAATTGTCACTAGCTTGACCGAATGCGTTGACTAATACAGTAAGTATCACAATTGATTCTAACTAATTATTCAATGTATCATATATTTTTTTTTTAAAATTCTAATATTTCGTGACACATCCTGTGGAACTGGGCAGAATACTAATGTATGGCGCTAAACCAGTTGAGAACCATTGCTCTAAACTCTTGTAACACAAAGCAGGTTCTTAACTGTTAACAATTTTTATTGTGTGATAATCGTAATTTCTGTGTGTTTAAGAAATATTTCCTGTACAATAACGAATACTATACATATTGAAATAACGTTACGGATTTCCATAAAAGAAGATATAATTAAGTTTCCGTAGATATAACGACGGTTTGTTACCAAACTGAAAACTTAGCATCTTCGTGTCATGACAATGCCGGATTTCAACTAGCTAATACCTAAAATGATACTATAATTTAATTGTGTTTTCATTCTTCAGATTTCTTTTCACCCAAATGTAATTTTGTCTTCAGACTATCCCTTAAGGTAATTTAAATGTTTAATTTAATAAACACTATAATTTGAACGTCTCACACAACATTTTTTTCTTTTTCATTCCTGTTTTTAATCATAAGAACGGTTTATCCATTAGCTGAAGTCACAACACATAAAAAGAGGTAATGCTACACGCGGTGTTTCGAGTGCATTTAAGAGACGTTTTCTGCGGTTGACTCTGGCGGCACAATAAAAGCATAACAGCGGACAAATTACAAAACCAGCATCCAACACATGTTCATCTCCCAAAACCTCACTTGAGAGTTTCGCGTTTGGTAGGCATCCCACATAACAGCAACGTAATTTCGGTTGCATAACGTGTTGGGTCTCTATTCAGTAATGCTTCGTTATTATTCCCACCGTATGATGAGAATATCTCTGATAAATTCTACTGCGTATTAATATAAGATGCAAAATTGCGCCTTAAAGCTGCTTTTGTTTAATTGCCATATGACAAGTTTCATAACATGAATGGTTTAATACAACAGCGCATATATATATATATATATATATATATATATATATATATATATATATATATATATATATATTAGAGAGAGAGAGAGAGAGAGAGAGAGAACTAGATATAGATAATAGAAGGTCAATCTTATATTGATTTCTTAAATGTTGGGTATCAGCACATTCCAAATCCAGGTCATTTGGGGACGGACTGCAACATCAGGGAGTTAAGGCATATTTAAAGTGATACTGGTAACAGGAGCATTTCAGCCCCCGCCAAGTGAACTTTGTGGTGGATAAACACCGCGTGCGTGGGTTTTCTCGGGGTTCTCCCGTTTTCCCCCACTTTTTTCAATTCACCATTTCATTCATCACTCATCATCACCGTCTCCTTTAGCCTAACCGGCATAACCGTGGGACGTAAAACTCCTAACTTTCAACTTTAACATTGGTAACAGGAGCCTCATTTGGGAAGGCCCTCACACGGTTTAGAAGTACATGCTTTTTAATCAATCGTATACTAGCAGATTAATAGGAACATGATTCTTATGTCGGTAGAGAATCTAGTCTGCTGAATTGTAGACCCGTGCCTTGTATAGCCTAGGTATTGATAGAGATGTTAAAATTGAAATAAACTAAGGGAATGTGAATTCATTTCAACGTAAAGAAAACATGCTACGCAATAATTTACCTAAGCAAGACTTTTCGATTCTAGTGAAACATAACGTGTAGTGTCTTTGAAGCTTAAGAACCATATATATAGGTTAAAATGTAAATCACTGAAGAACAGTAGGGTGGTTTATCCTAAAATTTTTAATAATAATAGTAAAGTGTTTCTTTGTATGTGTTTGTCTGTCATCAGCTTTCCGCATAGAAGTGTTGCATCACTGTACATAGAGTCGGTATTGCACTGAAGGCAATCTAATATAGTAAGAAAATCGTTGCCCAACAGATTGGGGATGTTGTCTCCACCACCAGCTTTTATGAAAGCTGGAAACATGAATAATTAAATTGTATGATTCTTTGATGTAATGCAAATGATACTAAATTCGAGATATAGCTTTAACAGGGTTAATATTGTAATAATAAATTAAATACACAAAATACATATTTCAAAAGATGCAGCAGAATTTGGGTAGGTAAACTAGAATGTTAGGTCTGTAAAATTGTAACGGTTTGTAATGTAAAGTTCCTTCAATATGTCAGCTGATTACAATACCTTCAAGTATCGGAGTAGCTCCATGACGTGTTGTTTAACGACGTTTTCTCCGTAAAAATCTTATTCACACTTCCTCGACAAACTCGGTGTTCGTGGTTTTATTCAAAGGCTGGTTTTACAAAACCCAACCCGTTTTCTTCTTCTGTCCATAAAAGGTAATAAAACTTCAAATGTTCGGGAACACCCACAATAACGTTGTCTTGACGTAAAACCGAAAGTACTAGAAGGTTTAGGACAAAACCTCCAAAGTTCAGTACCACAAACATTACCGTCAATCAACCTCGCAGGAGGTGACATCGTCCAACGTGAACTCACTAATATAGCTGATAACGTAGAAAATATGTATTTCCACAATAAAATAATGTTTATGTTTGCGAATATAAATCACTTCACTCAGTAGAAAGAGCATTATCTGGCATGTTAGGCAATATCAGAATATTGGCTCAACAAAGTGACAAAACAAAATATAGCTGACGTATGACACTATGTGAAATGTGAAAAAGTAGCAAGTAAGGGAGAAAAAAGCAGGACAAGGAATAAGGTGTAGAATGTGCAGGGTAAAGGACTTCTGCCATTGTATCTAGTTTAATGAACCAAAAAAGTATTACAAATTGCTTCAAAGAAGCTTGAGGCTACATGAGTTCAAACCTTCTTGGAAGAAAAAAATAAATAAATGTGACATCCACAAGAATCGAACGACGGAATTCCGGGACCATATCTCTCATCCTGTAACAGAAGCGAGTGGACAAGAACCACCAAATTTTATAAATTTATACTTCTTTACCAGATCTAATCGCATACAAACCTCATTTTCTTTATATTTGTGCACAAGAGTCAAAATGTTTTGCATGGAGAGAGGTAATAAATGCACGGGAGGCTGAACATTAATATAAAATTCATTGTTTCTCAGGTCGCTGAAATGAATAGTAATACTCGAACATGATTCAAGTCTACATTTATCTCCCACCGTCCTGGAATTTGTGAGGACGTGAAAAATATCATGTTCACAATGGCAGATATAAGTGCCAAATGAATATTATTTAGTGTAATTAGGATGAATAATAACACTCCCGACGATGTTCAAGTTCAACTTTATCCTTCATCGTCATGAAGAGTTGGGTGTGAAAATAACGTGTCCAAAATGACCGATATTACTACTACATTCATAGCTCTGGCAGTCACTAAGCTTATTAGCGACAATGCCAATTACATTTGAGCCCAAGTTTAGGCAAGAAGGAACATAGCAATCTGTACAGGAACTGACAGGGTACCGCCGAAAGTGTAGCTCGTCAGTATTTTTTACAATTTTAGTCATATTGAGAGGGATAATGTTGAAGGCATTGCTCTTCTGTATTTATTTCATTGATGTCTTTACTTTCAAATATGATATATTGAATAAAAATTATCCTCACAGCGTAACAGCCGCGGAATTTCAGCTAGTTGAAAATAAAGTATTCTTTATATTTAATACAAATGATATTCGGAATCATTGGGGTTTCTTAATTAGGCTGCACATCTGCAGTCAGCTATCTATCCAGTTGTTGATTATCAGTTGTTGATTGATTGTTATCCATGTAAACGCTTATGATCAGTATGCTGACGCTGAACGCCAAACATACTGGTCATGTTTACTTCGGATATCAGTCAGTATTATCGTCTAAATCACTGCTTATCTTATCATAAACTCAATCTTCTTTGCGCAATCAATGGTTTTTGTTTATTTCTTATGTTTGAGATTATGCAACGTCAACAAATATTGACATAATGTTGATGGTAGTGTGTATCTTGAATAAGATTCATTAGTGACTATATTTCTAAAGTTGTAATTGTAAATTTATTCTCAACAGAATGATTTTCAACGTAGCCAACATGTTGGTAGACCCTTTGACTATTACACATAAAACAAATTTCTAGCAAAAATTAGATCAGTAAACCTGAGTGAAAAATTATGTAAATCTGAACTCAAAACAGAAAAGAAATAAATAGTGTAATTGAGCCTAATATACTATTGTAAACCAGAGAAACATTCTACAATAAACTACTCTATTTTACATATAAATCGTCTTCCACTCTTTTCAAACATATGATGACAAAGCACTATTCTAAAGGGAACGAAAATAAACATTAAAGAGCATGTAAGAATTGCATTTTTTTTTTTTCGAACATAAAAATGAAGTAGGTCACAAAGACTATTATGCCCTTTGCTATGATAGAACGTTCTTGTATTATCAACCAATAAGCTTCAACTATTATTGGTGAAGAATAATAAGTAAGTATCATGTTGCTATATAACTAGGTTTACCACCACCAAAGCGTTCACCCTTTTTGTATTCTAAGTATGAGTGTAAAGTCATTTTATTGGCAAAAGAAATGTAACTTAAGTACACATTTAAAAAATATGAATAACAAATGCTTTCTCTCTCACTCTTCCTTTTATTTCACTTAACTTTCCAGTGTCTTTATATTTTGTTCTTAACTTTTAGAAGCTGATATCAACTTGTTATGAGAATTTTATGTATAAGATGTTCCCATAAAATCTAAATGAATATTCGTAAAGATCTCAGTTGTAAAATATACATAAAATTTAAATTCTGTTTTTTTTTCTTTGAATCGTCATGTGACAGAAAATTATATATATATATATATATATATATATATATATATATGTGTGTGTGTGTGTGTGTGTGTGTGTGTGTGTGGAATATTACTATTTTATCTATCGACAGCATGCATATGATACACCTAATGGCCCTGCGAAAAAGGTAATGAAATTTCTTTCCTGATTTCAAGTTGCGAATAACATATGTTTATAGCATATTATTTATTTTCTTATTGGGATTTTATTTGACAATTAACATTACTTTATTTCCTTGTTCGATCGCTTTACAATGATCAATATATAGATTTGGATGTAGGTTTTCGATTTTCAGTATTTCTTTCCACTATTGTTTCTGGGAATTCATATTATTAACTTAAGATATTCGAGGTCAAATTACATTTTTTCCATTGCTGCAAAATTTATGTAACCATCATTCGTCTGCGAATAACATTAAATAGTTATGGAACTTTATTTCATTTACGTAATGAAATTCGTAAATGCTTTCCAGTCTTTCTGTGGCTTACTGACCTCTTTATATGCAACGGAATGATCCGATAAAACTTCTAGAATTACCAAATGTCTGTAACGAAAAACAAACGGAATAACAGATTCTGAGAAACATATAATAAAACATACTTTAAAAAATGAAACGCCAATATGTCTTAGTTTCAGCAGTCCTATCCATTTATCGAACTGCAACTCAAAACATATTGAATAGTAAACGAAAATATAAGCAAATTCTGTAACTTGATATTATGTGCTGTTATAAAATTTGCTATCTTACAATTCTTTGATGTTAGAAACACGATTCTTGATATTTAAACTACTCTTCATTTGAAATAATTAAGTACATGTTCCAATGTGCTTTAGAAGGAAAAAAGACGGGAAAAGTAAAAAGGGTTGCAATTACTCGAATATTATGCTATATTTACTAGAATAGGATGTCCATATCTCAGAATCGCTGATAATTGCAGTTTGTAATATGCTTTTTCAATTAGTACTGCTTATCGCTTATAGTTATACATGTGCATAAACCTGCCTTATACCTATGTATAGAGATAGAATAGTTGACAATTGTTATGGAAATATATATATGGGTTTATCAAGATTAGAAATTCAAAATAATCTTTAAACGTAACTTGTCATCTATAAGATCTTGATTATATTGTCTTCTTCACCTTTCTTCGTGAAGTCTAGATTGACAAATCCCAACCTAGATCAAGTTGCATCTGATGTGCGTTTCTGCCACTTCGAGTTATGTCAATACATATTGATTTAAAATTACCTTAAAAAATTGATTCACAACTTCTTTTCAGTAGTGACAAACCGCACAAGACATAGCCACAGACTTAGGTTAAGCACTGTACTATTGATTTATATACTTAGTTATACACGAGCACGAGAAATCTTAATGGTAAGCGGCAGTGTCTAATTGTCCAGGAAACTAGAAACGAAAATTCAATATTCTCTTACAATGCAATGGAATGACATATTCAGCAAGTCCCTCCTGCCGTACGCAGGTACAATTTCGATATTAATCTACATACACCCAGTTTTGTAACTGTATTCGAAACCATTCCACTTAATAACTCAATTCGTAGGTACTAGCGTTTACTTTTATGTTTCCTCAAGCCGTTCATATATAACTCAAGGGTCTCTAAATTCATTTTGATTTACCATTATAGGTACATGGCAAGAGTAAAATATGTTCTTTTCAGTCCACTTTTATAAACTTCCTTTGTATTACAAAATTTACAAATTTTAAAATTTCATACCACAGTCCATAGACTACACAACTCATCAATGTGTCGCGATACACCTGTTAACAATTGCTGCCTTAAAGAACATATATCACAATCTTTTTTTATATTTCCTCGAGAAGGTGTGACTAAACTAAAAGCTTCCTATTTAACGGAATATGCATCCAAGTCAATGGAAAACATACATGAAGTATATTTGTGGCAATATTGGGATATGCCCTGATTCGAATCTCACATCATCGTCAACATGGACTTATGTCACAGCAGAGGAATGAAACCGTCTGTCTACGAATATCAGACATCAATGATAGATGCAAATCAATGTATTTCTTGTGTACAAATAGACTGCAATAAGCAGCAGAAGCATTTCCTTTTTCTTCTATTACTGCTTTGATAACTTTTCTTAAACAACAACTTTTCTGATGATGTAAACTCTCTTAGCTCAGCATCTGACATCGACAGTTATAACCAGGAGGAAGCCGGCAGCCAGACCATATCTATGGAACATTATTCCACCAACTTAAGACAGCGAGATCAATTATCTCACTTTCAGGCCAGAGCTAGTGTTGGCTTCTCAACCGCAAAATCTTAGAGAGAAATACTAGAAGATCCTTGCTTTGAGACCGAAAGCAGGGAACAAAGGAACGTTTGTGGATGCAAATAGACAGAACTTCAATATAGACCTCAGGAGATTACTGAAACGTATAAACCTCAAGTTCAGATGAAAGAGTATTTCTTAATCCACTTATACTCTAACTTCACTCTTTATCTACACCGTGATCATAAAGTTCCGTTATCTCCTATATTTCATAGATGCTAATGAATAGTTGTTTCTTATTGTTATAGCTGCTGATATACATTTAAACCCATTACCCCCTATATATTATGTAGATGTTAATACATATTTTTCTTATTTTTGCTGGGGCTGATATACATCTAAATTATGGCTGATGAGTCAACGTTATCATAGTGGAAGGGATCGTAATGAGCACGTGAGCTCACGAATGACCCCATACACGAAAATTTATGAGAGTTATTCAGTATGATTTTACTGTAAGGTTTCAGAAACTTTCTCCTCTAAAGCCAAAAATTTTGCGGTGGGAAAGAAAGCTCTTTGTCCTACCAAATCTCTTTCATCCATAAAAGGTAAGACCCGCTCAGGACAATTACCAACACGACTGGATATGTGTGTGGAGGCTACAGCGTCTGTCTAACGTTCGCCAAAATTGTCGATTCGTAAACGGCCACAGGAATTGGATGTTTCCTACTGGACATTACAAAGACATATAAACAGGTATTTGCATCGAAAATGTATTTAAATCTTCGTTTGTAAACTAATTGAGTGATAGTGACATGCAAAAACGTCACCAGGATTGAGGGCAGATAATCGATGTCTTTACAACTCTTCCTTCAAGGCGTAAAAGTGTTTTATCTCGGACGAGTGTGCAATATGTCACAGTGCAAAAAGAAACTCCACATTTTTACGAAGAACTTGAACACAACCCATCACATGTCATGATGTGGGTTGCAATGTCTGCAATACAATTGGTAGATCTATATTTGTTTGACGGTGATGTGAATTACATTGCGTATTACCCATGTTACATGATTGTTTATTGCATATCTGCAAGATCAGGGACCGATCGGTCGTGTATGGCTCCAGCAGGATGGAGCACCGGTAAATTATGCTGCTGTCTTTAGAGAATGTCTCAAACAATTATTTCCTGATAAATGAACTGTCCACTTGCCTGCACCTTAGTACTGGCCATCCGAAGTCCTGATCTGTCCTCTTGCTACAATGCATTATGGGGGTTTATAAATCAAAAGGTTGTTTTCCCGCAATATGAAAAGTTGACAAACTTAAGGATTTTGTTCGACTTCCATTTACTGCCATCATGCCAGCAATGTTGAGAATAATTTGACGTCGTACATGGAAGAGAATCAAACTCAGTTATAAAAACAATGGTATCCACACAAACACTCTGGAATAAATAGTAAAGAATAGCCACACTACTTCAAAGTTGTTCTCTGTCATAATCTCACATTAATACAATGTGATCATCTATGTATTTACATATAGACACGCGATAGGGGATAACGGAACTTTGTGATCAGTCTGTACTTCTATATTTAATTTTGATTTTTGTAACATTTCTATGACGATTGACTTTAGAAGTATTGAAATCATTTACTATGCTACATTCAAACATTTACGTTAAGTCTTGAGTTAATATACGAATGGTTGTCAACCTCTCGCATCCCCGATAAGATACTTTCGGAGGAAGCTATATCTTTCATACGATCCTAGTATCCTGTATTGGAATATGATATCAAATACTAATTTTAGTAGTGGAAAATATTAATTTCATTTGGTCTTAGTATCAAAGTAATAGGCTAACCTATTCTATATAAGTTACGTATATTACAATCATACTAATGGCATTTAGATGCTGAAATTGTTAGTTGACTCATTATGTGCATAAATCTTCTATAAGCAGTTCTCGTACTAGTATTTCAATGTGTATATTTCATTTCTGTTGACTTCCCTGCTTATAAGAGCAAGAACATCTTGTTTGACCTCGAACTTCCTAATTAGTTTTCCTCCGTTTTTCATTTCCTGTACAGTAGATGATTGACTCAAGAGCTTGTTGCAGCTTTCTCTTCGTCTTCAAAAGGCAAAACTGACAGGTTATTAACAAGTAATTGGAATTTTAGTGTCTCGTTGCTAGCAAAGTACTTGTACTGAAAGTACCTTTGAAACCATAATTAAGTTGACAAAAACTTCTTGTACATATTATTATTATCTTTATTGTACACATTATCTGGAAACACAGCATTTTTCTCCCGGTAAGAAATGAAGTTGGTGGGAGGATTTCATTTTCTCTTTTCTTACTTTTTATCGTTTTACTTTCTATTTTTTTAAATAGTACCTGTTTGGCTACTGTCTATGTAAACCGAATGGTATAATTTTAATTTTATAAAATCCTTGAATATTTTCTAAAAGTAACTGTCCCTTATACAAATGGAATATTTAAGCCCGTTTATTCATATACGAGGGTAGACTGAAAAGTTTTGAGTTTTCGGGAAACTGCAAAAGCTACAGATCTGCTAATACTTTAGTTTTTCAACATAATTGCATTCTACTTCAACACACTTGTTCCAGGGGTGCTGAAGTGCCTTTATTAGCACTTAGGTAAAGAAAAAAGTATTTAGGTTGTGACCACAGGAACAACTCTACAGCTTTAATGACTTCTGTACTACTTGCAAACGATCGTTCAGATAGAGCTCTTATAGATTCAATGGTAAATGGAAGTCAGAAAGAGCCAAATCTGATCAATAGGATCGACAAGGAACGAATTCTAATAATATTCATCAATAGTTGATATAACAAGTACTTAAGTGTGGCCTAGAGCATTGTTGTGGTGAAAGAGAACTATTCGGTTTAGCATTTGTGACATTTTTCATTTATTTGATCTTTACCTTTTTTTACAAGGTCATTATAATATTGCCATTTGAGGATGCTACTTCTTTGGAGATAATCTATCAATTCCACATTGGAAACCTCAACACAGTGTTTCTAGAGCAAGAGATGATCTTTATCTTTTGGGGGTGAGTGTTGAAGTGTGCATCAAATATTTCGATTGTTGTTTGTTATTAGGCTGATAATTATGAATCCAAAATTGTGTCGAAACGTGATGAATCATGCCAACAAACTGTCCAAATCGCATTCAAGCAGTTTCACATTGTTCAACAAAGTAATGTTCCGAATGCTCTTTTCTTCAAGATTGACTTTATTTATCTCTCAAGTGATCTGAAAACGACATGGGGTCATGTTAATCCCATCCAAAACTACTTTATGAAAATCTTTCGTCTCTTATGTTCGACCTGTTTCTAATCTGAATGGTTGGTGACACGTAAACTTTAATTATTGAGACATGCAATATCCAATATTTTCATAAATAGTTTAGGAAGCCACCACTCTTGTATAACTCACTTCATTGTTTCACCAGTATGCACACTCATGTCCAAAATTACTGAAGCATGTATATAAATATGTTGTTGTAGGAATATAATTTGATGGCGAATTCGCCCGGTATTTCTTACAATGTTAGATGTGTATAATTGGCAAAGACATGTAAGTGAGAAATTCCATGTCAAAAGAGCAGTAAATAAGATCAGTAAATAAGATCAATAAAACAAAAATAAAATTTTCTTGTCCATTTAGCGACATTTTGTTTTACTCATTTTAATTTTCGTATTTATTATTGTTTTCCTATGAAATTTACCACAAATATAAATTTCCCCATTATACACATAGTATGAGTATTAAAAGTACTCTGCAAAGTCATTATCAAATTATATTCTTACAAAAAGACAGTTATTCTCTTGTTAGCAATAACATTCACAGTGTTAGAGAGAAAACATGTTTTATTTCGTTGTACTAAATAAGCAAACAGATAAACTAACAATTATGTTATGTAACTTATATTAACTTTTAGTATCAAGATTTCTCACATTGCGGCAAGTTGTCAATTGCCAATGATGGAAGAAATTTTATGATGATCTGCGAAAAAATATCGACAGGTTTTCAATTATCGGAAAATATAAACACTTACGTATTGATCTTTAAAATGTTAATAAATTCGTGAGAATATTTTGTTTTTAAAATTGCCTCTAAAATAGCTCTCGTTATTAGTAAAAGTCCTTTATCAGAGTAAGAGTAAAAATTCTACGTTTTAAATTTGTTTTAGATTTATAGTTAAGCTTTTGCATTAACGGACACACACATATCCAGAAAGAAATTTGTTGATATGTAGAAGTTGCGAACCGTCCGACAAAAAATATATATGAAATGATGACTTTTATAAATATTCAATCATCCCAACGGTAAGCTGTAACTTAAATTTTCCCATGAAATGATCTATCTCGTTTTAAATGTAACCTCTTTTTGGGAAAGAAGATTCTTCTTTGCTATAAGGATAAAAATTTTAGATACACCACTAATCTCAACTTTTCTAACTCGATCTGAGATTTCAAAATGTATTGAATATGGTAATGCTCTTCATGTTAAGTTTAATTGGCAATTGTTCCAGCAAGTTGAAACACGTAATGAAGTCCAGTGATAAATAACTGTTCACTAGATATTCTAGTATGTACACATACTAATGGGTAAAACATACAAGGGCCACTCCAACGCACGGATTGCGTGTTTGTGGGAGATTGCGTGTGTTACTCACTACCTTTTTTCACTATTTCTGCCTAGATATGTGGATGTGTGTTATCAAAACAAACAACACAATTTGATTACATTAGCACACCATTAGAGATATGAAACTCTTGTCCAGTGCGTTATCCTACAGGCGAGCTCAGTAAAAGTTGCCGTACAAAACTACATAATCCTATATTTCAGTATTATTAAAGCATGTTGCCACAAATATGAGAATCGTATGTACGACTACGTGTATTATATTTGCTTAAAAGGCAAAATAAACAACTTTTTCCAACTTTTTAAACAACTAGAACTATGCTAAAAGTTGGTTTTGTTTCTTATGTGTACATTGATTTTATATAGGCCTATATATATATATATATATATATATATATATATATATATATATATATATATATATTCTTTTGATTATTTACTTTGCCCTAGAACCTAAACGGATCGATAGAATTTGGTGAACGAGGTTTTCACATATTTGTTATAATCTCAGAATAAATATTGGATATATGTATCTGAGTAAAATGTAACATGGTGGAACTAAATGCCAAAGTATTAAAAAATAAAAAAAACAAAATATCAGCGTAATACTGCTGTTAACAGTACTAGACAAAGCAATAAAGTAGTATAGAGAACTATGGTACAGTAGCTATTACAACAATTCCAAAAGTATTTGAAAGTGTCATTTACGATCAGCTCATGCGTCATGCTAAACCTGCAATTTCAATATATTAACATGGCTTTCTACAGAAGAGATCCACGGCGACTAATCTGAATATCATTTCAGATTTCATAACTTCCTCCTTAGATAGTAATGGACAGGCAGATATTATATATACGGATTTTAATAACGCATTTGATTCTGTGTGTGATCATGTTGTAATTATTCACAAATTTGCCATGTTCAAGTTTATTCCACTTATGATATTTTTTAAACTCTTACTTACGTGAACATACCCAATCCGTTCTGAACAAATAATATAAGTCAAAAAATGATTTCATGTGAATTCGAGTCTCATAGGGATCATAACTTGAACTTCTTTTGTTTTTGTGATTTATTAATGATCTGTAACTTTATATTAATAATTTTCATAAAGTACTCTCTATAGACGATTTCAAAATTTCCGTAAATGCGATATCTATAAATGGCTATCTACTCTTGCAACAAGATCTGATCAATATATTAAAATGGTGGATAGACTTGAAGTAAATATTGATAACTATTCAATAGAGTGTATCGAAAATACGTTTCTTTCCGAAATAATGTTACCCGTAGTGGTCATCTTTGGCCAAATGTGTTTAATATAACATAGAAAAAATTCAAATCGGTACCTCGAGGTTTTGAGGTGCCTCCATTGGCTTGAATTTTTTTAAAAAAATGATGAAATGGTAGATTGTGAAAAAATAAATGAAATATTTATTACTTTATACAGTATTACAATAAGTAATAATTGTTTTCCAAATAAACCAAATGAGGAAACAAATTTAAAATCGTTAGCTCCTGTTTATCAGGTGCCGGTTTGGGGGAAAATCAATAAACTTATAATATTTGTGTGTGGCAGCTACTTTCCCTGAAACCCAATTATCGAAACAAATGGGCTCGCCTTACTCAGACATAACAATCAGATTGAGGTGAATTACACAGGTCTGCAACCAAAAAGCTGTTTGCATACGTTTAGCTGATTTTTACGCTTCTGGTTGCACCAAAGTCGAAAATGATCCCCGTTTCTTCTTGGGACGCAAAGTGTTTGCACAATCGAAATGTAACGTGATCAAACAGGTACCTGGAAATCGCTAAATTGCAAATGGATCACAAGAAAATAAAAATGAACATGGAAGATTAAATGTATCTGTCCTTCCCGATACATGAATATACATATATTGGTCCGGATGGTGATCACTGACACATATCGTAATGTGTCATGAATGAGAGTACGAGATTACAAAGAAAAACAAACAAAAAAAAAAAAAAACAATAAATCTATTCATAAAACGAATTTACTAATATTACATCTTAGATTTGTAAAACGTTGTTAAGTAGTTCTGGTTAAACTGTTTGTTGTTCAAATACTACGAATACACGAGTACACGGAGTTTTGTTAGACTTTATATTAGAAAACTCATATCCGACAAAGACTTAATCAGTTCAATGACTCCAACTCAAAAACGTTTTTGGGAAACCGAAAGGACACACAGTACAAGGAAATGATGGAAAAAATGTTGCATGCGTTCCGGAATCTTGGTTGCTCTATAAGCTTAAAAGTACATTTTCTCAACTCCCACTTTGACTACTTTCCTCACAATGTGGGAACAGTGAGTGAAGAGCAGAGGGAGCGTTTCCATCAAGATATCAAAGAAATGGAACGACGGTATCAGGGGAACAAGAGTGTTACGATGATACCAGAGTACTGCTGAAAGTTGTTTAGGGATCTTCCGGCAGCCACCTACAAAAGGACATGCTCCAAACGAAGTTTGAACTTTGAAAAAGACAATTTCATATACAATCTGATTGAGGGTAATATCTGATTGAGGAGAAGTAGACAAACGTGAATCGAAACTGCTAATGAAGCGGTATGAAAGAGCCGAAGAAAAATAACGTGGATATGAACATCTAAAACAAACTGAACCAATTTTAAATGATGACGGGAATCTCTCTAATAATGACCACGATTTAAAATGTTCGGGTTCAGATAAAGAATTCCGTCCATCTTCAAGAATTCAAAAATGAGTCCACCAGCCAAGCAAATGAAAGTTAAACTAACAACGTTCACTTCAGCAGTTTGCAGGTAAAAAATGTCTATCCGTCATACTGCAATCCTAGCTTCTTCATTTTTAGATGTTGGCTTGGTCACTTCTTAGCAGATTTCCGAAATTAAAGGGTTCTATTTTGATGGAAGGCAAAAACAAAAGCTATTGCTGAGCGAAATAGATGGCATATCACATAGGGTAGTTAAGAAAGAAGAGCATGTGACTTTAGTTCAAAAGCCGAGATCTAAGTATATCGACCACGTGTGCCCATTGTCAGGGAGAGGAGACAGCATCAAGTTAGCCATTACTCAATTTTTCAGTGACCAAAATCTTGACATGTCAAAACTATTTGTTTTAGTCTGTAATGGAACGCTGGTTAATACCGGAAGAAAAATGTAGTAATAGCCAATATTGAATATTATATAGGAAAGCCACTGCAAAATATAATTTGTCTGTTGCATACAAATGAACTTCCACTTAGACATTGAATCCATAAAAGCGATGGTAAGACTACGAAGCCAAATTTATACGAAGGACAAATTGGAGTGGCTTCACCACTTGACTCTATAGCTATTCACTGGATTGAGAACTTCAGTGCTTTGAATTTAAGGACGGATCAAAAATACCTTCTAAATATCTGTTAATTTGTTTCGCTGGGTCATTGTTCTGCAAGTTTGGCTAGTCAAAATCCTGGAAAGCTACGTCAGGAGAGGTAGATGACAACTGCTAATAGAATTTTGCGCCTTTACATCGGAACGGAAAATCCGCACACAGAACCCAAGATATGGTTTCCTACATAATAAATGTTAATGCTCTTGTATGATTCTTTATTAAAAGCGAACCATCCTGCACACAAGGAGCCAAACATTTATGGAAACGTTTGTCTTTTTCTAGACATATGAGTTCAAATACTAAATCAATCATAAATCCAGTTATAATGGGAAATACATGATATAGTCATCCCGAGAATTTACTTCTGGCAACGATATGGGACACAGATGAGAACATAACAAGGACTCGTTTGGAGAAGAATTTTAAAAAACAAGAACATTATCTGTCAGTGTAAGAGAATTCGAAGTTCCTGAGGTCAAATTAGATGTGGAAACCTATACTGAAATGATAAACTGATCTGAGTGTGTCTTGACGAAGCCACTACTAACACAACACCCAGGGAAGATGAGTTGCAACATAACATAAAAATTGCCGCAGTTGCAAGTGAAGAAATAACAAGTTTTCCTTGCCACACTCAGGCAGTAGAGCGCATGATAAAATTAGTGATAGAAGCGACTAGTTCTGTATGTGGTGCATATGGATTTTTTTTAGCGATTTTAAAACGTTGTACGTTCTCCAAATGTATAAAGACTTGAACACATTTCATTTTATTGCTTTTTGACTTCATTTTGTCTGATACCTGACAGAAAAATCTCTAACATGTTTAAATATTTTGGGGGGAAATTTTAGAAATATACATTAATATACAAGATCATTGAATTTTCCCCTCACAGTTCAGAGGATGGTGGAAGTTCAAAAATTTGAAGTAGAGTCTTGAAGTCTTTCTACATTGTACGGGGACTGTTTGGAGAACAATTATTACTATGTAAATCGAACATAGTGTAAAGTTATACCTATTTCACTTATTGTCTTAAAAATGTACAATTTCATCGTTTCTTTTTTAAATTTCAAGATGATTGTGGCACATCAAAAAATTGGGGTATCGATTTGAAATTTTTCCGTGCTTTATTAACCACATTTGGCCAAGAATGGCTACTAAGTTTAACAAGATTTCGAAAAAAAAAAAAAACCTTTTTTCGATACACCCTATTATTCAACCATGACACAGTAGACGCGATGAAACGTATGTCTTAACTTACTCGATCAATGGAATAAGTTTACTCAACGGAGATGCAATTTGAGATCTAGGTGTGATGTTTGACAAAAAGAATTAACATTTTCTCATCATGTGGCAAACATTACCAAGGATGCATATGGAAACCTTCGGTTTCTTATCAGAACAATCAAATAATTTACGAATGACAACTCCTTGAAAATGCGTTACTTGCGAAAAACATCCAAACTCAACAACTTGCGAAAGTGTTGAAAAAAAACGGAAGAATTGGGGAAAATCGATATTTTCTAACAAAACTATTTTATATTTACTACTAGATAGCACTCTTGACTATTTACAGTTAAGATCATTGAGTAGTTAGGTTTTTTGTATTAGAATAGGGAAATTTTGTGGCAACAAATATATTTATACCACTCCTTCAAAGTTAGCACCGTGAGAGAATGCAGTTATTGCTACAAAAGATCCTAAAATATAATCCTAGTTAGATTAATTAATACAGACGCATTTAAATTATCTTAAGTAATCCTATAAAGCTACAGATTTATGGCAGGGAAGTGTTAAAACAACAGGGCCGGAATCATTTTAGTTAATACCAGTATGTTAAAATCAAATATATATTTTATGGAGATACGCATCTTCCTTGTGCTGTGTAAAATTTCCGGAAATTTTGAACCCATTAAAAAAAACTTTTGTTCGGAAATATTGGCAAAAACCTGAAAATTTAATTTACAAAATGTTTCTTCGCCTGATGCTAAACATATTTGCTGTAAGGTGTCTGCGGCATACATACAACGTATTTCGGTAACAGGAAAAATATTTAAAGCAACAGCTTTTAATTTTACTTTTTAGTTTTCTCATTTCTGATAAAAATGCCTGCTTTTATTTGTATATTTTTCGAACAACTCGAAAAAAGAGATTATCTTATTTACATATAAACATATACACCGCATAAGTGTGTAAATTTGAGCAGTGACAGATATATTAAAGAATTTAACATGTGAAATTGCCGTTCGTTATTATTAAAGACTAGCAGACTTAAAGACTATTTTAATACTCGTTCTTCTCAAAGGGAGAATACGTTTCATTTTGGTTATAAAGGGCACCAAAACTGTCACCAATGAGCTTAGGGGCCCCAAAAGATATGAATTTGACACTAATATCAGTCATTTGCGTACATAAACGAGTGCGAGCTTTTGGTTTATCGTATTTGGGTACCATCTTTCTATTGGTGCCGATGGATTTTGATTAGTTTTTCGGCTCGTTTGTTTAGCCTAGAGGTACTGAGAAGAATGGAGCCAAACTTGCAGTATCCATAGATCTTTGGTCTACAATTAAAATAAAAGTAATAAACGTGCCTATTTAAATATAAAAAGGGGACTGGGGCCATACTCCATAAAATTTTTCATAATGTAATAAAACTTGCAGAATTAGATCTCCATGATCTCTCTCATGACAAATGATTAGCGTATATCTTTGAAGATATGGGTTTGATTCCTGGTCGGAACTCATGTGGTTCGGATTGCATGTTAAGCTATAGGTGCACGTTTGATATAAGTTTACTGCAGAAAGGGGCGCTGAACTGAAAATCAAATCAACATAAATTTGCTTCCAATGAAGCTCTGAAAAATAATTTCTCCGCTGTTTCCTATTTGACGAGAGTAGAGGGGCATATTCTCCATGTAATTCCATGGTTATGCTCTTGGTTCTAGCATAGAAAGACTGAGACGTGTAGTATCAAACTTATAGGATAAATAGCTAATCTGAATACAACTTAAAACCAACTAATAATAATACACTTATTTATTTAGATATACAAGGGGACAGGGGGCACAACATAATATTTATCCAAAACTTGAACAAAATTTGTAGAATGTAGTCTCCATGGTAATCTGAAAAATACAATAATTTTAAAATTTATTCTTAATAATGAAAATTTATTCTTAAAATAATAGTTTTAATATTTTAATCTTCAACAATTACTTATAGATATACGTATAACTATATTGGCGATATGGCATCTTAAACTACCATGGAATAAAATGTTTTCTGCAGTTCCGAAAAGGTGGTTCCCACACTTGTATGTAGTACACATTTACTATTCTGCAGCCACATCTATTCTTACGTTTTTGTGATGTAACATTTAATTATGTTTAAAAGTATTTACATACATTAGAGACCCAATGCAGATAATTTGTAAAATTTGTGTACTTTTCTTCTTCTAAATATCATTTCCTCTAATTGCCACGTGCAAGTTAGCATATAACTTCACGTAATGCAATAATTGTTCCAATTGGGCCATTTTATCGGAATCGTTTTTCTTTTCCCTTTGTGTAAGTCAATAGATAAATTTATTATTAAAGTTAGTATTAATTTGTAGGAACAAGAACTAGGAGTCCTGCAAGTTTGTCCCCACTCATCTTACTTATTTTATGTTCGATGGAAGTACCGAACCATGGCATTACATAGGAAATATGCACTCTCTGCTCCTAACAAATAGGAAAAAGAATAAACATAATGTTACTTTTCAGAGTTTCATGGACAGCAAATTCTTCAAGTTTTATTGTAATATGGCAAATTTTATGAATTAAGTCCCTGTCCACCTTTGTATGTGTAAATACAGACGTTCATTTCTTTGATGTGAAATCTCAGGCACGATACCTATGGACACTGCAAATTTGGTTTCAATTGTCTCAGTCCATTTAGGCTAGACCCAAGGGCAGAAAGTCTATGTAAAGACCTAGTGCGTACGTCATTTAAATTTTGATATGCAAATGATGTATCAGAATTTTTGCATATCAAAATGGAAATTTTATGTAAAGCATTAATCACTTTTATATAATATCATGTAATTTGAATATTTATGTCATGCTAATTAAAGGAAAAAAGCAAACATTACTCATATTATCTGTATTAAATATATGTATTTCATGGGAAATGGATGGAAGAGTTTTCAAGCACTACGTTTCTTTTTTTTTCTGGAGACGCTTCAAAATTTTCAACGAACAGTTCAGCGAACTCATAGCCTCCAGCGAAACACTCAAGTACTGCAGTTGAGAGAGTACAACTGTTTCCACCTACCTACAATTTTCGAGACCAGAGATTGGACTATTTTAATATAGTTGAGCAGAGAACTAGTATTGTATGTCCATGTCTAGTGGATGAGAGATGGGTTTGCTACTCTCAAACCTAGCGCCGTTCAGACGTGAACAGTTCTTTTGTATCCAAGTCGCACATTGGTGCTGGTTTTTGCGAACAATACTGTGTCAAAAACAAAGTTGATGACGTATTCAAACACCTTACCCGCGTCCCTCGCCACCGCAAAGGGCAAACCTATCGCCCGCTACTCGCGGAGTAATATGATTTTAAAAAGTTGGCTTTAGGATAATTTGAATGTAATAAAATTAAAAGGTTCTTGGATGCAACCGAATACAAATTATGTTTATTTATTACGGTATGTTCCACATCCGAAAGTGTAACGTACTCTTATAGTACGCTTGAAAAGTACTCTTTCCAGGCAGTTTCTTGAACCCGTTGAGCAGCTTCCGTCTGCAAAAATGGATGACAACAGCAGCCGCCGATGCATATGGAAGACAAAAATGTCAATTATCTCCACACAAGGTAATGACAGTTGTATATTATACTCCATTTATCAAGTAAATTGTGTATTGTTAGTAATGTAATGTTTAATTTGTCTGAATATATGTTAAATAAGCCGGGGTGAGTGTAATTAAGTTAAAGTTTGTATTGTGTTTACACCTCTCGCCAGACATTGTTTGTCTACAGGTGGCACAACCTGTCACGTGAGTGCTTGATCTAAAGGGGGAATGTGATTTTTTTAAATATGTTTTGTTTTCTTAATGATTTTGACGTCTTCCTGTGTATGGCATGTGTAGTGTTACATATCGTTTCGTTTGTAAAAGTTCAAAGTATAAGAAGAACTCATTAAAACTCACCAAAGTGTAAATATAAAAATAATATCAGTGTTTAAAGTGGTGACCTAATTATGAAATCTGAAATTACTGTATGTCAGGGAACCGTTGACCCATAAGAGAGACAATAGACCAAAAGTGAGTCTATCTTTTTGTAGTTCCTGCGAGCCTAATATCTACGGTTGACAGAGAGGTCACAAGACACTTCGATTCTTGTCATCGGATGCTTCGCGTCAAGCATTGATACTTCGCTTCACTTCATGGCATAAGACACTTCGCTTCGTCGCGTCAGAGACTTCGCTTATTAAGTTGGAACTCGCAGTGTTAATCCATTTGCTAGTGCATATAAAACTATTCTATACTATGGTTCGACATACTTAGTTAGAAAGAGAGGGGAAATATCGCCTATATATGACCCTATCGGGAGTGTAAGTTTTTTTTAAAATCAACTTTGGTTTCTACATCACCGTAAGGTAGTTAAGGGTGTTATTACGCACCACATTCAACTATCGAGTGGAAAATGTACTCTGTTGGTGAGGACTTCTAACGTGTGTTAGTGGACAAATATTGGGGCATACATTTACAATGAACGAACTTCCTGCAAGTTTTCTTCACTCCCTATAAGCAGTGAAGAGATGCTATACAATATTTCATCCAAAGAAATTTTTTTTAACCTGTGCATCTCAAGTAAACACGCCACGAACAGATATATATATATATTTGAATAGTGGGACTTTTGAACCACGACCTAAGTAGCCAGTAACGTGTGACGCGCCAATGTCACCTTTACTGTGAAACTATTCCAGTTACTCTCTGCATATTAAGAGAGAAATGTTAATGAGGGGAACTACCGAAACGGCGTGATCTTCGAGACCGAGCGTCCAGAAACCGTAACGGTTGGGAAGAGGGACGTCATGCCTGTATGGGAAGAGGGCATGCGGACAGGAGACACCGTACAACAATGAAGACCCTGGATCAGTTGGGACAATTTCTATGAAGACCACTTCAGTATAACACGCGTGGACTTGAACTGTTAAATACCAATACAGTAGCTACTGCGTAAGAGTTAACATTATTATTTTTCAATGTGTATAGTGTTTCTGTGAAGAGTGTATAAAGTTTGTTTTCTCGAGGAGATATATTAAACGTAATCAAAATTAACCATCACGTCATATTTGTTCTGGATTCCTTACTGGTAGCATCAATGGTCACATGCCGAGTGGTGAGTACCAAAAACATAACAAATGTATTGCTATCTCAATTTTTCAGGTGGACGTCGTTCGGCAGTTTCAGGGAACTCTACTGCTAATAGTATTTCTTTGTAATGTGTATTCTGTTGGTGTAACTAGACTCAATCTCATGTTACATGAGCCACTACTATCTTTGTAGGTGATGAGTCATTCCGTGAACAAATGATCAAGGTAGGCCACATGAACTATGAGACCTGTGTAGATCTCAAAATCGGAACTTTCTTTACAGTAATAAATATAGCATAGATCTACATAGGAACATTTTGAATTTTTGCTATCTAATTAAATTGTGTTCAAATTAAAGAGTCTCAATATTTTTTTCTTTCTTCAGTCTCTACCGCACATAAGAAAAGTTCATAGTTCATGGGACCCACGATGACAGACAGTCTTCCCTGGTGTGAAGTAAGACTGCTGTCGAATGATGGGAGAGAGAGCCACCTCACCATCACTGGTACGCCTCCTTTTTCTCTTTCTGGGGCCTCAGCATAGTTACAAATTGTAGCACACCAGTGCTTTAGAGGCATCTACATTTGACTGCCCAAGCGTGGGGCCCGATAGAGTTGGCACCCATGTCTATATATTTACACCTACCCAAATAAATTTGACGCCAATCGACTGGTTTAGGGAGGCTGGCAAGTAACGAACATACGCAAAAATTTCACACTCCGTTTCGTAAACAAACCACGTACTAGCAAGACATTTTGAAGCTAATCAGCAGGAGCTGGGGATTATATTGTATATTCTTATACGATAGGGTAGTATCTTCATTATCAGTGTCGAAGCGTATTCCCATAAGTAGGGTAGGCCTGACAAAGGAATAATACAAGTAACACTTAATGTATCATAAAATGTTTAAAATTACAGTCAGAATTCTATTTTCCTCAGTGAGTTAAACAAAAAATAACATATCTATTAATTTTACAGAACTTTCTTAGCTGTATTTCTAACTCTGTTTCGAGTTGAATTTATGTACGTGTATACATAGTAGTTTTTGTTGTTTAATTTAACAACAAAGAATGAATATAGGCTTATAAGTAGATGGAAAGTAGTATATTGTTATTATTGTTATTATTATTCAACAAATATTTACATAAGGAAAACACGCAATGTGTATTAATGAAATATTCTCATTTAGCTCAATTACAAATATTTTAAAGTGCAGCTCATACTTTCTTCTGTCTAGGATGAGGGGAATTTCCTCCTTACCTGCTGCATATTTGAAAATGGAGGTAGAGAAAAAGCAAGTACATTCTTACCGTTAGCTGTCAAATTTCTTGGATAAGCGTTTGTTCCTTGCATCTCTCACTTCAAAGTATGATCAATACTGCATTTAATTAATACATCCAGTGTTATGACTTCACTAGAAATGTTAATGCTCAGAACGAATTTATTTGAATCAACGCAAGTTATTTAATATTGTATTATATGCACTGACATATTTAAGGGGGTGGGTTCTGGGCTTAAGCTTGCCGAATTTTACCGCAACTTTTTATTGTTTTATATATATATTTCAGAATTTTCACAGTTCCAGGAATAAAGTTACCTAAGCTCCTCCTGGAACAATCAAAGTCCTCCTCAACTAAAATTACTAAGAATTATTATTATTTTATCCTGTACGGTAGAATTTGGTAAGTTTATATATGTATATCTAATGTATCAAATTTATATCCTACAAACTATTACGAACTATTATGATCAGCCCGTATTGAAAAAACAGCTAGTCTGAATAACTTCTGAGAGTATATACCTAAATTAAACAAGTTGTCACTAATAGAAATACATATTAATTCTGCACAAAAACTGTTACGGAAATAATTTTATAACATATTAGCATTGAAAGATGCCTTCAACGCTAAAACTAAACTCCCAGAAGCGAGCCTTCGCACCTTCCCGACAATGCGTGCAATCCCCAGAAATAATAGCTTCGCTTCCTGATGGGCAGCAAAGTCCATAAACCTGTTTAGAAAGCTGGTGAGGCTCAGACGGAAGGGACTCTGAGTGTTTCCAACCTACTATTTTGTTACCGAAGAAACGAAATGTTGAAGTATTGACTTTATTTTATAACAAACCGAAGATAAAGAAAATATACAGTAGAAAACAGGGTAGGCCCGGCCTTAGAGCCTCATAGTATGCTTTGCTACTGTTCATTATTCTATTAGAAAAGTACTAATAAAGTTTTTTACTTCGTTTTCTTTCTTTTTTTTTCCAAGCTGAAAGTATTGTAGAAGACGTTACGTATGGTTTCACGCCTTTCTGCATCGAAACATATGGGTGATGACGTCATAACTTTAAAAGCTAATTTTGTTAGGCTGATTATTATTATTTTTAGTGGATTGTCGTTGCACCTAGAGGATTCCAATTTTTCACACACATTTCGTGTACCCCTTGGTATTTTTCAGATTTGTTTGAGACTTCTGAGTTAACACACGGGGGGGGGGTTCAGATTGGCAAAAAGTTAGAAAAGGAAATTTTTAACACAAAAAACATTTTTTCTTGCCAGTTTACCGTCTCAGATATATGTTGGAGACAGGCTAGTGTGAATTGCACCGTTTGAGGGGCTATTATATTCTGAAGAGAATGTGGTACAAAACATGACCCTAGGATAAATATTGATGTATCAGGAAATTTTTGTATTACATGGGTGTCTTTTGGGGTCACCTGGGTATTGTAGGGATGTTCGTAGCTCATTAGTTAATATTTTTCCCGAACTTACTATTCAAGATAGAAGTTTCAAATTTTGTACACACGTCTAGTATACCAGTTAGTGTTTTTCATTTGATTTTCAAATTCATGCGTTAACACAGTAGATCCAGAGGGGCTCAAAATGTGAAAAAATAATCAAAAAATCACGATTTCTCTCAAAATTTGCCACATCAGGGACAAGATAGGACAATCTAAAAGATACCATTTAAAAAGGCGGTTCTATTCTGAAACGAATGAAGTACAGGACATGATCTTAGGATAAATAGGGATGATGCTGTAGCTGTTGGACCGAAAGTCTATAATTTACCTTAGAAAGCTGCAATTTAAAACAGCTCCCGAAATAAATTTTAGTATCTTCAAATTGCTTTGTTCATAAACGCGTTTCTCCTGCTCAATCGTTTGAGACTAATTTGGGAAAATTCGGCAGATATGAGGGACTGTCTATAAGGACATAGTACATTCAGGTAATTAAATTTATCCAAGAGCGTGATATTTGCAGACAATTTGCAATTATAATAAACTTGTATCCAAGTCATATTATCCCTTTTCAAGTTTTCGCACTTATTTTATTTATTTTATACAGTATAAGAAACTTATATCTTTGATAATGATTGAACAGAGGGAAATATATATTTAATTTTCTTGTAAACTCAGCATTAAGGCAGTTTTATCGTTTCCACTACAAAATGAAGAAGATGGTATACACCCATTTATTTTGTAGTTTCTTTCTTGTTACACTATCTTTAAGTTCTGGGAAGCAAAGTAGAAGAAAGAGGTAATATATTAAAAGAATATAGCGTATAGGAGAAAGTTGGAGAAAACTTTTTCATTGTTTTTTCCAAGATGTGTTAAACGTGTAGAACTGAATTGCCTTAAAAAAGAAAAAAAGAAAGATGTTCCTGTTGTTTCTTGGTAATAAAACAAAGCTGGATCCATCTGACGTAGCGAAAAGGCCGTTTATTGCCACCATCAAAAATAAGATAAGTTGTTTCGCCATTTATCTTAAGTGAGTTAAGGGGGGAAAGAAAATAAGCACGTAAGAAAAAATAGACTTAATGTGTTTATTAAGAAAAATGAAACATCTTGTCAAGGAGTTAGTGAACTTGTTTAATAATATATCTACTTTTTACAAGCCTTGTTTTACTTCTTACGTCTATCATTTTTAAAACTCTTCTCTTTACAAGAGATTCATGGTTTATCATAGTAAGGGATTGTAAACTATTTCAGGATTGTAATCTTCTTTACTATTCAAAGATGAATATGAACGTTCAGGGGGGTTGTGTGGCTCAATAGCAGAGCATTTACTATTAGTGCGTGGGATTCTTGGTTCGATACTGGGAGGTGGTGGCTAGAGCATTCATCTGTGTTGCCTGGGTTCGATCCCAGCTCGCGCCACGTGAACTTTGTGGTGGGCAAACACCATGTGCGTAGATTTACTCGGGGTTCCCCCATTATGTTCATTCCACCAGTTCATTCACTCCTCATCATCACCGTCTCTTTTAGCCTAGCCGGCATAATTGTGGGACGTAACACTTAAGGATTTCATTTCTTGGTTAGATCGCCTTCCAAACAAGTTTATGACGGAGATAATCTTACCGTAGATTTTCTCGTGGCACTGTCTTATCCTCCCAAGTTTTCATTCCATTATCATTGACTTGCCTTTAAAAAATCATCTCCCTTACCTTAAGGGGAATATACATGGGGCTAAACTGAAAACGTTCACTTTCATTTTCATTTCATGAACTTTCAAACAAAACAAACTACACATTATTATTCATAATCGCTCGTTGTAAGTATCCTCTGGCCGGTAGCCAACCCAAAGCCGGTATCATACAGGTGATAATTCTGAGAAGTAATAAAAATCATATCGATGAGTTGAGTATATCATTTGAATGAAGAGTTGAGGGGGTCTGTATATATATACGCCTCTGGTTTAAAAATTTGTCCTAAAATGGTATTGACATGAACTACTAAGAACGGAGAAAGAATATTGAATACAAAATTATAATTTGTCTATCATAATACAGAAGTTGGGGATTTGTGTTAGGAGTTCAACTAAATAATGTAATTTAGTTCTCGGTGAAACGGAAGTTTCTAGCGCCCCTTCCCAGCACCAAGATTATACCTATATGAGACGTATATCTGCAATTTAAAATTGATTCCGAACCATAATGATGTATTTAATCTTTTAATGTTCTCTCACTGGGAATTGAACACAACTTCATAAATAAAGGGCACATGGGCTAGCTACTAGACCAGCAGGTAAGGGAGTGTAGATCGATGTTGAATTAGATTTTAGAGTCACTTTGGGCACAGATACAGTGACCTACAAATTAGTGTAGAATTCAAATTCATGAACATCCACTAGGAATCGATTCTGGGTCTCCCGCATACAAAGCGCGTACGTTGATCGTACAGCCAGGAGGGGGTGTAACGTAAATTGCTGTGCAATGATTTTTGTGCCGATATACGTAGAGTTTGTTAAGACAAACAGTTATACTATGTTTATTATGACAGATAATTCTAATAATAATTCTAATAATAATAATAATAATAATAATAATAATAATAATAATAATAATAATAATAATAATAATAATAATAATAATAATAATAATAATAGCATATTAATTTAATTTCGTAATAATTCTTTCGCTTTAAAAATACTGTAACATAAAGTAAAAGAAAAAGAAATATTTTATTTGCTGTAGAATACATGTACGTAGATTGTATATTATCGATGCAGATATGTTCCCATGATTTACTGAACATTCTAAACTAGTATGTGTGCGGTAAAGTAGTGCTTGTTATGTACAAAAGGATTACGATAGACATTTTTTTTCAATTGTCGTCACTTTTTGGAGATTCACTCACTCATTGATGCATATATTCCTTGATAACTCGAAACGAATATAGATATTCGTCTGTCTGATGAATCTCTATTACATTTTTTTTCAATCATTATCTTCCGTTGTCAGAATATAGGGATTGAGATGGATTTTTATATATGATATGACGAGCTTGTGTGAACGGTTCGTTAGAAACATTACCATCCAATTGAAGTTCTGGTAGCGAATTTATGAATGATCAAATACAGTGGATTTTTTTTCGTATTATACCAACTGAAATTTACGAATATACTCTCTCTCTCTCTCTTTTTAAGCATGAGAACTGTTAATTAAAAATATAACATACATATTCTACATATATTTCAAGGGTTTAGGACACCACTGAAACATTTTTTTTCATCTTCGAAATTTCAGTACGTTAACTAAGCCAAATTCGATTGATAAAATATCACAGACGTGGTCGTATAGGACGTTGATTATAAGAGTATTATTGTAATCCATAGAAATGTTTCAATTGAGTTATTACGTTAAAAAAAATCATTATCTCATATATGACAACGATTAATAACAATGATGAACTAGAAAAAAAATAACAGAGAAAGCACAAATTTTATATCAATGATGAGTGGACAAACAATATGGCAAGGTTCTTTTTAATGAACATGAGGTTCTGGGTTGGAATATTGGAGCTACTGATTTTGTTTCCTTGTCAATAGCTCCTATATCTTTCCTACGAAACGTATGTATGTCTCGATGGCATTAAAATCCATAATCAGAACAAAAGAAGAAAAGATACAAATTTTGGTAGGAAGAAATTTTAAATGTATGGAAGAGTGAATAAAAGAATATCATTTGTAAAGTTTACGAATCGATTATTACAAGGACTATATATATATCACTGCTAGGATTATGTGTGTCAAGGTCAGTAGAATATGGGTCACCAGTAATGATTTCGGATGGTACCACGGGTCTCTTGTAAATGCGAAATTTCCTTCTGGACCAAATCTTCGATCGTTACTCAATAAGGTTTAGGCCTACAAGCATTTTTTCAGTACTACTTTAATCCTCTGCATATTGAAATTCTCCTGCTCCCTTCCCAAGGGATAAATCGTCACCGGGTTCTCCATTACGAAACTTCCAAATAAATTTAATATCTATGTAACATATATTTGTACATATATTTTTACACATAAGGTTAAATAAATAAATGATATATTCTAGCAAAATGTATCGAGTCTTGGGAGGACAAATGTCTTATGCCCAGTTTTGTAAATTTGTCAGGATACTGTTTCGAAGTGATAAGTGTGCCCTAACAAATCAGAGAGTTTGATCTTTGCGACAAGTGTTCACTGTGTATTATCAATGGCGAAGAGTAATTCCACAAGTAGGGTAGGTCCAATAAACAATTTTCTTTTACTTAGCTCCAACTACAAATATTTTGAAGTGCAGTTGATATTTTTTTCTGTGTTGGATTTGCAGGGGGAATGAGGGAATTTCCTCCTCAGTTGCTGTTTTCATTTCCTGCACATTTAAAAGTGGAGGGAGAGAAAAAAGGAAGTACATTCTTATAGGACCCATATACGGTCCACGGTTTGTGCAAACAAGGCTGTTTGTGCATACAGTTTGACCGTGTATGGTGCTGTATGAACTGTTTCCGCAAACGTTTGTTCAAACATTTTTCACATCGAACTCGTTCGAAAATTGTTTACACGAACATGGTGTTTGCGCAGTCACGTGGACCGTGTATGCGCATGTTTCTGCAAACACAAGGTTTATTTCCGAGTAGGAGATCTAGTGTACAAATGCTTATTTTGCACTGTGGCGTCAATGAATAGGATTCGAGAATTCTGGCGAGAATTTATTGAACTTTATCGAAATTTACCTGAACTCTGGAAGGTAAAGAGTGAAGGTTATAAAAACAGAAATCTGCAAAATGTGTTCTCAAATGTTTCTATAATAATTTGTCCAAGCGTCTGGGGTGCAATGACTGTTTCAAATATTTGCCCTCGTACGTGTTTCCGGACACAAGATGACGCAGTGGCAAACAACCTCTAATCGGGAGATATCGCATCTCTCATATTTGTATCCTGTTTTTGAATAAGAGGTGTAACCATTTCCAATATTTCACCAAATATAGTTGAATGCATTCGTAAATATGTCCACAGGCGAAGTTATCCCAAGCTCGGCTATTATATTTTGATGACTAAACTAGACTGTTCCTTGAACCACTCTTTCATCCACCATCTTCATAAAGGTAAGAGTTTCTATCATTCTTGAACAAGATGTTGGTGAAGATAGTGTTTCGCGCCGTCAAGAAATACTTCACAATAAATGTTGGAGAGGATGATAAAAAATTTATGAAGATTTTCTAAATAAAATGTTGTGTAGTTTACTATTCTTAGTTTAAAATTAGAATCTTCACTAAGCGTAAGCACGTACATCAAAAGCTTTTCCAACGCAGAAAATTGTTCCATCATCACCGCACATGCAGTTATTTCAACACTGAAATAGGTGTCGTAGTAGTCGAACTAACATCAAAAATGGTGTTAATCTGGTAATCTAACCTTGAATTTTAACACAGGGAGTGTTGAATTAATACCAATACGGCTTTGACCTTGAATTATGACACATATTGTGTGTTGAAATAAGAAAATGATGTTGAAATAACACAGAGACTGTCTCATATTGAAACTTAACATAGTGTAATATTAACACACTACACACCGTGTTACTTTTTTCGTGTTGGTGTAACACCGCTACGAGTAACACTCAACACTTTTCCCCGCACTATCGACCCTCGAGAATACTAACACAGATCTGAATTTAACACCGCTCAGCACCTATTGTGTGTTAAATACGTAACACACACCCTGTGTTAAACACCAACACCGCGGGGTCTGTGTTCAATTAACACCGCATAGTGGTAGTCACGCTGGAACCACTGCTCTGTGTTAAAATTGAGTTGAATTACCACAACCATTTTTGCTGTGTACAGGTTACGTAACACTATAGCTAAATTAATAAGAGAGTCTACCAAAGCGTTTTATACGAGGTTGACCATTTATCTTTGAATTATAGTCGATAAATGAACAAACACTATGGGAAGATACGTACGTTCGCAATGTTATTGTGGGCAGTCTATCATCCGATGCAGCTAATGGGCACCTACTATATAGCTTCAAATGGGTTACAGAGAGCCAACAGTCAGCGAATATCTCGCTTTATCAATGCCTGAAATACATTTCCTTCTTTCGTTTGTTTACCCGTTCTTTGCATTCACTTGTTATTAGGTATTAATATCATTTTCATTGGAATTAGGTATCAGATCGAGCAGTCTCGTTGGCTGTGGTGGCCATACATCCCGACTGTTATTTGCAGGGATTTCCCCTCAGTCACACCAGACGAATGCCGGGATGGTACCTCTAAATTCGATTCGGCAAAATTCCTTCCTAAATTCTTTTGTAATCCATCTTATTTCGTTTCTGTTAACTCTCGCCAAAAAAAAGACTGGGATTAATGTACTAAAGAAATAAACAAACTACCATTAACTCAATCGATACACGAAGATGTTGATCATTCTGAAACGCTTTTACTTGTCTAAATGGAATGTAAAGAATTAGATTCTCAATTTAAGGGATTTATTGTTTTACGAACTTCCATTGGTGTTCTCATGATGCATTAGATAGATTGTGTATGCACTGTTCCCTCCAAACATACTTCCCTGAAGGTTTTTCTGAACCAAAGTTATTCAACTGTCCCCCTTCACAGTAGATAAGAGAAATTAAATTGCAATTACAAGGCTGGGCACGTCCTTTATTAAATAGTATCTGAGTTCAGCTCTTTCGTATTTAATTTTTGTCCTCTCCCCTGAATTTTTTTTTCTTAAGGCAAGCATGCATGTATCTAATACAGGGTACATATCTTTGAAAACGCAGGTTTTAATTTCCTTTTATTTTTTTGAATAGTTTATGTTAATATTCTATTCACGAAGAGAAGCTGGTACTGATGATAAGCGATGTTACATTATATATCCTAAAACACGGATCAAATCTTAAAGTGTTATATTCATAGGCGATATACATCATATGCTTGGCACAGGTTATTTATCGAACAGCTGAGAATATTCGAGAATAATTTTCTGAGAAAGGTGTGTTAATCATCCTAAGAAACTTTTTTTCTTTTTTTCTGAAGACACCATAAAGAATTCAAACATATAAGGAGCTAACTGAAAAGTTTCCCCTGCCACTACAGCCTGTTCTGACAAGATGGAGAACTTGGGTGAATGCTGCCTTATTCTCCGCTAAGAATTTTGAAGCTATTAATTCTGTAAGTTTCCAGATGTTTATCTTTTGTGGTTTCCTAGACATTGAAATATATATATACACTTTCAGATCATTTCCCCGTATGGAGGGGGAAGGTCATTTTTAATCAGGATTTTATTTATAAGGGAAATCTATTTTTTCTAGACAATTTTTTTTTCTCCGTCTTTGCTGGTGGAGGATGAAACAAAAAATCCACGTCCTCAAAAGGTTCTGTCAATTTGTTTGGTAGATTTTGAAGAATCTGTTATACTAATACTTTAATATTCCTTTTTGTGTTTCAGCTAAGTAAAAAAAAATACAGATTTATTTTCGGCAATACAAAACACAGCAGAAATATTATTTCTAATTTCTATAGACATTTTCATTTCTATAGAAAATTTACAAGCACATCATTGCTGAATATACACTGATTCATTACACATGAGGGCCTCATTTATCTGCTAGAATTACTGAAATTTCTAAACGAGATATGTAATGAGATATGTAATGAATTACTTGTCAAGTAACGTTCAGTATAGCTAACTTCAGGAAATTTTATATTTTTTTAAGATGGAAAAACGGAAAATTTGGAACGGGAAGTGATGCACTTTATGTAACATACTGATAGCAAATTGTTTTCTCGGACAATTTTACTCATAAAACTTGAGCATGTATAGGAAATTATACAGTACCTGACATTATAAAAACTATATATAAAACTGTCTAAATTATTGACTTTTAAGATTGCATTACTTTCTTTTTCAACACACCATCTACAACTTCCGTTCTACTTCAGCACAGTGTGTGTGGTGCTAACACAAAATGTTTTCGAGAATGAAACATTGACGGGGAAACTGGTTTATATATAGATATATTTTACTAGAATTCTAGCTTCTTTGTTTAGATTAGAAAGTAAAATTTTGCCACTGCACACTGCACTTTATACGGGGAAGAACTACGGTAAACATCAGAAAATGTTTCAAACTTGTAACAACTTATGAACTTATAACAAAGCAGTTTCTTTCAAACTTGAGTCACTACTACAAAATAATCCAGTCTACACTTTTTTCATGAATTTAGCAAGGTTCTTGAAAGCACAAATTCTAATATCCCAGCAAACGTTAAGTGCAAAATGTTTTGAGTTTCAAATACGGTTCAACTACATCATGCGATATTGATTATTCCTTTTTCCTATTATAATATAATATTAACGCAGAAGGCACAATCAACTGGCAGAAAATATTGAACAATTGCTTTGTAACACTGATTTGTGATGGTAAGATTTTATATTCTCAACTTTGTACTACAGTATTTTTTTTTTACTTGTTTAAAGTGTTTTTTACACTCAGCATAATGTAAACACATAACGCATATAGGCGATTTAACATATTTTGAGAGAGTAATTTTGTGGTTCATTAACGCTTACGGCACGGCTCAACACCGGCTGTGTGTTAAGATGTAACACACCCCCTGTGTTAAACGCCAACACCGCGGGATATGTGTTGAACTAACACCGCATAGTGGTAGTCACGCTGGAACCACTGCCCCGTGTTAAAATTGAGTTGAATTAACACAACCATTTTTTACTGTGTGCATCCTTTAACGCTCAGAAGGGACCTTGTTCTGGTGTCACACGAAATATGGAACGAGACTATGGTCAATCGATTTGTGTTAGTGGCCACGAAAATCTATTGGCGGGAAAAACCATCGATCGCAACCGTACCGTACTTATAGGGATGAGTAGGGACACTGCCAACACAACACGTTGTGAATAATGAGACGAAATATGCGGCGAGTTTGATGAAAATATGCATAGAAGCGCAGTTAAACATACATAACAATGTGATATGACACAATTTTTCATTTTCCACAACGTGTTGTGTTGCGAGTGCCCCTACTCCCCCATAAGTATGGAACGGTTGCGAATGAGAGTTATTCCCGCCTATGGATGTTCGTGTTCACTAACACAAATCGATTGATCATAGTATCGTTGAACATTTCATGTGACATCAGAAAAAGTTTCCTTCTCAGTAATTATTAATTCTTAGCCTTTATTTTTTAAATAAATGGTGTAAACTTGCGCGTAATATATTTTAAAAGGTTAGTGAATACATGTCACAAATGTAAGGCGATTTATACATGGATACTTCATAGTTTAGATATTACATATCTTTTAGAAATTTCATAATTTTACTATTAATTTTCATATTTTCTAATTTTTTCTTCGTATTTCGCCTCTCTCTAGTTATGACCTCTGCCTCTCAATACAAGAATGTGCTGTCGTTTGTACCAGACGATGCGCTGTGTACGGTGCAGCAAAGACGGGCAGAATCGAGTACTTTTGAGAATCGAGTCTGTACTCGATTCGACAGTTGGAGAACCGTTTTTGTACTCGTATCGGAATGGAGTTTTTTTTTATATCCAATAACTCCCACTTCTTCCCGCTTTTCCAATCCAATTATGTATTAGTGATATACAGTGTATATTCCCCGTAAAGATATTGTGATTTTGTTAAGTAACTGTCATTGTAATGTTACATATGTGTTGTGATTTCCTTGTTAAAGCACGCAACACGAACGAGCGACCAGTCTCCTGCATCAGCCAACAAGATTTTGTTTCTAAATGTATCCTTCCTTAGAGAGTCTGTATTCATTCCCACTGCTCTGCACTCCAACGTCTGCAACATGCAAGCACAAGGCTAACTGAACTTCACTGGCTAAGAATATGGAAGTGTATGATGTCCAAATGAACACCGAATCGATTCTAGCCAGCCAGTACGGAATCAAGAATTTGAAATCAGTTGTGGGATAGTGATATCCAGATATCCTTTAATATTCGGCTAATAATAAGCGAATAGGAGCAGAATCGAGATATTCTGGGCTCGAAATGGAAGTATGGGAAAGCAGATGTTTTATGAACCTACTTAGTTTGTTAATATTGGTCAGTCAAGCTTGAATAGAGGAATAATATTAATTCTGTGAAATGCATAAATATACTACATAGTCATTTTCTGAATTGCATTTGTTTTAATGAACTTTCTAATATACATGAATATTTACTATAATAGCACTAGTCGACAAAACAATAAATAAATAAATATTTTTGTCTTGCAGACTGGAGAAAATATCTCATTCTAATAGGACTTTTCATGTAGAATTCAAAAATGTAATTAGTTTTCCTCTATCGCCCCCATTTTGCCGTGACATCCGCATGACCTTAAAAAACGGATTTTCAGAAATTTGTTACTTGCGTGCAGATAATCACATGTACCTATAACGACCATTAAATGAGTATTACCGGTACTATGAAAATCACCGGTTTGTAATTATCTTAATGTTTGTTTTGCATATTTTATATGTCGATATAGGCCTCAGTCCATATATTTACATAATCTACGTTACTGTTTCATCAAAATCCATCTAAACACTTCATTTAGGTATTACCTTTTTTATTGTAGTACGTAATAAATTAAACATTTACATACTTTTAAATATTGTACATGTATATATCACAAGACGGATTCTCTATATATTATGTTTTTCGTTGCAATGACGACTTACAAAACATGTCATATCACTATCACAACAGAACATCAACCATAATAACCGAAAAGAAATTACATCTATTTCTCTTTATATTTTTTCTTCTTCCTTTCAACAGCTTATGCATATTTAAAGAGCACATTTTGCCCGTAAATAAAGTTATTATATAAAAATCACACAATACCGTTACATAATGTCTCCCGAAAAATGAGACTTTCTTGTTTATGTTTAAAAATATAAAAATAAATCCTGGACCGTTGGATATCACATGTTGGTTATTTGAGTTTTTGAATGACCCTCGTATATGCAATAATTACAATTCATATAATCATATATCATATTATACTTTTATATCAATATTGTTTTCACATTTATCTTAATTCTTATAATTAATTTCATTCTATACAATTCAACATTGACAATAGAAAGTACATTCAAATAACGTTCTAAAAGTTGTTAATTTAAAGTCCTTTCGAGGCCATCGATACTTGTTATAAGTTGGACGTTAACAAAATCTATGTCATTTTCTTGGGCAAAACTAAGAAGATTGCAAAAGGATATTATTATGATGATTGTGTGATTGTTTTCTCAATTGAGAAAGGATCAAATATATTATACATTCAAACAAAATGCAATTTATAAATGAAATATCGACAATTTCTAGAACAAAACACGATAATCGACATCATAACATAAACTAACATAAATAAATTAATTATCATATTTTTAAGGACGAATCGCTTTGAGGGTGTAGTTTTACAAAGGCTAATTCATTTGTTTGAACATTTATATTATCTTCATAGAATTCAAATAAAGTACAAATAACAAACGAAATTGTAACGATATTTACCGTAAAAATAAACAAAAATCAATTGATTATAGTTTTCTCGGACGTCATAACTTTAGCTTAAGTTACATTGCCAGCGAATTCGTTTAGGCTGCATTGAAAATCATAAATCGGAATACAATTTTGCGCCTCATTTACATCTACAGTTCTTTGTTTCCTATTTCGTGGATTTTTGCCATCTAGGAAATTTCTACGAAATCCAATTCGAGGGAAATTAGATCTAATGACTACATGCTTCAAGTCTGTGGAGTACGATTACTACTGCTGTTACTAAGATTAGATTCGGTTACATTACCGGTTCACGTGAATTTAACATTACCTTTTATATTGGAATCACACTTTAATCTCACATGGATATTTCGAACTTGGTTTCGATTAAGGTTAGCTTGGTTCAGGTTAGTATTGTATTGCACCACTGATTGATTTTCAAAATTTTGCAATGTCATACCTAGATGATTGAAGTCAACGCATTGCATCACGTTCTGTAAAAGCAGCATCGAATCGTTCACTATTATCATTTTGGACTTTTCGTTGAGTGAATATTTCAACAGCTCCAACTCAATCGACCAATCACAACGAGCATTGGTGGGAACACACGTTCTTTCTCTGAATTTCACGAATACTGGAATGAATTATCTTCCTGCTACATGAACCAATATCGTGTACATATCATTAAACGATTCTGTTACAATTACTTCATATCCAGAATTAATATCATGTTGAATATACTGTGAATAGAAGCACTCAATAGCACTCATTAGACGAAGATGATCATAACTTTTCGCATATTGATGTATACTAAAATCTTCTTTACACACAGCATCATAAGACAATCAAAAACATTCGAATAAAGAGACAAGTCGGGATAATCTAATCTAACCAATACCGCAGTTTGTTTTTGCGAACACTCAGCAAATTTCATCCACACATTTAAATCGATGACGTCATATTCCTTCGTCGATGCAAAATTAGGATCTACATTCTCTATAGTTTCCATGAAAGATTCAGGTTCACTTATTTGGTTACTGTGTTCATTAATTATAGTTTCTATAACTTCAACTAAATTTGGCACTTTGGTGAACCTACGTAGTATTTGTTCCATTTTGAGATCACTCTGTTCAATTCGCTGATTTATATTCTCAATTTGTTGTGATAAATGTTGACTATTACTGTCGAGTTGTTGCTTCAATTGTACAATTTGCTGATTCATTTGCTCACCAAAATCTTGCTTCAATTGTCCTATCTATTGATCCATTTGTTCACCAAAATCTTGCTTCAATTCTTGCTTCAATTGTCTTATCTGCTGTTTAATAAGGTCCGATGGGTCAAAGGAAGTGTACATTTCCCTATTAGCAGGTGCTTCAGGTGTATGTTTTCTACTAGGAAGACTCATGTTAGTATTCCTGAAAATTTTTCTTCCACTCCTTACTCCTAAGGTATATTCCGTTCTGATGTATTTAATAAAATTACTACGTAACCTTAAAATCAATCTGCAGTTATTTATTTAGGAGATTGTTTACTTATCTTCTCACAAATCTCCTGAACTCCCAAGCGGAAAAAAAAAAAACAAGTTATAACGACCACTAAATGTGTATTACTATGAAAATTACCGGTTTGTAATTAGCTTAATGCTTGTTTTGCATATTTTGTATGCCGTTATAGGCCTCAGTCAATATATTTACATAATCTACGTTACTGTTTCATCAAAATCCATCTAAACACTTCATTTGGGTATTACTGTCTTATTGTAGTACGTAATAAATTAAACATTTACGCACTTTTAAATATTGTACACGAATATATCACAAGATGGATTCTCTATATATTATATGTTTTTCGTTGCAATTACGACTTAAAAAACATGTCATATCACTACCACACCATAGCATCAATCATAATAACCGTAAAGAAATTACGTTTATTTCTCTTTATATTTTCTTCTTCTTCCTTTTGAACAGCTTGTGCATATTTTAAAATAACATTTTGCCCGTAAATACAATTTATTATATAAAAATTACACAATACCATTACATAACTTCCACGGTAATTATAATATAAGCACGATTTTTACCCTCCCTGATTTTAAAATGTGAGCTTGAAGGTACATATTTCCTATAAAAGGGAATATACCCCTATACGCATCGATGTACCTAAAAACCTATACAACATAATGAAGTCTAATAAAAGAAGTATAATTACTTCAAAAACATCCATTGTTTTAACTTTGAAATTTTTATTTACCCATAACAGGGAACGAGATGAACAACCCAAACATACTAAGAAGCATACCAAGGTCTTATACTACCATATCATTGTTTACAGTTTGAACTATGCACTCCACTAGAAATTTAAGAGGATCTATTGCAAAATTTAGAGGTGTGGTCTTAGTTATCACCGAACCTTAGTTTTTGGTTCACTGACCATGGAGCCTGAGGTAGGAATCTCGGAGCACAAAAGTGAGACAAACTGCTATGATACACAACAAGAAAACACACAAGGAAATAATTTGACCCAAAATACATCATTCAAATTTTCAGGAAGCAAAGGAAAAAATAGTTTAAATCAGTTTATAAATAATAGTTAAATATTAAATGAAAATAAGGACATGTTCCAATGAAGCCTGAACTCGATCGAGAAGAAAGAGGTTGGAGACATTTGAAGATCAAAATCATTCCGTTGAATAAAAGGTAGGTATTCCATTTCTGGAGAGTGCATGACAAATAATTTGTAAGGATTCATCAAAAGGAGGTCTTTGTTTTATAAGCAAAGAAAATGTGGCTTGTTACCGTGGCGTACAAAAGGACGGCTTCCAAGGTTATTCACCTTCTTCAGGTACCTCAAATAACGGTCCCACACTGCTTCCTTTATTATCCATTCCTTTCTTAATACCCAAATCCCCGGGCAGTGGCATGTCTTTCCTCACATGTGACGGGCTAACACGGCCATAGATGCCGAAAGCCCAAAAATCTAATTTCTAATCCTAATTTGTAATTCCCGCTCTTTAACAAGCTATTATGCAAAAGAAGAATACCTTAAAATATGCATAGAATCACCTGAAATTATATAAAATTTGAAAGTTGAACCCCTCCTGTATCCTTGAATGGATTCTAGGTATCATATTGGCTGGCTGACTTGAAGTTTAAGGGCCTTCGTCAACCTCCTTGGTTTTATGAATTGTAATTATTACCTTAAAAAAACAATCATGAACATAAGGAAAAAACTGAATAAGATATAAAAATGTTAGAGCATTAACTAACAATTATTTTCGTATAGTGCATAAATTCGTGTGTTAAATGTGTAATTATGGCGGCATAAATTATGCACTTAAATTGCTGGTCTTTAGTGACCAAATTTAGAAAGAGTTAGTAATATATTAATTTTCATTATGTAGGGGACACTAGCCAAAATCGCACAACTTTTTACATAAATGGTTTTTATTCGAAACATTTGAAGAAATTTAAAATGATTTTTTGATCGTATTGAACTTTATAGTTTTCCACTTCTAGTACAGTGATTTCATAACGATATCTTATCATTATCATGATAAAGATGATGATATTTTACAAGCCTGCGATTGGTACGATTTACGCAACAGGTTTCCCAAATCGCACTATGTGAAGCCAAAATCGCACCTCCATTTGAATACATGCAAATTTTACAGTAATGCATATGGGTCAAAAACAAATTATCGTTTCCATGGAATATCCGCATTATTTTATTTATGTTATATTAAGATGAGGTATAATACATCTCTAAAGAGAAAAAATACTGCAATGTAAATAACCGAGCACAGAAATAACACCTTAGAAATGTAAGCTAAGTAGAAATGCAACAAACAAGTAAAACAAATTAATATTTCTATGATATATAACATTCTTTTATATCAGTATTATTAATACGAGGAAGAACGTATCATCAAAGAAAAAAATATTCATATTGTTGATCCAATGAGCAATATTGTTCATAATCCTATGAAACGTAAAGTATCTATATTTATGGGAAACAGCAGCTACACTTTATGTGCACAAAAATCACATTGGAATGCACTTCATCTGCTGAAACACCCGCACAAGACTCACGTATCGATACTTTACACAAAACACTCTGTACATCTTTCACTAAATTTTGTTGACAAAGGACGCAAAACCAATCTTGTTTATTGATTTCAAAAACCACATTTGAAACATTGCGAATATGTAGCTCGTAACATCGTGATTTGGATGTATCTACTTTTCGAATACAGTTTTTAGTGTTAAGGTTTCCTGAAGCACAAGCAGACCTAGCTGACGGTTCAGTAAGATTAGATCTCTCCACACGTTTGGATACTCCCGATTGCCTTTGCCTTTTCTCTTCAAGATTTTTTTTTTTTTTTGTAAGGATTTGATGAAAGTACTTCTGTTCTTTGTGGTTGCATGTTTGTAGTTCTATTTCCTCCTGCTATCGGGCTAGACAGCGTCTCTTTATTTTCTATATATTTTTTCAAAGCACGATTCACAGACTCCGGAGACCATTTTCCATATTACCATGTGCCCACCTTTTGTGAACTATAACGAGATAGAAACCAGGAAAAATAATTCGTCACGGGAGCCAAAATCGCACTGGTGGAATTTCGGACATATGGTAGTAGTGCGATTTGGGAAACTACACCATTTAAAAAAAATCTTTACATACCTCACAAATTAAAACAACAATAACTTGAGTTTGTCACTATAATATTAATGGTATTTTGTTTATCAGTACTTATTAAAACATGAGGTAATTATCTTACCTTAATCAATATTCTACTGTGAAATACCCAGAAAATTAGTAAGGAATACTCCAATTATATTGTACTGCAACTGCACACACACATATCTTACTGAACGTCGTCACTTCACTCTGTAATTATGGAAATATGCTTAAGTATTTAATTTAACTACCAGATGGCTTGTTAGTACTACGGTTCCTTTTAAACCAGGGGTGGTGGGATTTAGAACCCGGTGCGATATCGGGAACTCTCCCCTACATTGTACCTGACTCTCTTTCTACATGTTTAATATTCTTTAATGACTTGAGGTCACTCATTAATTATATATATATATATATATATATATATATATATATATATATATATATATATATATATATAGGCTGGAGGTAAGTTAGCTTAGAGCCTTAAAGCTATTTTCAACTTCGAGGCTATATAACAGAAGAACATACAGCATAACATATGACACGAAAAACATAAGCTTACAGCATTAATCGAACCAAGTGGTTAAGTATAACATATATAGCTACAAATGAGCCATATAAACAAAAGAAGACCTAACTATATAATATTATCTTCGCTTATATTATTGTGAATATCTTTCTGAGAACAAACCAATGTTTCCTATGTTGATTATCTTTATAACATTTCTGGTTTATAACTTTCAGAATTTGCTTTTCCGTAAAAGAATTACCAATTATTTTTTTCCTTTGACTAAGGCTCACAAATAATAGGTATTAGCGATATCTTCCTATTGTTCCATGTCATTTAGCTAATTTGCTGAACGAACTTAAGAGAAAGAAATGTAAAAGTAAACGAAGCGCCAAGAACTTCAATAAATGACCTCAAATTGTGTGCGCAGTAGCTAAATTGTATATAATCACATTCTTTCCTCCCTCTTTCTCTCTCTCTCTCTCTCTCTCTCTCTCTCACACACACACACACACACACACACACACACATATATATATATATATATATATATATATATATATATATATATGGTATAAAGAGTCAATTTTGGATATTGGCTATTTGCCAATGTTCTGGAACGTTAAGTTTAAATGCGATGAAATTTTAATGTAGTAGCAACAGCATTCCTTTTGAGGAAAGATAAAATATTGCTCCCGAAAGAGAAACATAAGTAAAGGTTGAAAAAGCGAAAGAAAAAACAGGGAGGGATGGAGTTGAACGTAAGTGAGATAATGTTGAAGAAAGATGGAACAAAAGAGATTAACCCAAAGAGAATTTTCTTTGCTCGATGTTTTTCTCTGACCCATGAAATAAAGAGTGAAGCAAAAGCATATTTCCGTGCTCTCTTACATTGATTATTCTTTTCTCTTTTGAAACCTAAATAAAAAGAAAAATTGTAAATGAGTTGAAACAGAAGAGGCTGAACAACGTGGAAAAGATCATGTTCTCATGTCAAACACTCTTCATCTCTTCTTTTGTGCCATTCACATAATCTCTTTTTTTCTTTCTCAATATATTCGTTTTAGTCTTTGATAGTTATTTTCTTTGTGTTTTTCGTTAACGTTACATTTTCCCCTATTAACAAAAGGCATTTTTTTCTCAATTAACCTACCTATAACGGTTAACGGATACACAGATAACCTGTGACCTAGATTTCTAAACTGAAAGTGGATTTTGCTGAGAAGAAAATCTGAGTAGGTATTCATGCTATAGCAAGTATTAAAACAGTCCGCGCTACATATATATATTTCTTTGTTTGCTGATGTTTAGCATTCGTTTTTATCATCGAGTCTATGTGATATATGGGCCTAAATTTTAATATGAAATCTAAAATCACCATAATGTTCATTTCTAAAATAATTTTCTAGGAAACAAAACTCGTGTACCAAAAAAAAACTAGTCTTTAGTGCGAGTGGCCCCGGGTTCGATTCCCAGTGGGGACTGGGTCAGGGTAGAACAAAGAGAACTTGAAGGGGTCGGTAACTTTAATTTATCTGTGAAATATTTTGACGAATAACGCTTACTTCATCAAAGGGATCAGATCTAGAATTGCCATAGCGAAAGCAGTATTCTACAAGAAAAGATCACTCTTAACTAGCAGTGTTAATATTGGACTAGGGAAGAGTGGTCAAGTGCTATGTATGGAGTATTGAACTTCATTGTTAAGAGACTTGGATATTAGGAAACTTGGAAAAGTAATATTTAGATTGCTTCAAAATGTGGTGTTGGGGAAAAATGGAGAAGATAAAATGGTCACAGAGAGATAAAAAAGACGATGTTTTAAAACGGAAAGAAGAAAAGTGGACGTTTTAAGCCACTATCTTTCGTAGGAAGGGCAACTCAATTTGACAAATATTGTGAGAAAACTGTGTTGTTCGTACTGTCATAGAAGGAAAGATTGAAGAAAACAGAGTAGGAAAAAGAGAAAGACAACACATCAATAACTTAAAAAATATAAGAAAATTCAAGTTAAAAGAGGAAGCTGAAGATTGAGAAACATGGAAGAAATATTTCAAGGCCAAAAAAAAAAAAAACATTAGTCCCGGGATCTGCAAAAGGTCGACTACTTAACAACAATACTAAAATAATAATACTAATTTGAGGACGGGCATCCAATCGAACTAATGGGTCAGGGGGAAAATGACTTGAAAGCTGTGATATTTAATGCTCTCACTGCACAGAGAAGTCAAGCCTAATTTCCAAGGAGACAGAGTTGTAAGAAAAAGAGACAAAGTTTGTATGGAACATTTAACTACGTTTTCTCCACTCGTAAGATAACTCGTAAACGAAATCAAATTTTTCATTTCTATTTTTTGCTTTCTTTTTATTTTAATTTTTCTGTCTTTGCAACAGGCAATTGGAGCGGTTATCTCAGCCAAGTTCGTTAATGGAGGGTTATTTTTTTAATTTGTTCAGGGATAACGGTGACTTTAACTGTGACTATCCTTACCTCATTAATTCAAAAAACAGTGTCTTTTGTTTAACACTAATATGCAACCCTCAAAACATTTCAGAATTACGGGTTACCTAACAGCTAAGGGGAGGTACTTATATATTAATCCCTATTATAAACACATGCTGAATCATTACATAAATATACGTTTTGTGTGAATCTCTTTAGTGAAATGAAATGGAAAAAGCCAACTTTTAGTTTAACGTTCGATGTTATGTTTTGCAGAACCAGGCGGACGATTAATGAAAGTGAATGAATATGATATTCTGCTGTTTGTGTTCTACCACCGATAATCGAACCAGGAACCATGTGCATCAAAGGTACACATACTAGTCATTAGACCAGCGAGAAGCGCTGTTCCTTATTACTGTGTTTAGCACAGTTTACTAAATGTCTGATTTGGAATACTGTTTTATGTTTCCGATTTGTTGGACAAATTCTAGAGAGATAGGAAACAGTTTAATTTGAAGAGTAACTAGCCAGAGTTTCAGAGTGGAGACAGAGATTTGATCTTCTGTTCCATAAGTGGTGGAAATTTTAATGCATATGCAATTGACTGTATTTCTGACGTTATGTAGACTTTTGAATTTTAAGAGTGTGGATGGAATTTTTGGATAATGATACACTAATGACCATCTACAGTTCTGATAGTCCCTACACGCACGACTTTCTAAACATTTTTCGCGATGATTGGCCAAAGTATATAGGGTAAAGGGGGGCACATTAGAATAAGTGGTATATTCAGACATTCAAATTGCTTCTGTGGTCTAGAAAAGAAATGCGGTACAATTTATGTCTTGATGTTGTCAGAAGTGACCTGAATTTCTGTTATTTGTTTTCAGGCATACAAGCTGGATGTTTGTTAGAACAGTGCTCATAATAAGAATTTTGTACTGAAAATTAGAAATTTGTGTAGAACGTTTTAAGTGGTTTGTAGAAGCATCGTACACAAATACTGTTCAGCATATTTACAGAAGGTAAGTTTAATCCTTTCGTTGTTAACCTTAAGTGATTACATTGCTTTGATCGTCTTTAATTTTACAGTGAAAACTTTGTGTATATGAGACATATAAGGGCGCATTGAATATAAGAAGAAATTGTAAACTTCCACATGGTGATAAAGAAACCATGTAGAAGTCATTAGCAGCTGTTGAGAGACATGACATGCCAATGGGAGTTGTAGCCGCATTTTATGAAGTGAAACAAATCACACTATAAAACTGACTGAAACATAAGAATAATCCTGGAAGTGAGGAAAAATAGAAATATTCTTCCAAAAACACAATAAACCAAGTATTCGCTAATGAACTGCAGGTTAGAGGCTCTTCTGGAAGCCTACATTTTGAAGAGGTTTCAAATATCTTAAGAATTAACTTTGTTACCAAACAGAAAACTTGCTTTTGGCTATGCTCTTATATAAGATCGTTACCCAAAGAAGTAGAAAAAATTTAAAATGAGCATAATTGAGAGATTAAACCGTTATATGGAAAGATACAACAAACTACACTCAGCAAATCTGAAAACTCCAGTTTGTTTCGTGCAAATAGTTTTACAAAAGAGAACAATCTCTCGAATGTATTTAAGAAGTTTTCATTTACACCAGAACGTATTTTTAACTCAAACGAAATATCTGTGTCAACAGGTCTCCAATCCCCTCATGTTGTAGCGAATAACTGGGTACGAAACAGGTTGGAAAAATTGTTTCAGCTGAACACGGACTATTTCCTACGGATGTGCGATAATTCATACGATGGGATATATTACGACCTGTGTTTGTATATCCAAGAGCTCAGAAGCAAATACCTATGATGCTTAATGCACCTGACGGAAACTTGAAGTTAGCAAATAATCCTTATACTGAATGGATGACAAGCTCTTGAAATACTACATGAGTTGTAGTAGGGAAGTTCCTAGTTTGATTTTACCGCATAACTAAAAACATACTCTCTAGATACTATTTGTTATGCAAAGTAAAAATGAATTGCTTTACTTACTTTTCTCCATATAATTCTAACTGTCTACACTCACTTGATTTTAATGTATATGATCCATTTAAGAGCACTCAGTGTAGAGCGTACCGTAGAGATCTCTGATTCGATCCCAGCTCTCAAAGTGGACATTTTAGTGGAAAAACACGGACAAACACCTTGTACTAGGTTCGTTTATTTCCTTCTACTTTCATCATTCCCCCATTATCACCTATCTCATCATCAATGTCTTCCTGAGCCTCAGTGCATAATCATAAGACGCTAAATAAATTTTTAAAATGACTGATAATATAGAATTAAAAATAATTTTGCCACCTGTCCTACTCATCAGAAGCTACATATGTTATATTAGCATGGATTTCATATATGTGTTAAAGTAGCAAAGATGAACTAGCTTTCTCGCAGATTAAAGAACCTTATCCTATAGAATGTTAGATACATCTCATGTCGTAATTTCAACTATGACATGTATTAATGACTTGGGTAGAAGTTTTAAGGAAAACTATTTCTACAAAAGCACAGAAAAAGAATCAAAATTCCTGGTGTTTTTTTCTAGGTCACGCAAATGAAAAGTGGAGTACGAACAATATCCATAGTTCGTATTATACATTTTGTGATAGTTACATATACTAGTGACATAGAAGGAAAAATAATGACAAACTTAACGGATTAAATTTAAAAATAAAAGCTCCGAGAAAGTAATTGATTAAATCAAAATTTAATGTCGGAAAAAAAGTAATGGTTAAAATTAAAGCTAATTTTAAACCAATTTTTTAAAGTTTAAATTCAAAATATAAATTTTCACTATTATACAATAAGACGTACCGTTAGTTGGGGTGATTTTAGCATTTGGGTGACTTTGTCTCAGTTACCAAAAAATGTATTCAATTATTTTTACTTCTAAACACAGCATAATGTTTGCACTTGCTGAATCTAAGTGTGTGAAAGAGATATTGTTCTAACAAACCATCTACATTTATACAAATCAAGATTTTTTTCAGTTTCACACATCATTTAAAGATATCTAAGGAAAATGTCATTTTTCAATGCGTGCAAAACTTCAGAACCACTTGTCACACCACAAAAATATTAGTTCCAAGTTTTGCGTGGTTATCTATTCAGCTGTTCCTTTCACAATCCCAAAAGTACGTTGTTGCATACAAGAGTGAGTATGTACACTCATGTCCAAAATGATTGTCGCATGTCTATAACTGTCTTCTTGTAAGAATATAATTTGATAATGATTTTGCAGAGTACTTTTAATACTGATACTATGAGTATAATCGGGAAATGTATATTTGTGGTACATTTTATAGGAAAAGAATTATAAATACGAAAATTAGAATGAGTAAAATAAAATGTTGCTAAATGGACAAGAAAGTTTTATTTTCGTTTTATTGTTCTTATTTACTGCTCTTTTCACATGAAATTTGCCACATACATGTCTTTGCCGATTGTACACATACTAACTGTATAAGAAATACCAGGCGAATTCGTTATCAAATTATATTCCTAGAACAACATATTTATAGACATGCGACAATAATTTTGGACATGAGTGTACATTGTACTTTTTTGAACTGTGGTGACTTTGGCATGCTTTCTGGGGTGAGTTGTTAACCTTGGAACTTCAACTAGATTAACTTTTTCTTTAATGTTGCTCGTTTGTAGCTCTTTCAGCTACCAAGGTCCGGAACAAATTGAAGAGCAAGTAGAGTGTACATTGGTAAAGTTTTTACGAGAAAGATTTGGAAACTCAACTGATGTTAGAACTTCAGGAAAAAAGAAAAGAAGAAAAGAAAGAAACGACTCACTGTTGATCCAGGCAAAAGCGTGACGGCCGAAGTTCTTCAGGCACAGACGAAGATAAAGATGTAATCTTACCTTCAGATGATCAGTCAAATGATGATACAGCTGAAAATGAAACCACTACCTGCATGGACACCTACCAGTATGAAGCTCCAACAGAATTTAATCTTCTCTTGAAATTCCGTCTAGTGTCAGTCAAAGGGGCTAAAGGAAATGCACAAACCTATAAGTATCTGTCATCAGGGAGATCCTTGAAGACGAAGAATTTAGGATTACAGGACTCACTTCCATCAATACGAAAAGTGTTTTCAATGTTGTTGAGTCAGATCGACCTATAGTTGGACCACATGACACACTGGCAGTATTACCTGATCCAGTTCTGCAAGTCTAAGTATTGACACGGGAAAGATATGGATTTCAAATGGATATTGATGTTGCAGAAAAGTTAATTTTTGTATTCCGGGTTCTACCTACTTATTTATTTTGAGAGTGATGATGGGTAAACTCCTGAGCCACGCGCTAGAATAATTATTTTGTTTCTTCTTTCATAGTTCAAGGTCCACATCTACGTACATATTTTGTGAATGGGAATTTTCTTTCCCTATCAATGTGCTATTTGTCTTTGTATAATTTCTACATTTTTGTAGAAGCACAATAGAGCATTCAGTGCAGTACATTGTATTTTATTTTGTCATAAGTAATACGAAATTGAAGGTGCCAAAGTTAGCTCTAATTTCAAAATCTCAACAACTTTTCAGAAAGCCATCAGAATTACATGGGAGTTTTGACTTTGGCATCCTTATGATGTATTCTTTTCATTTCTGGGAAGAAAAGAGGGGATGCCGAAGTCAACCCAGTACTGTTATAAGACTGTCATGGTGTAATTTTTTCCTTTCCTGGGTAATGAGAAGTCTTACTTTTAAGACTCGAATATTCAATGATACAGTATCCTTTTCTCAGTATTTATGTATCTCAAACAATGCAATAGCTTTATCACAGGAAAAAAGTTATAAAAAGGGTATGTTCGTGAAGTATGCCAAAGTCCTCTCAGCTGACAGTAGCTGTCTTGAACTATGGAAACTAATGTAAAATTTAATGGATAAGCTTATGGAAATGGAAAAATTCAATAACGATTGTGAACACTTAGAGGTTTCAAACAGAACTGTTAATAATTACTGAAATATATTGGATTTTTGGTCCAAAAAATGAAGTAAAAATGTGAAATTACTAAATAATGTTATTAATGATATAGTCATTCCTTCTGGTTTAATGACTGGCTCTCTAGCCCTTCGTGGACGGGAGCTCGGGTCCGATTCCCGATGTCAGACAATTGAAATTTGAAAGCATTACGATAGTTCGACTGCAGATTCCTGCCTCAGTGCTGATTTTCATCAACAATATTGATATAACGTATTAAATCTAATAACAGATGTATTTACTCTATATGTAATGCCAGTTCCTTTATACCCCCTTCAATATCTAGTGATGAACCTATCGTCAAAAATATTCATACGAAAAGATCTCGTGACGACCCGACCAGTTCAGTGTAGTCATATCTAGCACAGGTAATTAATATTAATAAAAACTAAATAACAGGAATGGAACTATTGAATACTGAAAATCAATACATTAATTTTAATTGTTATCCAGCTTCCATTGTCTACATGCAAAAACCAGCATAATTGGTCTTTTACCTGTAGATTTTTTTTTTTTTTTTTTTTTTTGCAACAGAGTATTTTTCAACAGAGAGACATATTTTAGTCAATGAGAAGAATTACATAAGCCAGAAACTGATTTACTCTTTTGAAAAAAAAAATAACTTACCTATGTATAATCTTCATAAATGTTCTACATGACGTTCGTACAATAACTTCATCAATTTATAGTTTTTACACTACGAATCATGTAATACTAAAACATCGTTTGAAATCTAAGATTTAGATGAACTAGGGTTATCCACGAAGCACGAGAAAATTATCGTTTCCTCTTGAAAACTAGATGACATTTGTTATGTTTACTTAAAAAATTGCATTGCTCATCAATACCTTTTACTTTTTTTTTTTTTTTTTTTTTTTTTTTTTTTGCTGAAATATTTGTCAAGAAACGAACGCTGTGCCTAAAGAGTCTTTCTATAAATACTGCATGTTCTTATGGAAAATATGCTCATAGTGTGTAAATCTAAGAAAATGTGATATTGAAAGTTAAATATCAATTTGCTTACAATGTTGTGTATGGTATTTGAAATGCATATACAATGACGATGAACCAAAGTGATGAACCACAATTTCACGCAAAGATTGTGTAACTACAAGTTTTCTTTATATGTGTTTTATTTTTACTAAAACTAATTAAACCACAAATCATAACATAATAATGTGTTAACATAAGTTAAAAATACTTATTTTGAAATAAACTTATTCGCGGTTTCTCTAGTAAAGAAAATTCGAGACAGTTACTTGGAAAACATTACTGTGCAAAGAATTTTGCTACCATTAAATGTTCTCTGAACTATAACCGGAGTTTACTTTGCAAAATTATTACTTTAGATACTTTTCTTCTCCATTCTGTGCTGTCATTTTTCCTCGTTATGATTCTTTAATTGTAGACTCTGTACTTCCTTCGTCTCTGTCATCATCAATATTTGATCTCTTATCATGTTAATGTTCTTTTCAAAGTTTATGACAGCTGGTTGTGCAGAAGAAAGATAAATGTATCTTCAAACTGCGAAACATATTTCCACAAGTGGAATTCGTTGAAGAAATATTTGTGATTAGAAAAGCATTAGTATTTTTTTTTCTTTTTGCAACATGATTCTAAATACTGACTTTTTAAATGATTTTTGAAGACTACACTATCTATGTAAGAGAATAATTAACTCTTAAGTGCGTACTTAGTTTCGTTTATATCCTAGTGTAATAGGCCTTACCATATATTGTTTCTTATTTAGTAACTGAGATCATCTAAAAATGCGTTATTATATGGGATAGGCTTGAGCACATTTACATGTATATTGCACATCTCTTAAGAAATGTGAATACGTTATGTAAATTCTATGTGCTGATTTCTAGAATTATGTTTTTTAGAAATTTTATTTAGTGCGAAAGCCTCTCGTTCACGGAAAAACTTACCGCGTTGCACGAGGATTGCAACGACCAAGACAGTTTCGTTTCTGTGATAGAAGTAGCAGATTTAACATTTACTCCAATAGTCTGTGCTGCAGAATCTGGTCGTTGTAACACGATAGAAATCAATGACTCTCCAATGGATAGCTGTCTCATTTTTGAAGTTTAGTGGATTTACAATTATAGAAGTGCAAAAGTATGCTACGTAAGGTATATAATAGAGTAATGGGGGAGTGGACGGTGGATCAGTTGTAGAGGGTTTATCTCTGATGCGCGAGGTCCTTGGTTCTAACCTCGGCCAAGTTTGTGGTGGACAATAGCGTATCCGTGGATTTTCTCACGGTAATTCCATTTACTCTCACATAAAAGAAGCTTTCCATTGACTTAAAAATGCATACTTAAAGGATGATTGGTTTTAAAATGATATTTTTAAAATTTTAACTTTAGAAAGAAAAGAAATTGTTAACTCTTTAAAATTACAATATTAGAATCTTTACTGTTCAATGGCAACCAGATTTCTAGATTCAACCCTGTGTAGAATATATTGCAGTCCCTCAAACAGTGTTCTGGGGTCTTTTTAGGCACCATCAAATTTTCAGGGTAATATACGTAAATTATACTTTGCTTAGAAGCATTGGTAGTCTCGGTACCTTCGAATCAGTTCAAGGCCAACATGTGAAGAGAGTGGTTGTGTGGTGGTGTCAGTAAGTGGTTCAAGAAGAAGGCCTTTGTTTGTGGCGGTGCCACAAATGACCCCACATCATAGTTGCCGTTCACATTCTGGTAATAAGACGCTTTAACGCTGCATTTTGTTTAGAAGTAGCTTTTTGTTTCTATTGCGTTATATATGTGCTCCATCGCTTCATCATGTGCAGTTATAAGACTTTGTAACTTCCGTTCTAAAGAAAATGAGTGATGGAGATGAACCCGATGACACAAATCCAGAATTTAATTCGTAACATGATACTGGAAGTGAGCAAAAATATAGTAATGATTTAGATTGTGTAGACATCAACAACATAGTGCAGTGTGCTGATAGTCAAATGTAGTTTTTATGAACCTAATAGATTCAATGATCCTCGAAAGAACCTGTACGGAATTTATAACACCGAGTAACAATATTGTTGTCAAACATCTAGGGTTAAAGGGAAGGACCAAACAGTCGTGTGATTCTTGTTCTCCATTATAAGTGAGCGTTCATTTACTGATGATATGGTTACTGAAATTGTCAAATGTACTAATGAAAAACTTGATATGTACATTAAAAAAAATATGCAATTAAAGATAGAAGTGAACTAAATGATCTGTTTGTAATAGTATTGTTTGTTAGCATTACAAAAGGGTGATGTGTAAAACTTGTGCTGAGTGACAGTTGAAAAAATGAGAAAATAAACAAATGATATTACTTACTAACCAGAAGTACTATTTTTTATTTTTATAAATTATTTACGATTATATTGTGTTCCCTGTACTAGATTTTCGTGGACATCAAAATTCTGCTGTGTGGAAGTGTATAAAAGTAGAGGAAAAATATGTATTGTGAATTTGATCATGTTAAGTATTAACGTAAATGTTTAATGCATACTCGAAGGTAAAATATTATAATATTTTATCGTAAGTTTCTAGTAAAAGAAAGGAAAATGACCAAAAAAATAGCAATACATTACAATAATATCATTCGTTGGAAAATTATAATGTTTAAACTAATTACCTAACTACATATATGGCCTATGGAACCTTTAGATTCAATATCGGGTTCACAAAAGCTCTCCATTGACTTCTATCTTTAGCGAACTAGACCAAGTTTCTACTTTGTATTCCTATTTCTGTGAGATCCATCTTAATATTGTCCACCCATCTGTGCCTAGGTCTTCCTAATGGTCGTTTTCCGATTGGTCTTCCAGTGAAGATCGTGAAAACGTTCCTATTTTCTTCCATCCTGGCTACATGATCTGCTCACCATAGCCTCCTAGATTTGATGGCACTAACAATGTTTGGTAAACCGTATAAATTATGTAGTTCCTCGTTATGAAGTTGTGGCCGTTCCCCATTCCCGTTCCTCTTGTGTCCGAATATTCGTCTCAGAATTTTATTCTCAAATACTTTGTCTATGTTCTTCCTCAGAGTAAGCGACCATGTTTCGCAACCATACAGAACAACATACATGATTATCGTTTTATATATTATAATGTTTAATTTTGTAAATTCAAAGAAACGAAATATATGAGAAAATGTTAACGAGGTATTTAGAACATTACACGTTAAAGTTTTTATAAACCTACATAAGTGCATAATGGTGGCATGAAAACACCCTACATCACAGTTTGAGAATTAACGCATTCAGTTCCGTGTGTATTCCCATTGACATATTTACTATTGTCACGCTTGACGTCTTTTTTCTCCCTCTGTCTTTCATCCCCATCGTGCGATGGGCGGGCCGCAGAAGGTGACGCATTCTCGTTGGCCAGAGTGATGTTTGTACTGTGTGACGAGTATTATTGCGTGTGTATACAGGTTGCTTGTAGATTGTAGGTTCAAGCAGAAGGCTTCTCGGGATTAATTGTGTTTTGTCCAATTATCGGAAGTTCCACGTTTCAGTGGATGCGTTATTTTGAGTTTAAGTAGAGAGGTATGGCATAGGTGTCATGGACAAGCAGGTATTGCGACTAAGCTATTAGCGATAGTTATGAGGATGGTTTTGGTATGTTTCGACGCTCAAGGTTGTAATCATCTAAATTAGTTTCTCGTTCACATATTGTTTTCGAATTTAGGGTATATATATATATAAAGGATCCAAAGGTTGTTTACGAGCGTTAGTTACATTTAGATTTATGAATTATCATATCAATATTCTGTAACTAATTTGTGTGTGTGTGCATGTGTATCACGTATGATATTACACTAATGTAATGCATATTTGCTGCTGATTAACAATTATATTAGAACTGCTAGTTTGCTTTTGCTCCAAATACAGCTATGCCATCTCAGAAGCTGATACGTTAATATTACAAAGTTATGATCACTATCCATATACCAACCAGTGATGCCAATTTCGCCTATTTTTTCGCTAAATCTAACCTATTTGTAAAGGCATTTAGCCATACAAATCCATGAAATGCTTATAGCCTTAAATATGGCATATTTTATGAAACTCTTTTGCCATTTTTGTACTTCTAATTAGCCGCTAAATTAACCCGCCGTACCACGCGCAGCGGAGTCACATTCCGCTATAGAGAAATATTAGTTTTCTTAAAACCGTTAAAAGAGTTTGTGCTGTAAAATATACTTGGGCAATTGTAAAAAAAAATGAATAAATAACAATTTAATATCGCTTCAAAACAAAATACGCATTAAAATAGCATAAATAAATATTGCGGAGTGAGACTCCGCGCCCGTGCCTTGATGTTACAATTGACCACGCGTGCTATGGAGGGTCAATTCTAAAAGTAGTTTTTCTTTCAAAATAAAGTGCAATTTTAAAAATTGCCTCTTTGTTATTATATATTATCGTATTAATTGATTTCTCTAGACAGAGGGTGTTTTATTACGCAACAAATACTTCCCACAGATTTACAACTACTTAACAATACTTATCGACTCAGAAAGAATTTTAATGTCGCTCCCGTAACGGCCCCGTTTGCTACTTTTTAATTATTTTAATTTTCGTATTTCATTACGAGAATGGAAGTTTTCTAATACGAATTTAGTAAACTGTTCGGTTCTCCAAACCACATATATTGTTTTTGTTTATTAAAGGAAACAAATAGGATAATCTAATTAGCTTCATAATTCTCAATGCAATCTGATGATTCATGTAGGTGTATGGAGAAATAAGTGCCGAAACAAGTACTACTGAAAATTGGGGCAATGGCATCTACTCAAACACAACCAATCCACAGTCTAACGACGGTGGGTCCAGTTCTAGCGCTTCGACTAACTACGACGTCATCGATGATGACTTATTTCAATTCAACTGATAATATGGCTGTTGACTTTTACAAATCAGATAAGCTGTTAATGGATTTTATTGTAATTTAAAGTCATGTAGGTTGCATGTTAGTCTTCAACGAATAAATTTCAAAATTTCAAATTTTACTCTCACTTATAAGTCTACACACAAAAAAGGGGGATTAAAATCTACAATGTGAGTTATAGGTTAGCAGTTCAAATTCTAGCCATTTTATGCGTTAAAAAAAGCTTATTTCTGAAGGCCGTCTAGCCTTCAAAGGTTGTTATCAACACTAATGCCAACATATTCAGTGTCTCAAACCTACTGATGGGTAAGTTAACAAATCTTTTGGCTCCTACCAAGGCTTGGACTGTTAGCGCACACCCGTAATATTTATTTATTTACTTTCAAGTTCCATGTGCCATAGTATACGTATTAGGCTGAAGAAGGCGATGAGAAATGAATTTAATGCTAATAAAACATATCATATATACACCTTGAAGCGGATTCGAGCGCCAAGCAGACAAAGCTTTATGATATCCAGTCTAATACTAGAGAGCAGGCATTTCTCAAGTGAGCAAAATAGTCATCAGTTTAGATTAATGCAGGTTGCAAGAAAGGAAAGCCATTTCCATTCTTAATGATTTATTTAAAATGTGAATAAATCTATTACAATTTTTTTTAGAATACGAAACATATTTTAAAACTAGAAGTGTTGGTTGTAGATTGATGCATGTAGATTGATGCGTGGTTAAGTCGTGTTGGTTGTAGATTGATGCATGTTATTTTTTTTTCCATAACCTGAAATAAGTTTACTGCAACCTGCTTCCACATTGGATACCTACTGCTCGCACTAGCGATTTTCAGAACGGAGGTAAGATGAATATCTATTAACTTGGATACCCATGAAGTAGGGAATTGTTCCTTCTTATAACTGAGAAAGGTTGTTCGTACTGTAACTATATTTATTTTTGTTTTCTCGTCGAAAAACGATAGTCGCAGAGAAATGAGTCAAGGGCTGCATGCTGTCCGTCGGTCTCAAGTTCCATATATCTGCTTTAGAGCCCCAGAATGCGTATTAAATTACCTCAAGGGACGCATTCAACTGTTCAGTACCACGGCGGAACTAGAAGCATCGCTTAGACATCAAAGCATTTATAAGATAATTAGCCGTTTCTTTGCATTGCTAAAGTTCAATCATCCTGAGATAACTGTTCCTTAGATATATATGAATCAATTCTGATAAAGTTGTATTCCATCAGAATCATATTCACTTGATAATTATTATATATATAAAAAAAGAAAAATTCACTGCTCTCAACAGGATTGTGACCTTAATTGTTAATAAATTTGTTCTAAGGAGAAATGTTGAGACGTAATATTTATATAACGACAAAGATGAACCAAACCGTGGAAAATTTTTCAACCTAAGGGGAAAGGAACAGAGAGAGTGGAGCTAAGTATTTTCTGTTTATGGACCTGAAATAAAGGAAGGCTTGGTCCAGTAAGCAGCTACTAGTAACCTTTGCCTTGCGTCAGTTCTTCATATCTGTAGATAGGCATGTAAGCACAAATTTGTTTCAGAAGAGTCCAAACTTTTTTCTGAAGGTCATATTCAATATAAATTATATTAAACTTTGTAAAATCACCTCTAACATTACATAAATGTCGGGATGTTGGGATCTCGGATCCTAACGACGCACTCCTACCACGTCCCTATCTGTACCTGCCCTGTTTATTTGATATATAAGCCAACACTGATTGTAAGCAGATCTTCCGGAAATCAAAAACGAAACTATAACAACAACTGACATTTATTAATGAATCACGCAAAACATAAAAAAATAAATTTTATTGTTAAATGCTATAGCATTCTGCTAAATTAATATGATCCTTTACGTAATGAAGCTTTTTTCCTATGGATAGTACTCAATGAATCTGTTAAATCCAAATATGAACAATATAAAATTGATTCTGTTTCTTCATTAAGACAACAACAATTAGAAGAAAATACACTGTTTTGGCCACGCTGAGTCTACATGATGGCTGAAACTCACTTTTGGTGGCTAATGGCGATATTTTCGAAACGTTTTCCTATTCCGTCAATAGCATGTCGTCTTACAATCGCGTAAATTAGGCATACGAGCATATTTTCATGTTCCACAATTATGCTCCAAGGCCATAGAAAGGATGAACATATTGAAAGTCTGGAATGAAAAAAACTTGGAAGAGGTGGAAGATCCTGAGGAAAACCCATGGATACGGTGTTGATTCACCAGAAAGTCTACTTGAACAGAAGATAATCTTAAGCTAGAGTTCTCAAACACAAACTGTATGTGCTCTAACATTGAAACAGGGTGCCCTCATATACGGTATACCTGCCTTATAGGTGGACATGATAATAATTATGTTATTAGTTCTCAATAATGCCTACATTATAGACAGCAAACCATATATATATAGGCACGTAGCCAGGATTTCGTGAAGGGGGGGGGGGTTCGTGACATGAAATACTGTGGCACCAGGGGCTCGAACATTTTAGACTATTTTACTGGAACATATATTGGTTCCTTTAGCCAGGATTTCTTAACGGGGGGGTGGAAGTGTGACATGAAATTCTGAAGGTCCAGGAGCTTGATCAATCTAAACTACTTTACTATCAACATATATTGGTTTGTTAGGACAATAAAATGATGATATGTTAGCAAGTATTTTAATAACAAATTATGAACAAATCTCGAGTAAAAGAATAAAACAAAGTATTGAAACAGATTTTATAATATTTACGTCCTTCCTCTGTTTATTCAAATATAACAATTTTCCTTTCATTATGATCTCAACTAAAATAAAAAAGTACATATTCACTATTATAAAACGTGCATACTCAATAATGTCTTGCAAAATATTTTACAATATCTGCGTTCCTTTCTCTGTTGAATCAATTGCTAACACAACTTTCTTAACACATAAACTTTTGTTTTTATTATTCCGTCAACTACTGTCGGTTCCAAATGACAGGTTAAAGGATGAGTAGAAAATTGTTTTTTAAATAACATGTTTGACACTGCAAGGATACTTTGAAGAAAAATTACGTTAAAAATGTTCACACTGTTACACAACGGCACTATGCTTTCGGAAGCTTGCAATCTCCCTGACTAGTAGCAGAAATTCTGAGAATTCCGTAACTTTCTTAGAAATTTCAAATTCCCTTATCCAGGACTCTTCCAGGATATCTCGCTCACCTCGCCACCATGTGTTGCAAGTACAGTAAGAAATCGAAAATCCGAGCTAATTGGAACCACAGGTTGTTTGGATTTTCAAATTGTTCGGATTTTCTAAAATAACCAAGAAAATGCTATTTAGGCTTAAATATGCTGTACGGTATGCTCTTTTATTGATACAGTGGTTATACAGTACATAAAGTAGTTACAATACCGTAAGTAAGACTACTTTTCTGAAGAACTTGCTCGTACACAAAATTACACAGTTCTGTAACTCACACTTAAAACTTAACCTGTTAAGGCCTAATCAGGGCCGTGCTGGGATACTAATGAGGGCGGTGGACAAGTCTACTAAAAGGGCGCCCATACAAACGGGAATTATATATATATATGGGTGATTCTGAAATTAAGGGGAATTTTCAGTCCCTCTGATTTTTCAGCCTCTAGATATGCAATATTAAAGTAACAAAGTTATTATTAAATAAAAAAAATAATTAGTACTTTATGTTCCCAGATTTTATTTTAACATTTATTTTATTTTTCTGCTTTTAAAAAAGCAAAAAATATGTGAAATGTAACCTCCGTGAAGTGTCCCCACCAGCATTTTTCAACATTAACAGAAGAGAAAAATATGTTTTCACTAGAAAATTCGTGAAAATCCGCAT